>NC_045440.1:61487394-61489368 GCF_002776525.5 Piliocolobus tephrosceles
GAGCAGTGGATCTCCCAACACGGAGGTTGAGATCTGAGAAGGGGCAGTCTGCCTGCTCAAGTGGGTCACTGACCCCTGAGTAGCCTAACTGGGAGACATCCCCCACTAGGGGCAGTCTGACACCCCACACCTCACAGGGTGGAGTACACCCCTGAGAGGAAGCTTCCAAAGCAAGAATCAGACAGGTGCACTCGCTGTTCAGCAATATTCTATCTTCTGCAACCTCTGCTGCTGATACCCAGGCAAACAGGGTCTGGAGTGGACCTCAAGCAATCTCCAACAGACCTATAGCTGAGGGTCCTGACAGTCAGAAGGAAAACTATCAAACAGGAAGGACACCTATATCAAAACCCCATCAGTACGTCACCATCATCAAAGACCAGTGACAGATAAAACCACAAAGATGGGGAAAAAGCAGGGCAGAAAAGCTGGAAATTCAAAAAATAAGAGCGCATCTCCTCCTGCAAAGGAGCACAGCCCATCGCCAGCAACGGATCAAAGCTGGTCAGAGAATGATTTTGATGAGATGAGAGAAGAAGGCTTCAGTCCATCAAACCTCTCAGAGCTAAAGGAGGAATTGCGTACCCAGCGCAAAGAAACTAAAAATCTTGAAAAAAGAGTGGAAGAATTGACAGCTAGACTAATTAATGCAGAGAAGGTCATAAACGAAATGACAGAGATGAAAACCATGACACGAGAAATACGTGACAAATGCACAAGCTTCAGTAACCGACTCGATCAACTGGAAGAAAGAGTATCAGCGATGGAGGATCAAATGAATGAAATGAAGCGAGAAGAGAAACCAAAAGAAAAAAGAAGAAAAAGAAATGAACAAAGCCTGCAAGAAGTATGGGATTATGTCAAAAGACCAAATCTACGTCTGATTGGGGTGCCTGAAAGTGAGGGGGAAAATGGAACCAAATTGGAAAACACTCTACAGGATATCATCCAGGAGAACTTCCCCAACCTAGCAGGGCAGGCCAACATTCAAATTCAGGAAATACAGAGAACGCCACAAAGATACTCCTCCAGAAGAGCAACTCCAAGACACATAATTGCCAGATTCACCAAAGTTGAAATGAAGGAAAAAATCTTAAGGGCAGCCAGAGAGAAAGGTCGGGTTACCCACAAAGGGAAGCCCATCAGACTGACAGCAGATCTCTCGGCAGAAACTCTACAAGCCAGAAGAGAGTGGGGGCCAATATTCAACGTTCTTAAAGAAAAGAATTTTAAACCCAGAATTTCATATCCAGCCAAACTAAGTTTCATAAGTGAAGGAGAAATAAAATTCTTTACAGATAAGCAAATGCTTAGAGATTTTGTCACCACCAGGCCTGCCTTACAAGAGACCCTGAAGGAAGCCCTAAACATGGAAAGGAACAACCGGTACCAGCCATTGCAAAAACATGCCAAAATGTAAAGACCATCGAGCCTAGGAAGAAACTGCATCAACTAATGAGCAAAATAACCAGTTAATATCATAATGGCAGGATCAAGATCACACATAACAATATTAACCTTAAATGTAAATGGACTAAATGCTCCAATTAAAAGACACAGACTGGCAAACTGGATAAAGAGTCAAGACCCATCAGTCTGCTGTCTTCAGGAGACCCATCTCACATGCAGAGACATACATAGGCTCAAAATAAAAGGATGGAGGAAGATCTACCAAGCAAATGGAGAACAAAAAAAAGCAGGGGTTGCAATCCTAGTCTCTGATAAAACAGACTTTAAACCATCAAAGATCAAAAGAGACAAAGAAGGCCATTACATAATGGTAAAGGGATCAATCCAACAGGAAGAGCTAACTATCCTAAATATATATGCACCTAATACAGGAGCACCCAGATTCATAAAGCAAGTCCTTAGAGACTTACAAAGAGACTTAGACTCCCATACAATAATAATGGGAGACTTCAACACTCCACTGTCAACATTAGACAGATCAACGAGACAGAAAGTTAACAAGGA
>NC_045440.1:61489468-61569745 GCF_002776525.5 Piliocolobus tephrosceles
GCACCCAGATTCATAAAGCAAGTCCTTAGAGACTTACAAAGAGACTTAGACTCCCATACAATAATAATGGGAGACTTCAACACTCCACTGTCAACATTAGACAGATCAATGAGACAGAAACTTAACAAGGATATCCAGGAATTGAACTCATCTCTGCACCAAGCGGACCTAATAGACATCTATAGAACTCTCCACCCCAAGTCAACAGAATATACATTCTTCTCAGCACCACATCACACTTATTCCAAAATTGACCACATAATTGGAAGTAAAGCACTCCTCAGCAAATGTAAAAGAACAGAAATTATAACAAACTGTCTCTCTGACCACAGTGCAATCAAACTAGAACTCAGGACTAAGAAACTCAATCAAAACCGCTCAACTACATGGAAACTGAACAACCTGCTCCTGAATGACTACTGGGTACATAACGAAATGAAAGCAGAAATAAAGATGTTCTTTGAATCCAATGAGAACAAAGATACAACATACCAGAATCTCTGGGACACATTTAAAGCAGTATGTAGAGGGAAATTTATAGCACTAAGTGCCCACAAGAGAAAGCAGGAAAGATCTAAAATTGACACTCTAACATCACAATTAAAAGAACTAGAGAGGCAAGAGCAAACACATTCAAAAGCTAGCAGAAGGCAAGAAATAACTAAGATCAGAGCAGAACTGAAGGAGATAGAGACACAAAAAACCCTCCAAAAAATCAATGAATCCAGGAGTTGGTTTTTTGAAAAGATCAACAAAATTGACAGACCGCTAGCAAGGCTAATAAAGAAGAAAAGAGAGAGGAATCAAATAGACGCAATAAAAAATGATAAAGGGGATATCACCACCGACCCCACAGAAATACAAACTACCATCAGAGAATACTATAAACACCTCTACGCAAATCAACTAGAAAATCTAGAAGAAATGGATAATTTCCTGGACACGTACACTCTTCCAAGACTAAACCAGGAAGAAGTTGAATCCCTGAATAGACCAATAGCAGCCTCTGAAATTGAGGCAACAATTAATAGCCTACCCACCAAAAAAAGCCCAGGACCAGATGGATTCACAGCTGAATTCTACCAGAGGTACAAGGAGGAGCTGGTACCATTCCTTCTGAAACTATTCCAATCAATAGAAAAAGAGGGAATCCTCCCTAACTCATTTTATGAGGCCAGCATCATCCTGATACCAAAGCCTGGCAGAGACACAACAAAAAAAGAGAATTTTAGACCAATCTCCCTGATGAACATCGATGCAAAAATCCTCAATAAAATACTGGCAAACCGGATTCTGCAGCATATCAAAAAGCTTATCCACCATGATCAAGTGGGCTTCATCCCTGGGATGCAAGGCTGGTTCAACATTCGCAAATCAATCAACGTAATCCAGCATATCAACAGAACCAAAGACAAGAACCACATGATTATCTCAATAGATGCAGAAAAGGCTTTTGACAAAATTCAACAGCCCTTCATGCTAAAAACGCTCAACAAATTCGGTATTGATGGAACGTACCTCAAAATAATAAGAGCTATTTATGACAAACCCACAGCTAATATCATACTGAATGGGCAAAAACTGGAAAAGTTCCCTTTGAAAACTGGCACAAGACAGGGATGCCCTCTCTCACCACTCCTATTCAACATAGTGTTGGAAGTTCTGGCTAGGGCAATCAGGCAAGAGAAAGAAATCAAGGGTATTCAGTTAGGAAAAGAAGAAGTCAAATTGTCCCTGTTTGCAGATGACATGATTGTGTATTTAGAAAACCCCATCGTCTCAGCCCAAAATCTTCTTAAGCTGATAAGCAACTTCAGCAAAGTCTCAGGATACAAAATTAATGTGCAAAAATCACAAGCATTCTTATACACCAGTAACAGACAAGCAGAGAGCCAAATCAGGAATGAACTTCCATTCACAATTGCTTCAAAGAGAATAAAATACCTAGGAATCCAACTTACAAGGGATGTAAAGGACCTCTTCAAGGAGAACTACAAACCACTGCTCAGTGAAATCAAAGAGGACACAAACAAATGGAAGAACATACCATGCTCATGGATAGGCAGAATCAATATTGTGAAAATGGCCATACTGCCCAAGGTAATTTATAGATTCAATGCCATCCCCATCAAGCTACCAATGAGTTTCTTCACCGAATTGGAAAAAACTGCTTTAAAGTTCATATGGAACCAAAAAAGAGCCCGCATTGCCAAGACAATCCTAAGTCAAAAGGACAAAGCCGGAGGCGTCACGCTACCTGACTTCAAACTATACTACAAAGCTACAGTAACCAAAACAGCATGGTACTGGTACCAAAACAGAGATATAGACCAATGGAACAGAACGGAGCCTTCAGAAATAATGCCACACATCTACAACCATCTGATCTTTGACAAACCTGACAAAAACAAGAAATGGGGAAAGGATTCCCTATTTAATAAATGGTGCTGGGAAAATTGGCTAGCCATAAGTAGAAAGCTGAAACTGGATCCTTTCCTTACTCCTTATACGAAGATTAATTCAAGATGGATTAGAGACTTAAATGTTAGACCTAATACCATAAAAACCCTAGAAGAAAATCTAGGTAGTACCATTCAGGACATAGGCATGGGCAAGGACTTCATGTCTAAAACACCAAAAGCAACGGCAGCAAAAGCCAAAATTGACAAATGGGATCTCATTAAACTAAAGAGCTTCTGCACAGCAAAAGAAACTACCATCAGAGTGAACAGGCAACCTACAGAATGGGAGAAAATTTTTGCAATCTACTCATCTGACAAAGGGCTAATTTCCAGAATCTACAAAGAACTCAAACAAATATACAAGAAAAAAACAAACAACCCCATCCAAAAGTGGGGAAAGGATATGAACAGACATTTCTCAAAAGAAGACATTCATACAGCCAACAGACACATGAAAAAATGCTCATCATCACTGGCCATCAGAGAAATGCAAATCAAAACCACAATGAGATACCATCTCACACCAGTTAGAATGGCAATCATTAAAAAATCAGGAAACAACAGGTGTTGGAGAGGATGTGGGAAATAGGAACACTTTTACACTGTTGGTGGGATTGTAAACTAGTTCAACCATTATGGAAAACAGTATGGCAATTCCTCAAGGATCTAGAACTAGATGTACCATATGACCCAGCCATCCCACTACTGGGTATATACCCAAAGGATTATAAATTATGCTACTACAAAGACACATGCACACGTATGTTTATTGCGGCACTATTCACAATAGCAAAGACTTGGAATTAACCCAAATGTCCATCAGTGACAGACTGGATTAAGAAAATGTGGCACATATACACCATGGAATACTATGCAGCCATAAAAAAGGATGAGTTTGCGTCCTTTGTAGGGACATGGATGCAGCTGGAAACCATCATTCTTAGCAAACTATCACAAGAAGAGAAAACCAAACACCGCATGTTCTCACTCATAGGTGGGAACTGAACAATGAGCTCACTTGGACTCGGGAAGGGGAACATCACACACTGGGGCCTATCATGGGGAGGGGGGAGGGGGGAGGGATTGCATTGGGGAGTTATACCTGATATAAATGATGAATTGATGGGTGCTGACGAGTTGATGGGTGCAGCACACCAACATGGCACATGTATACATATGTAACCTGCACGTTATGCACATGTACCCTAGAACTTAAAGTATAATAAAAAAATAAAATAAAATAAAATAAAATAAAAAGAAAAAAGAAAAGGATCTACAAATGGCAGATAAGCACTAGAAAAGATCTTTGAAATCACTAGCCTTTAGGGAAGTGGAAATTAAAACCTCAGTGAGCCAGGCCTGGTCGGTGTAAGTCGGTAATCCCAGCTACTGGGGAATCTGAGGCAGCAGGAGGATCACTTGCACCCAGGAATTTGAGACTAGACTGGGCAACACAGACCCTGTCTTAAAAAAGAAAGAAAAACACCCAATGGAGCTATCACCACATACCTGTCAGAAAGGCTAAAATGAAAAATACTGAGAACACCAAATGCTGAAGAGAATGTGGAGAAACCAGATCACTCTTAACGTTGCATGTGGGAATGTAAAATAACATAGCCAGTCTGGAAAAGGGGCAGTTTCTTTCAACACTAAACATGCAGCTACCATACATCCTAGCAGTTGCACCCCTGGACACTTATCCCAGAGAAATGAAGACTTAGGTTGACCCAAAAACCTATACACAAATGTTCACAGTAGTTTTATTCAGAATAACCAAAAACTGGAAACAGACCAGAGACACTGGGTTGAAGGACACTTTAGTGGCTGCGACTCAACAATAAGAAGAGGGAAAGTTCAGATACTATACAGCAATCTGGATAAATCTGGAGAGAACTGTGCTTAATGAATCAAGCCATTCTCAAAAGGTTGATCCTATATTATCCCATCTGTGTAACTTTCTTGAAATGATAAAATTTTTTGTAACAATGTATTAATACTATAGTTTTATATGAAGTCACCACTAGGGGAAACTACATAAATGTTACATGGGATTCTTCTTACACCTGCATGTGAATCTATAATTACCTTAGAACAAAAAGTTTAATCAAAAAATAACTGTGTACATCCAACTTTAATTAAATTCAGTCCTTTAACACCATGATGACAATTTTAAAAATGAAAATTCATCAGGAAGAAGCCTCCCAACTACAATAAAATACTAATGTTAGAATATGGAATATGGCTGTAGGAGCTTGTTGGTATTTTTATGAATTCTTGAGGAATACAGATTTTCTTTTTCAAATTATTACATTTTTGCTAATATGAGTTTTTCACAAGAGCTCTTTATGTCGCATTTCTGCACAGGGCAAATTTTTATACAAATAGTTCCCTCCATATATGTTTAGCACATGCCTAACAAATAATAATTAATTTTTATTGTGCATAGACTTTATTTTCTGTTTTGTTTTGTTTTTTTTTTCTTTTTGAGATGGAGTGTTGCTCTCACCCAGGCGAGAGTGCATTGGCACGATCTCAACTCACTGCAATCTCCACCTCCCAGGTTCAAGTGCTTCTCCCACCCCAGCCTCCTGAGTAGCTGGGACTACAGGCATGCACCACCGCGCCTGGCTAATTTTTTGTACTTTTAGTAGAAACGGGGTTTCACTATGTTGCCTAGGCTGGTCTCAAACTCCTAAGTGATCCACCTGCCTTGGCCTCCCCAAGTGCTGGGGTTACAGGCATGAGCTGTCACGCCCAGCATATTATGCATAGATTTTCTTAATTAACATTTCTCAGAAGTAGCTAAAGATGAAATTGTGCTAATATGGAATAAGAAAGTCCTGGTGAGAAGATAAACAAAACAAGCCGCATTCATTCACAATGTCTGCATGTCAGATTTTTAAGTAAAAGGCATTTTTTGGACAATGCACTTTTATTCTTTAGCTTATTTCTCTACATCATGTATATCAAAGCATTTTGGTAGGCTCAAAATGAAGTTGATAGAACTGTTGTTAAGCCTTGTTTTATTTTTTGGGGATGGGGTCTCACTTTGTCACCCAGGCTGGGGTACAGTGGTTTGAACTGTAGCCTCAACCTCTTGGGCTCAAGTGATCCTCCTGCTTCAGCCTCCCAAGTAGCTGGGATGACAGGTGTGTGCCACCATGCCCAGCTAATTTTTTTGTTTTTTTGTAGAGACAAAGTCTTGCCATGTTGCCCAGGCTGGTCTCAGACTTCTGGGTTCAAGATATCCTCTCATCTTAGCCTCCCAAAGTGCTGGGATTACAAGCTCAAGCCACTGTGCCTGGAAAGGCTGCTGTTTCAAATTAATGTAATCGGTACTATCACTTAAAAAACTAAACCTTTATAGACATCATCTAGTTTTAAAGGTTATCACCATGTAGACGTTTTGAGTCTTGTATCTCATTTGTTGAGCAAATGGCAGAAATATTTTTACCTATAAATATTTCAGTATAAGTAATTTTTAAAAATATAACACAATACCATTATCATATATAACTAAGCAGTAATTCCTTAATATGTAATATAAAGTCTTAATGTCATCCCTTTTATTTCATTCAACAAGTAATGTTGGAAAACAAGTATATAGTTTCTGTATTTGGGATCTAGGAAGATTAACAAAAGGATTTCTTTCTCCTTAGAGAAGTAGGAAAGAGGAGAACTAAACCAGCACTTAACTTGGTATCTGCCTTTTGATAGGCATTCACCATCAGTTCCTGTGACAGGAGAGCCAAGACCAAACTATGCAGCTGACATATTACAATATACTAACTCAGAGATTTAAGCAAGAATTATCCTGCAGAATTAGATCCAAGGAGGTAAATGTTAGGCATGCATGGCCCATTGCTTCTTGATCAGGTTGACCCTTGGACTTGGAAAAAACAGCAATTATAGTAATTATGGGGAAGTTTTTCTAAGTGCTATGCCTTAATGTTTTTGCTTTTCAAGGACTCAGATTTGCCTAACTGTGCCATCCTTTTGTTCCTTAGGAGAATAAGCAGAGCTGTATGGGAGAGGCGGTTTAGCACAGTGGGTAGAAACTGACATGGGCTCAGACAAGATCTATCCTCAGCTTGCTCTCTGGAGGACTTTCTTCTGTGAGGGCTGATCATGTGATGGGGGTTAAGAATAAGGCAGGTATTCTAATGACACATTCCAGTTGTTTAGTGACAGTGGTGGTTGGTGTTTGGACTTTTCAGGGAAGGTCATCATCCTCTTTTTTATAATCTGTTGAGAATTATTCACATCCCAGCTGATCCTTGGCACCTATGTGTAGAGAAATTTTAATGCACAGGGAACTCTCTTAAAATATTTTTTAGACTGTTATTATTTGTTAAGGTTAAATATAAATGGCACATTGATGATGTTTAGAATTGGACCTGTTTCCTTTTGATGTTGTGCTGTAGTCTATTTATACATTTTAACTGTATAAATTGTATTACACTTTTACTGTAATACAAGTGGACACCATGAAGTTGAACTGTTATAGTTCCCTATAAGGGACTGGATAATTTACAGCACAAGATAACAACAGCTTTGTTCCAGCACTAGCTGTGTTGTTGCTGGAAATAAGTTTACTATCAATATATAGATTTCTTATTAATCAGCTTTATGATTTCATCCAAGAAGGATCTGTTGAGGGGGAAAAGAGGCAGCCTGGTAAATGAATGCAAAGGATAGCTCCTCATAACACAGAATTATCTGGTCCAAAATGTCAGCAGTATTGAGACTGAGAAATACTGAATTAGAATAATAAAACACAGTTCAACTCAAGGAAATGAAGCACCTACTCAGCATAATATATGAATCCCCTTTATGCACTTAGTAATAGGAGGGATGGTGCTATGATATTAATATTAAAAATGAGTCAAAATGCCATGGCTTATGCCTGTAATCCTGGTATCTTGGGAGGCTGAGGCAGGAAGATTGCTTGACACCAGGAGTTCAAGACCAGCCTAGCCAACATAGCAAGACTCTGTCTCTGTTTAAAAAGAGAGAAAGAGAGGGAGAGGGAGGAGAAGAAAGAAAAGAAAGGAAAAGAAGTAAGAAAACAGATGATTGATGGATAACAGACAGACAGACAGATAGGGTTTGGATCTGTGTCCCTGCCCAAATCTCATATCAAATTCTAATCCCCATTGTTGGAGGTGGGGCCTGGTGGGAGGTGATTAGATCATGGGGGCAGTTTCTTATGAATGGTTTAACACCATACTGCTTCGTGCAGTTCTCAATGATAGTGAGTTCTCTCAAGATCTGATTGCTTAAAAGCATATAGTGCCTCCCGCGTCTTTCTCTTTCTCCTGCTCTGGTCATGTGAAATGCCTTGCTCCCCCTTTGCCTTGTGCCATGATTGTAAGTTTCCTGAGGCCTCCCCAGAAGCTGAGCAGATACCAGCATCATGCTTCCTATACAGCCCGCAGAACCATGAGACAATTAAACCTCTTTTCTTTATAAATTACCCAGTCTCAGGTATTTCTTTATAGCAGTGTAAGAAAGGACTAATACAGAAAATTGGTACTGAGAAGTGGGGGTTTGCTATAAAGATACCTCAAAATGTGGAAATGACTTTGGGTAATGGGCAGAGGTTGGAAGAATGTGGAGGGCTCAGAAGAGGAAAAATTTGGAACTTCCTAGAGACTGCTTGAACTGTGAGCAAAATGCTGATAATGATGTGCACAATGAAGTCCAGGCTGAGGAGGTCTCAGATGGAGAAGAGAAAATTACTGGGGACTGCAGCCAAGGTCACTTTTGTTACGCTTCAGCAGAGAACCTGGCTGCATTGTGCTCCTGCCCTAGGGACCTGTGGAACTTGGAACTTGAGAATGATGATTTAAGGTGTCTGGCAGAAAAATTTTCTAAGCAACAAAGCATTCAAGATGCGGCCTGGCTGCTTCTAATAGCCTATCTTACATGTGTGAGCAGAGAAGTGACCTGAAACTGGAACTTAGACTTGAAGGGGAAGCATAGCATAAAGGTGATAAATTTGTAGACTGGCCACGTGGTAGAAAAGAAAAACCCATTTCAGAGGAAGAACTCAGACAGGCTGCAGAAATTTGCGTAAGTAAAAAGGAACCAAATGCTAATAGCCATGACAGTGGGGATAAGGCCTGGAAGGCATTTATCAGAGACTTCACAGGAGCCCCTACCTCACAGGCCCAGAGGCCTAGGAAGGAGGAATGGCTTTGTCGGTCAGGGCCAAGGTCAGGGCCCCACCACCCTGCACAGCCTCGGGACACTACTCCCTGCATCCCAGCCACTTTAGTTCCAGCTGTGGCTCAGAGGGGCCCAGGTACAGCTCAGGTCACTGTTTCAGAGGGTGCTATCCACAAGCCTTGGTGGCTTCCATGTGGTGGGAAGCCTGTGGGTGCACAGAGTCCAAGAGTTGAGGCTTGGGAACCTCTGCCTAGATTTCAGAGAATGTATGGAAAACCTTAAATGTTCAGGCAGAACCCTGCTGCAGGGGTGGAGCCCTCACAGAGAACCTCTTCTAGGGCAGCGCAGAGGGAAAATGTAGGCTTGGTGCTCCACATAGAGTCCCCACTGGGGCACCACCTAGTGGAGCCGTGAGAAGATGACCATGTCCTCCAGACCCCAGAATGGTAGATACACCAACAGTTTGCACCCATTGCTTGGAAAAGCCACAGGCACTCGGTGCCAGCCAGTGAGAGCAGCAGTGGGGTCTGAACCCTGCAAAGCCACAGTGGTGGAGCTGCCCAAGGCCTTGGAAACACACCACTCACACCACTGTGCCCTGGACGTAGGACATGGAGTCAAAAGATCATTTTGGAGCTCTAAGATTTGATGACTGCCCTACTGGGTTTGAACTTACATGGCACCTGTATGTAGCCCCTTTCTTTTGGCCAATTTTTCCTTTTTGGAATGGGAGTATTTACCCAATGCCTGTGCCCCCATTGTATCTTGAAAGTAGCTGTTTATTTTACAGGCTCATAGGCAAAAGGGACTAATACATATATATATAATGCTTCATTTCAAGCTGGGGGTGGTAGCTCACACTTATAATCCCAGCACTTTAGGAAGCCAAGGCAGGCAGATCACCTGAGGTCTGGAGTTCAAGACCAGCTTGACCAATATGGTGAAACCCCATCTCTACTAAAAATACAAAAATTAGCCGGGCGTGGTTGCTTGTGCCTGTAGTCCCAGCTACTCAGGAGGCTGAGACAGGAGAATTACTTGAACCAGGGAGGTGGAAGTTGCAGTGAGCTCAAATCACACCTCTGCACTCCAGCCTGGGCGACAGAGATTCCATCTTAGAAAACAAACAAACAAAATGCTTCATTTCAGTGACGCCCTGAGCTGGGAAGGAGTAAAGACTCATAGGTGAAAGAAACTAATACATGTATATAAAATGTTTCGTTTCAGTGATGCCCTGAGCAAGGAGAGAGTAAAGACTAGGAAGTACTAGTCTTTGGAGCTGCCTCTGACCTGCAAATCCTGCAGTGAATACTCTTAAATATTTTAGTATCTGTCCAGATGATATTGGTACCCAGATCATTTAATTATACCTCTGATATTCCAACTGTTTTGCTCTTACCTGGATTTATGCTGCCTATCTTGAACTAGGATCTTAAATGTAAAATGGCACCCAAGGCAACACTTTGAAGTTTATTTCCAAAGAGCATAAAAATAAAATGCCGTAGTCTTCCTAAACTAGGTATTACTTAGAGGGAAGAATTTCTTAAGACAGGATCATAGAGAGAGAGAGTACTATCATATACAACATTCATAACACTAATATATAACCACATAGATATTTATTATATACACAAATAATACTTGGGAAATCTGGATTTTAAAAAGTCAGCAAATTTTTCTAACAGTTGCCCAAGCTATACCTGGGCCCTTTTGAGCTGCAGCTGGAGCTGGAATGGCTAGGATACACAAGCAGTGTCCTGAGGCAACACAGGGTGGTGGGGTCCTGGCCTGACCTACAAAACTATTCATCCCTCTTAGGCCTCCAGGCCTGTGATGGGAAGGGCTCCAGTAAAGTCTCTGAAATGCCTAAAATTGGAATCGCCGGGGGATGCATAACATCTCTTAACATACCATGGACTGATGTCTGTGTTATTTTGCTTACTCTCTTATTTCATGGTCACATATATCTTGTGGTGGGTGCATAGAGACTACTTTTTTTTTTTAAGCTAAACTAAGAATGCCTCATAAGATTTTTCTTTTTTTTCAGGTCAGTTGTCTTTATTTATTTATTTATTTATTAAGATTTTTTTTTTTTTGTAGAAACGATGTCTCTCTATATTGCCCAGGCTTGTCTCAAACTCTTTGGTTCAAGCAATTCTCCCACCTCAGCCTCCCAAAGTGCTGGGATTATGGCATGAGCCACCATGCCCAACCTACCTAAGTCAGTTGTCTTTTTGACCAGAGCGTCACAAAATATTAATGTACATACAGATCACCTAAGAATTCTGCTAAAATGCAGATTCTGCTTCAGTAGATCTGTGGTGTGGCCTGGGAGCTTGCATTTGTAACCAGCCCTCAACTAATGTAGATCCTGTTGATCCAGGGGTCACACTCTGAGGAGATACAGAGGCTGTAGAGGAATCCAGTCTGTTCTGTCACAGGAGAATCAGGCAGAGTGCTGTCTCCTGCCATTTTCTCAGAGATGTTATTGCTTCAAGCCATCTCATTATCTTCACCCTTTCCTTCTCTATTGATTCTTGGCTCCCAGCGTGTAATTAAGTTTCAGCCATCTTATAAAATACTTTCACTCCATTTCTCCTGGATGTTTTTCCTTCTGGCTTCTATTAATAGCTGTCTCCATTTCCTTGTTCTTTTGCACACTTCTCTTCATAGTCTGACTTCTTCCACCATGGCCAGGGTCGTCCTGGTCTTCCTAAAAGCCACACGTAATAAATACTTTTCTGGGTTTGTTTGGTTTTTATTTTTACTTTTAGAAAAAGTTTATTATAAAAAAGTAATTGCATGAAAGAAAACTTGCAAAGTAGATAATAAGTAAAAGAATAATAAAAACATATGCATAATATGTAAAGGCTAGAAGAAAATGTAACAGCAGTGACTGTATAGGCACTCAAAAAGCAAGAATTATACCTTTTTTTTCTTCTGCTTTTCTGTTTTTAGCTTAAACAGTCCTTTGGGAATATTTGATACTTTTGACTACTCCTCAGTAAACTTCTTTCTTAGCTCCATGACACCATTTTCTATCTCTCGCTCCCTCCCCGTTCCCCTCTCCCTCTCTCGCTTTCTCCCTCTGTCCCTCAGTCCCTCTACCCCCACCCCCACCTCACTGGCCTTCCCCAGATTTTTTTTTACCAGTTCTTTTTTTCACTTTGAGATATCACCTAAGTCTGTTACTTCAGGTACCCTTTTAGGCTGTATGTTCAGCTCCACCCTGACAGCTGCTGCCTAGACAGTTTTCACACCTTTCTAATTTAACACATCCAACTGAACTGACAGCCCTTCGCTATTCTAGTCTGCAGATCTTCTGTATTCTATAGTGTTCTTTCTCTCACCCCTTCACATTGATCTATTCAGTTAATACGTATCACTTTTCACCTGTTATTGTTTCTTCCTATTAAATATCTCCAAATTGTCCTCTGTCATAATTGTAGCTTAATTGGACTTCCTGTCTTCATTTTCAGTGCTTTTACACTGTGACCTCTGGGATCTTGTTAAAAATGAAGATTGAATGTCTCTCTCCAATTTTATTAACCATGCAGTGGTTCCCCACAGCTTCAGCATCAAACTCCTTAGCTTGGCCTACAGGATGCTTTGATTGCCAACCGTTCACACTATATGCTCTGCATAGTAAACTAAGTCGATCAGCTTTACAGTGTTCTCTCTCCTTCTCCACCAAAAAGTATTCTCTGCACTTGAAATGCCCTTCCTTCCGACTTGATCCTCCAAGGATATGGTCAAGTCTGATCCCTCCTCTGGAGTGTGTTCCATGACACCAGCGTGTCTTCCTTCCACCACCAGCCACCACACATGGCATCTGAATCGATAGACTTTTTCTTCTACTCATTCCTGTGTCATCCTGGGCATGAATTCACCTTGGCATGATATCATTGCACTTATTTGTCATGTCAGCCCACCATAAGGATTGAGTTATTTAAAGACACAGACTCTTGTCATTTCTGCAACCCCCACATGGTAGATAACAAAAGTTTGGATGAGTAAGTATATATTTGCTTCAACCATGTTCTTCTTCCTTTAGTCTTTCATTCTGGTTATGCTTTGGTCCCATTTGTTACATGTAGGTGGAATTCTGTCCTAAACCTTATCTTTGCCCAAGGATTTTAAAACATGAGATTTTAGAAACTCCAGATGAGGCTGGGCATGGTAGCTCACACCTATACTCTCAGCACTTAGGGAGGCCAAAGTGGGCAGATCACTTGAGCCCAGGAGTTTGAGACCAGCCTGGCCCGCATGGCAAAACCCTGTCTCTACAAAAAAATAAAAAATTAGCCAGGCATGGTGGGACACACCTGCTGTCCTCCCAGCTATGAGGTAGGAGGATCACTTGAGCCCAGGAGAGAAAGGCTTCAGTGAACTGAGATCATGCCCCTGCACTCCAGCTGGGGCAACAAAGGGAGACCCTGTGTCTCCAAAAAAAAAAAAAATCCACACAAGCAAATTGGCCTCTAATCAGGTGCTTCTTCCTTCAGTAGCTGCCTGGAATCTTTGTGGTTTGAAAAGGCCTTTTCAGATGGAGAGATGTTCATGTCATAATGGCAGACCAGGTAAACCCCCACCCTTCCCAGAAGCCTTGTGCTTATGCTGCCGAAGTACTAGATGCCATCAAGGCAATAGCTGAAAATACAGCCAGCTAACCCTAAGACAGGTTGCAGTAACCCACCAAGCCACCTAAACTGACAGGATAGATGAATTTTTATGTCCAGAGAGAACACATGACTTACTCTAAGACATTAGTAACTAGGAAGACTACCAATTTCAAGGCCCCTTGCTAATACTTGCATTCTGTCTCAGTACTTGAAAGTCTGTAGACCTCATTTGCATTGAGGGACCATCTTGTCTTGGGCTTTGTTGTAAGTGGTGGGATGAGTATTTTTATATAGCTGTAATGAGGTTGTAAACTGAAGGCTTTGTTGCCCCCTTAAACCGATTCTGAGTGTTAAGCTCATTAATGCGTACCACGGGACTTCACTGGAAATCTGACCTGGCCTTCCTCAGTAGTTTTCCAGTATCCCTTGAGGATAGCTTAGTTTAATAAATATTTACCACTCTCCTCCACATTTTGGTAGACTTGGCTGACTGGCATCAGCTTCTTCACCTCTAATTTGGCCATCATCCCCAGAACTTCATAGATGATCCAAACTCTGACTTTGAAAGTTGCATCCATTTTCTGTACTTCTAAACCAGAGTGGCTAAACATTACCCAAGAAAATTATGCTAATAAATGCATGTCATACACTTACACACTCACATATTTCTGTAGCTTATATTCCCATATAGGTGCACAATTACATAGATCGCCATCTACCAAGACTTTCCCATGTGTACAACGTATTAGAATTCCACATGTCTAAAAGACATTTTTTATTCCTTCCTTGAAAACTGATTTCCTTCCTTTTTAATTTATCTCAATTCCGGGTATACCCTTTTATCTCATCACTTAAACCAAAAGTGGAGTCATCCATAAACATATCACCATTTTACCCTGTCACTTACCAAGTCCTGTTAATTTCTTCACAACGGATATTAGGTTTGAGCTGTGCCATTCATTCTCGTTGCCACCATCTGAATTGGTCAGGCCCTCATTTCTTTCTTGGATTATTGCTCTGGACTCCTCAGTCTCCCTGTGGCCAGCGTCGCCCCCTTGTGATTCATTCTCCAAACTCCTCTCATTTTGCCTGCTTCCTACCTTTTCAGGGGTTCCTCTGCCTATAGGGCCACATGTCAAACTTTGTCTCACATTCCTGGCTATCCCCAGCTTCCAACAGAATTGAACTTAGAATCTTCTCTGTCCAAAATGCCCTTCTTCCCCTCAATTTTCCTAATGAATGAGTTGGAGCTTACCTGTCTTTCAGGCCTACCCTTGAAGGACTTTCCTCTCTCAGAAGTGGTCATGCCACCTTACTTATCTAAGCAACTGAAGGTTTTTCTTCTGTGTTCCCGTACTGGATTCATATCTATCCTATATACCACATCCTTGAGATTTAAGGTATTCATACTTATCTGAGTGTCTTCAGTGCCTGGTACAAATCAAGCACTCAGTAAATGCTTATTAAATGGAAGAACTAAATTGCTAAGGAATTAAACATTTTTACGTTACCTCTGGCAGAAAGTAGGAACAGGAAATTCTTTTTTTTAATTGAAAATATTTTAATATTTACTTTTGAATATAAATAAGCATTCTAAGAATAACTTGGAGTGAAATTTTTCTTTATGAGCTAAGTTTAAATCCATCACTTGAATTACAAAATGTTAATCATTAGTTTAGTATACTCAGTACTGAAGAGTAAAATGCTGCAATAATTATGATTTTTAAAACTATTAAGTTTACATAGAAAACCAATTACTCATCTGCATTGCTCAGTTTTTGCTATGTTATGCTGCAGCAACAAACCCTAAAATAAACAACTATGTTTTTTTTTGAGTTCTGGGATACATGTGCTGAACATACAGGTTTGTTACATAGGTATACATGTGCCATGGTAGTTTGCTGCACCTATCAACCCGTCATCTAGATTTTAAGCCCCACATGCATTAGGTGTTTGTCCTAATGCTGTCTCTCCTCTTTTCCCCAGCCTCCCAACAGGTCCCGGTGTGTGATGTTCCCCTCCCTGTGTCCATGTGTTCTCATTGTTCAATTCCCACTTATGAGTGAGAACATGCGGTGTTTGGTTTTCTAGGAACAGCAAATTCTTAAATGCCATATTCCCCAAACCTTTCTAATCAAATAGTTCTAGTTTCTTTCCCTCTTTTTTTCCCTGCTAAAATTAAGGGAAATTTTTTTCCCTGCTAAAATAAAGGAAAGTAGGCTCCCTACTTTCCTTTAATTAGCATTGATACTGGTGATATTAATTTTTGTAAAGGGTAGGAAAGAGACAAAAGATGTAAATAATACAAATTTTATATACTTCCAAAAATAATCCTAGAAATCCAATATAATTTCTAACTAAAAGGGTTTTAAAGGATGTAGGAAGTGTGTGCTTTTTATGTTCAATTTTAACTGCAACATAAAACAAATGAAAATTCCTTTGACTTGTATTAAAGATAACTGATTCTAATAAAGGAAAGATATATGTAGTGAGAAGAATATTAGATTCTAATCCTGCTTCTGCTATAATTATGTGTGGTCTTGGGCAAGTCGTTTCTCCTTTTGCAGCTCAGTCATATCTACAAAATGAGAAAATTATAGATTGTAGATTTAGCAATGGCCCTTTTCCTTGTAGTGAAACACAGAGAAACTGTATGAGAGAAGTAACGGCACAACAGCTCTACTTTGGAACTAGTGATGCTATAGAAAGAGGCAGAGGTTCTCCCTCCACAGGGCTGTCCCTACTCCCATGTCATTCCAAAAGGTGGCCTCTGTAGAATTGCCTTGAAATACGATTTAAAAGCCACTATTGGATGATGTGTGAGTTTTTCTTCACTGACCCTAAATCAGATAGAATCACAGAATTTGAAGAAGTCACAGAATTTGAAGAAGTTTCTTATTTAAACTCCCTAATATTATAGTCTGCTGTCCTTTTCACAGGATTCTCCTATTTTTGCCCAGTGTCTAAGTCTTATTAAATATATTTTATTTTGGGGGGCTCAGTGTGTACATTATACATTGTCAATTCACTTTTTTAAGGTTTAGCTCTATTTAATCAAGATACTTGAATTGACTATAGAGCATTGATCACCATTTCTCTACTTAACTCTGTAGTGTCTGCAGGGCATATACACATTTAGCACCCGTACTCCCTTTTCCTGTTGTTCTCCATGTGTCTTTGCATCCAGACGTTCATGCCAACAGCTGACACACCTATTGAGTGCTTACTACATGTCAAGCACAGTTTTCAATGCTTTACATTAACCCTCCTAACAATCCTATGAAGTAGGCTACATTTATCTTTCCTTTATTAGGACCACTTATCTTTAATACAAGTCAAAGGAATTTTCATTTGTTTTGTTTATGTTGCAGTTGTAATTGAACATAAAAAAAGCACATACTTCCCACATTATCATCCTCATTTTACAGAGAGGCTAAGCACTGGTTCCAGAGCAACACAACTGGTAAGAAATGGCACTGGGGTTTGGTCCTGGAGAGCCTGGTTCTAGAGCTCTCAGTAATTCTGCTCATTTTAAAAGTCTAACTTCATCCCACAAATATAGATTTTCTTGAAAGCAAAAGAAAGTTAACATTAATTTTCTTATTTGTTTACATACTTAGAATTTCTTTTAATCATGAAAACCTTTATAAATCAGTATAGTGACTGTCCTATAGTAAGTACTTAGTATATATTATTATTAACTTAGGCAAATGGATACCTGTAATGTTCATAGCATTGACTTTTAGCAGTTGAGAAGAAAATTAAACCACATTTTAGTTACCTCATATTTCTCAGTTCTAAGAGAAAACTAAAAGTCACTTGTTTACAAGATACCCTGCTATGTAGCATCTGTTCAAGATATTTAAACTGTCCAAAATACTGGTCTGACCTAATTTTTATCTTGCCACCAGGTGGCAGCATGTTATGTAAGGAAGTAATTTAAATATTCTGTTGAAGCCCATTTATTTTCAATATTTTGCCTTAAAAACTGTCCAACCATAATAAAAATAAAATAGTATCTTATGTTCTCCTTTGCTGTTAACACAGTATCCGTGAGACCTGCCTTAATCCTGCCCTGCATTCTCCTATCAGTGCAGAAAGTTTTTTTCTTCCATCTTTATGGAGATTTGAGCCATCGGGCTTAGAATTCTGCCAACTAAATGGTTTTATTCCTACCTAAATGGTTCCTGTTGTTCAACAACAATAGTCCTCCTCATCTTTGTATCTTTTATGGTACCTACAGAAGTTCTGAATATGTGGCAACAATTTTTTTCTTAATAGATACAGGGGTCTTACTACATTGTCCAGGCTGGTCTCAAACTCCCAACCTCAAGCAGTCTTCCTGCCTAGTTCTTCCAGAGTGCTGGGATTACAGGTGTGAGCCTGGTCAGTGACAACAGTTTAATAGGTGCCCTTGGCTAAATGTCAGTGATATGTAAGATACACTTTAGCATGTGTATTTACTGAATGTTTATTTGAATTACAACACCTTTATAGTCCTTTGTGGTTACGTTTGTTTCAGCTGTGCTATTGAAGTCCCTGAAATTTTGCCATAAGTTTAGGTATTATCAGTATCATTCAGATTAAATGCTGCCAAACACTGAAAGATTAGTGTTTGAGGTGGAAAGCAAGAGAATGAATGGCTAACGAAGAAAAGGAAGGTAAAGGACTGAACGGGCCAGTTAAAGCCTGGGGAAAATGAAGGGCTAGTGATAAAATGAGAGAGGCAGGCTTCTGATACTGCAACAGAGCACCTGCCACATGGGGAAGCAGGAGGAGCACCAAATTCAGTTGGCTGCAGAGAAATCTGTTTGCACTTCATAATCGTGGATCTGCCTAGACATTGTTTCATGGTGCAAACAATGAAATCATTGAAACAAATGAAGTCATTTGACATCAGTTTGTCAACAAATATTTTTTCCTATTCTAAAACCTACTAGTTTTGCCTCCTGCTTGTCCCTTAATGAAGTCTTAAAAGAATTTGCCCCCAAAGAGATGCACATAAGCAAAAAGAAACCAACAATTTCATGTAAGCCTACCTTATCCTGTAGGTATTTCCTTGCTAAGGGTAATTGAGTTTAACAAAGGCAGTTTAAGTACCTATGCTATTTTAGGTATTGTGCTAGAGATTCAAAACTACAATATATTTAATATCTATAGATAAGGTATTTTTGAGGGAATAGCTTAATCATTCAAATTAAACTAATTCTGTGAAGAACATTAGTACTGCCTTGAGGTATTTACCAAGCAATACTTAAAATGTATTTTTATACTTTATATGTATATATGGAATGCAGTGATCTGAAGATGGATTAGAAACATCCATACCTTAAAAAGTTTTTATTTGGGATTGATATTTAATGAATAGAGTGAAATGATCAATTTTTTAAAATCCCAGCCAATGTATTGTATACATACATATTTCTCATCTTTTTGGAAGTGTTTTGCATCTTAAGTGGAGGAGATTTTGTCTGTGATACCCAAGGCTCTTACCTTAGAACTTTTGTTTGACCTCATAAGCCTTGATAGTATTTGGTTAATGTTCATTATATTTAGGAACTCGGCAGTTTCAAAGTCCATAGCCACATATTTTATTGTTTGTGTGTGTGTGCAAAGCCTAGTGTTATTACAAATAGCCACATACTTTTAAAACAGGTATATTAATGTCTACATTTGTCATGTTGGGTTTCAAACGCCAAGGACTCATTAAAATTAGTCATTAATCACTTAGTAATATATATTAAATATTAATGTTTGTCATGAAGTATGTAAAACCCATTTGTATTGTATCCTCTATAATATGCTCAGGAGGTAGAAAATATTTGATTTTACTGTCTGCAATGTGTAATCGGAGATTGAACGACCAAGTAATGTAGCATTATCCAAAGATTATTTGTTATTATTTGTTATATTTCAGTTGCAATGAAGTTAATCGCATGCCTTTCAGATAAAACATACTGTATGCCCATCCTCAGTTCATCTGGTACAACTATGCTTAAAAGTGCTTAATAAAGTATTCATTACTATTTAGGTAATAAAATTAGTAGTGACTTACGAAATTTTATATAGCATCACTTTCTTAAGCCCGTTTTTAAAGTGATTTATTACCAGATGGGCAAAAATGCAATTTTTATGTAAATTGACACATTTAATAATAACTTTTGTAGTATAAAAGTGCTTGTTTGGATGAAGTTATAACTCACTTATGGGGCCTTGTAGTTCTATGTAATGTTCTAGTGAAATGTGCACATGTGGATGCTCCTGGAAGCACCTCCAGCCCTGTGAATTTATGTATCTGTTGACTTCAATATTTAGTTAGCTTGATTTCTAAAGCCATCATAGTAATTGACATGTTATTGGAAATAAAGTTAAGTTTTTCCTTATTTATAGGGATAACCTCAATTTGCAGAATGTGAATCAATTCATACTTGGCTGAAAGCCAGTTCCCTCTTCAGTTTAGCTCCAGCACATACATGAAAAGCGCACTTGCATCCTAAGTGCCTTGTGAATCTGTAGTGATTAATTCTTCTCATTATTTTGCTGCAAATTCTCATGACCCTCTGTGATGATTCGATCAGCCACTTAGAGTTTATGCATATTCATATCTCTGTGCTCCTGCCGCAGACGTTCAAATCTCCTTCACTGACTGGTGTGTGCTTGGTGCAGTAATTGAGCTGCAGTAGATTGATTACTCTGGGGAGCTGTAAGGCCTTTAAAGGTGAAAACATATCAGTCCTGTTAATTAGGAAACAAAAGCTCTGATGGCAAGTTCAGCAGTCAAATGTTTCCAGTGTAGAAAAGATGAAAGGTATGATTTGTTCCTCTCCATGAATCCTGTTTACTTTTTAAACTTTGAATTAGGTCTATATCAGTGGTAATGGAGTATAGCTTTCTTTTGTGAATTTTTTTAGAATGCTAATTGAAGAGGACTTTACTATATTGATAGGTACTGTTATCTGTGATCTGTCAAATCTGATAGTTTAGAGCCTATTCAGAGTTTGTATATGCCTTCTATAGCATTGGTAATATTTATATAGAGTTTCTAAGTATTTTACATAGAGAATGCTTGTATATAAATTTTGGTATTTATAGGCTTCATTTGATCTACAGTATTTCAACACTAGTTTTTTATTTTGACAATTTAATGGCAAAGAAGTTGAGCTGCCTTTTATCTCTTTATCAGAAGCATCCTTTGATTTTGCTCTCTTAAACTATATACTAAATAATACATTATCATGGCAAAAAAGGCTGGAACTGTATTCTCCAAAAGTAAGCTAGTTTTTACACGGAGGATTATGCAGTTTACGTATGTGTTTTTCTCTATATGCTGTTCTCATATTCCAATATTCTTTTTTTCCTCTCATGGTCATGATGTTTTTTTTTGAGATATAATTCACATGCCATAAAATTGATCCTTTTAAAGTACACAATTCATAAGCTGGGTGTGGCGGCACACACCTGTAGTCCCAGCTACTCAGGAGGCTGAAGCGGGAGGATCTCTTGAACTGGGAAGTGGAGGTTACAGTGAGCCGAGATCGCGTCACTGCACTCCATTCTAGGTGACAGAGTGAGACTCTGTCTCAAAAATAAATAAATAAATAAATAAACAACCAATTCCATGGTTTTTAGTCTATTCACAAAGTTATGCAACTATTACCACTATCTAATTCCAGAACATTTTAGTTACCCCAAAAAGAAACCTCATACTCATTAGCATTCTCTCCCCATTTTCCCTTCCATCTAGCTTCTGGCAACCAGTAATCTACTTTCTGTCTCCATGGATTTGCCTATTCTAGACATTTCATATAAATGGAGTTGTAGTATTGTTGCCTTTTGTGTCTGCTTTCTTTCATTTAGCACAGTTTTTCAAGGTTCGTCCACATTGTAGCATGAATCAGTACTTCATTCCTTTTTATGGCCAAATAATATTCTAATTGAATATCCCAATTTTTTTTTTATTGACTGATGAACATTTCTGTTGTTTGCACTTGTTGGTTATTGTGAATAATGCTGTTTGTAATTCTAATTAGCATGTGCATACATCCTTTGTTCTTAATCTTAGGGGGAAGGCTTTCAGCCTTCATCTTTGAATATGATGTTAGGTGTAGTTTTTCTTAGATGCCATTCTTTAGATCAGGTTGAGGAGTTCCCTTCTATTTCTAGTTGAGTTTATCATGAAATGTTGGATTTTGTCAAATGCTTTCTCTGTGTCTATTGATGATCATGTGGGCTTGTTCTTTATTAATATAAGGTATTACATTGATTGTTCTTTATTAATATGTTCTATTAATATGATCTTTGTTCTTTATGAATATGTATTACATCAATTGACTTTCATATGTTGAACATTATGATATTCTATAGAGCATATATAATGTTATTTTACTGCTTTGGTTTTATATAATATGAACAAATTTCTCTATTTCAGGCATTTATTAATACAGCAAAAGAAATTTATGAAAAAATTCAAGAAGGAGTCTTTGACATTAATAATGAGGTATATACATATAAATATTATTGGTCAATATTAATTTAGAATTCACTTCATTATTTTATAATTTTTTTAATCCTAAAATCAATCATGATAATCAGTTAACACCATTAGTTTACGATCATCCAACTGAAAAATTGGTATATGTTGTATAGTAGTTAAATATGTTCTAGTAGAGCAACACTTTATCTATGGAAATGGATTAAAGTAAGTGACCCTATCCATTCATCGCAAGCAATGCAAAATAATATAAATCCCCCAAAGAGAAAAGAAAATCCACTTTTATCCACATGACCATATGGTGTCATCTGCTTTGGGAATAATGTTCTGGTATATAAATGCATGTACTATGTACTAATGCAAGATGCTCTCTCTCTGTTATCTGGTATAAAAGAGGGAAATACCAAATTTGGAAATTACTCCCAATATAGCATAGCATGTTTTCAGGAGACTAAATTAATATATATATATATGTATATGTGTGTGTGTGTGTATATATATATATAATTGGCATTTGGCATAGGGTTTTTTGTAATGTTATTTTGATCCTGTTTTGGCCAACATGATTAGGATAAAATGTAAAGCTTTGAAGCATCTAATTCAGTGTTCACCAAAGATCATCACTTGACCCACATCCCCACTCTGCATTTATTTGTATTTATTTCAAAATGTTTATGTGGATGTAGCATACTTATTTTCACATAAATATTTTTGCCATTCTGTATTAAGATTTCTGGCTTCTGAAAGAAAAGCCCTGGTTTCTCCCCAGTTGCAGTTAGAAAAGCATTGTGTTAGAAAGCCATTATGTATGTCTGTCTCATCCTATACATTAATGAGGCTCTCTGTTACTTCAGTAGTCTCTGCTAAAACAAACAGCAGTTTGCCGAAGGTTTCCAAAAAGTACATGATTTTTCCATTGTTTAATTTGGAGTAATATAGTTTCTCAATCCTATCTTCTGCGCTTATATGATAGTACTTCTCGAGTTAGTTTAAAGGTGACACCATTCAGAGACTAATACCATATAAATTGAACAGTAATTGGGCCTCTATCTGAAAGGGCACATTCATTGTTTCTGTCTGGTTTCATATAGTAGCTGACTGCTTTACTGTGCCTTATGCAGCTTTGATTGTAATGTGCTGTCAGGAGCCAACAGGCCGTGCTATTTATTTGGCCTAATGCCAAGGCTGAGTCCTTGACTCCTCAAGAAGTTGCTACCAGCCCAGAGGGGGCAAAACCAATGAGCCATAGGGCATGCTTTTTATTAAAGAGGAGTCAAAAGAGCGAAAAGAAACCACATCAGCTGCTGTCAATACTGAGCTAGTGCCAGAAACCCCAAGGCTACTACTGTTGCAGAACAACTGCCAAGCACTATAAATCTGAGATTTACTGTGACGTAAAGTTTCCTTAAGAGCTTAATTTCTGAAGCTACTGTATTACTTTTCTCAAAGTGTTGTATTTTTAGGTAAAATCCACTTGAGGGAGTGAGGGTTAAGACATAAGTGTGAGTTTGATGAATGAAAGAACTACTCTGTGTGTGGGTTCTTGGCAAGCTGCCATGTCTTTGGGGATCATAGAAATTATTGATGACACAGAACACTCATATGCCCTTAGCCTGTACAGCTGATTCAACATGGAACAGAAACACTGTCTAGTGAAAAGATTTTACCTTGTATTAAAGCAGCATGGACTTGGGTATTTTTATGCTTTAAAGATTACTTGCAATAAGTATTTTAAACAATTTCTGCATTATGAGAATTTCCTGAAAAGCAGCATTATCCAATATCTATTTACCCCATACCTGGTATGATAAAGAATTACTTTCAGAAACATTTCCACAGTGTTTTTAAAAGGAAGGAACAGCCCTTAAGAGATACTGTTTTAATTGTTGCTAAAATCTACTTACTATATTTTTCTCAGTTGTTTGATAAAATTGTATCATAAAGAATTAAATTAGTTTTTTAAGAATCTAGTTAAACTGTATCGTCTGGTTGTGTCTGGTCATATTTATTGTTCTGTTCTCTTTTATTTCAGGCAAATGGCATTAAAATTGGCCCTCAGCATGCTGCTACTAATGCAACACATGCAGGCAATCAGGGAGGACAGCAGGCTGGGGGCGGCTGCTGTTGAGTCTGTTTTTACTGTCTAGCTGCCCAACGGGGCCTACTCACTTATTCTTTCACCCCCTCTCCTCCTGCTCAGCTGAGACATGAAACTATTTAAAATGGCTTTATGTCACAGAAGACTTTAATCCTTCAAATTCTTGTATAACTTTGAATAAATGGTTAATGTTCACTTAAAAGACAGATTTTGGAGATTGTATTCATATCTATTTGCATTTGATTTCTAGGTCAATTGATGTGATTATTTTTGTTAAATGTTGTCTTGTGCCCTTAACTACGAACTGAATTGTATTAAACACTACAAAGTCATCTTGAGTATTTTAAATGGGTTTGTGTAGTTAGGTTTCCCAGGACCTGTGGTTACCTAATGTTTAATATTATAGAACTGTCCTCAAAAACTTTGTCAATTTTCAAGGCTATAAGGAACAGAAGGACTCTTTTAATTCTGTATTTATCATTTACTTTCTGTATATATAGTTTAATAACCTGCTTGGGTGTAATTTGCCAAGCTTGAATTCTTTAATGCATTTGCATAAATTCTATACTGTTTAGAGCTTAAAGCTACAGAAGCATTGTTAGGAATTGCTTGGACACTGAATTTTAAACTTTTTGACATTGTTAACAAGCATGTTCATCTTTTCTTGTCACTAGTCCAAGAGAAATATGCTTATTGTATATTACTAAAGGCTTTGTATATGTTAACCTGTTTTAATGCCAAAAGTTTGCTTTGTCCACAATTTCCTTAAGACCTCTTCAGAAAAGGATTTGTTTGCCTTAACGAATATTGTTGGAGAAAAACACAGTATAATGAATGAAAAGGGCAGAAGCAAGAAATTCCTACATCTTAGCGACTCCAAGAAGAATGAGTATCCACATTTAGATGGCACATTATGAGGACTTTAATCTTTCCTTAAACACAATAATGTTTTCTTTTTTCTTTTATTCACATGATTTCTAAGTATATTTTTCATGCAGGACAGTTTTTCAACCTTGATGTACAGTGACTGTGTAAAATTTTTCTTTCAGTGGCAACCTCTATAATCTTTAAATATGGTAAGCATCTTGTCTGTTTTGAAGGGGATATGACAATAAATCTATCAGATGGAAAAATACTGTTACAAAGTAGAAAAGCTTTAGTAATTTACTCAGTGTGGTGGTTTTATCCTTTTTTTCTTTTTCTCCCTTGGTCTATAATGAAATTGTTACAGCAGTGCAAAATAAAATCCTATGTATAAAAGTGTTCTTTTTTTTTTTATTATGACCACCTCTTTTTTAATGTATTTTTAGTCCCCTTACAGCTTTTACATGTGTTGAAGCATGTTTTTTAAAAAGGTCAGAATGTTTTAACACTCAACCCTTTTTAAAAATTTTGCTAAAATGTGACAAATCTCACTATATTGAAATTCTTTTTGTTGATGGTGTAAGCAATGTAAGCAAGTATTTTCTACTCTTGAACTAGCACAAAAGCACTCATGCCTGAAAAAAAAAGCATAAAGAAGTTCTAATTCTGTAACTAACTACTTTGATTTCACTCACGGCCTTCAACTTTCTACAGGTTTTCCTTGAAGATTCAGCAATACTCTGTTAAAAGTTTGACAGTACTCTTGTGGGAAATCACCAAATTCTCTCATAGTTTTGTTTTAACTATCTCCTTGAGGGCAGAGGGAAAGGTGAGAGAAAATCTATTTTCATGGGTATTTGTAGTACAGCCTTTTTCTTTCAAGTGGCCATATCAAATACACTGGCCTTACTAATCACTCTCTTTACCAATGAGTAGAAAAAGTTAAGGCGGCTAGGACAGGTTCTGTTCTATACCAAGAAGAGAGTGATTCTTTGGAAATTGTTATTTTTAAGCTTCTGTTAACTTTTCCAGAAGTTTAATGTGTTTCTTTTCCATGCTTTCTCCCCTAATTCTTTTATTTGAAGAAGAGAAATTAATGGCAAAAACAACAAACCAGGACATGTATTTTAATACCCTAAGGAAAAGTAGAACCCTCAAATACAACTCCTCCCACAACCACCCTAATGTGCCTCAGTCTGGGGCAGCAGGTGGACTTCTCAATAGTTCATTTCCACATTCTCTACAAATCGCATCTACCATTAAGGAATATGTTATGAATTCTTTCTGTTAATTGAGAAAGCAATGTTATTGTCTATGATTTCCACTCTTTGCTCATTTTATTATCCCTGTCAAATAATGTAATATTGGTACCTGCAGTTGAATTTGTAATACTGTAATTGAATCTTTAGTTGATCTTTGATCAACTTTTATAGCATCTATGGACACAGAAAATCAGTCACTGAAAAAATAAACACAGCTTTCAATGTCTCACTCAACATGTAACATTTCAAAATTGTGATCTTCATGAAGATATTTTTACCATTCGTCTTCCAAATTTAAGACAACCGGATGAAAAGCCAATTTTTTGAAAGAATGTGGCATATAATTAGATATACAACTGAAACAGGATATACAACTGCATACAATTTGTTTTTAATGATATTTAAAAATAGCCTGTTAACAGGAAAATAGTCCCTGTTTCTCTGCTAATGGTCAAAAAGGGTTGGGATATAAATCGTGCCAAAATGTTTCCAATCACTCAGAAAAACTGATTCACATCTGGCTTTGGAACACCTTAAACATTTATTCTCTCATGCATAGTAAAGCCGCATCTCAGTTTATTTAGTCCTGAGGTTGGCAGCATGAGGTTTGACTATATGAGTAAAAGATACACAAAGAGATAAAGCTGTTTAATAATAAACAGGAATTGACTGACAAATAGGTAAACCAGAGTGTCTACCTGTGTTTCTCAAGAGTTTAGGTGTGCTTTATGTTTACATTAAAATGAAGCCTAACACCACGGTAGATCATCTCATCCTCCGTTGGGATGGACCAGGTATTATTACTTTCTTGGTTGAAGTCATGATAGAGAACTTGATTTTATTTATTTTGTTTATTTTATTTTGGGAGACAGAGTCACTCTAGTCCCCCAGGCTGGAGTGCAGTGGTGCCATCTTGGCTTACTGCGACCTCCATCTCCCTAGGTTCAAGTGAGTCTCCTGCCTCAACCTCCCAAGTAGCTGGGATTACAGGCACCTGCCGCCACACCCTGCTACTTTTCGTATTTTTAGTAGAAATGAGGTTTTGCCATGTTGACCAGGCTGGTCTCGAACTCCTGACCTCAGGTCATCTGCCCGCCTCAGCCTCCCAAAGTGCTGGGATTACAGGTGTGAGCCACCACGCCCGGCCAAAAACTGTCAGTCTATATATTAGTATTAATTAGTTTTACAAAATTATGAGGCCAATTCTTAAACACTGAAGAACAAAGCGCCAAACTCCTGATAGAAAAATGGAGGAAAATGAGCAATTTACAAGAAAAGATATAAAATGTTCCTAAAATGCATTTTTAATTCAAACATAATGTAAGTGATGGATACATTAATTTGCTTCACTCTAGTAACCTTCTATTTATGTGTATCCCATAACATGTTGTATACTTTTAAACACAATAAATTTATTTTTAAAAATTCAGACATGCAAATTAAAGCTAAGATGCCATTTCTCACCTATGAGACTGGAAGAAATGTCAAATACAACGCCACCTTGTATTGTATTGGTGAGGCACCTTTGTGTGTTGCTGGTAGAAGTGCAAACTGGAACTACCTTTCTGGAGGGGAACTTGACAATACCTAATAAAATTACATACACACTTGCTGTTAGCCCAGAAATCCCACTTGTAGGAATCTGCCCAAGTGATAATTCTCCCATTAAAGCAAAAGCTCCATATGCACAAGGTTACTTTCTGCAGCATTGGTTGTAATTAGAAATTATTGGAAATGACTTACATGTCATTTCCACTTACAGTGATTCAGTAAACTATAGTGATTCAATAAACTTATGTCCATCCATACAGTGGAGTCCTACACAGCTATAAGGAAGGATGAGGAAGAAGATCTCTAGAATACACCAGAAACTAGTTACAAATACTGGGTGGGTACAGGGTGAAAAGTAAGGGGGCTGGGAATAGGGTGGTTGAGACAAGAGAATGTTGCTGCTTTCAGTGTACATTTTTTGTATGACTCAACTATGGTTACGTTTCACATAACCCAAACATAATTAAAGTCAACCATGAAGTGCGGGAACTCAGTAAAATACAAACTATTAATGAACTTGTCAAATGAGTAACACCACACTGAAGGGGTAGGGAAGAAAACCAACATATATAACTTTGGAAAATAGTATTATCACTGTTTACTGTAAGACTGAAGACAAAATGAACGATCACAAAGGCTGTAGCTAGTAAAGGGGATGGGTTAGCAATGCAAAGCTACCTTTTACATAGACTGAGCAAACAAGTAAATACATTGTGGATAATGAGAGCAAAGTTCCTCATCAAAAATGCACTGCAAATAAGTTGAGAAAGGCTAGAGTGAACCTTGTGGTGGTAGGTTGAAATTGAGGAGATCATGAACTCGTGGATTTTATATGTACAGATGCACTGTAAGTAAACATGTTTCTTCACCTTTGTCTGCTGAGAGGGCCCAGTAGCAATGAGCATAATACCTACTGCCCATTACTGGTTTCTAAATAGCATTCTCTAATAAAGGAAACTAGGGTTCATTAGAAAAATGATTGATTTCCTGGGTTGGGGCAGTGAAATTAGAAAATGAGCCTGGAATATCCTGCGATACCAGAGAAAAGGAAGGAATTGTTTGTAAAATGATGGGGCAGAGGGGCGTCAGGCCAAAGGACACTAACGTGCTAGTAATGGATCATAAACCAGGGAGTGAGATAAATACCCGTAAGTTTATATTAATATGAATGATTAAGTAAATGGGAAAGACGCAGCTCTTCTTTACATTAGCGACCAGTTAGTAAAGATAAAAGGGATGATGTAAACAGAAAATCTACAACGCAGTCATTGTTAAAGGCAGGAATCAATACTAAAATTCGTGGGCAAAAGCCTGAGAAAGGCTATGCATACAGTTTGAGTATCTCCTCACAAAATATTATTGCAAAAGAAGAAATACAATACAACAGTGGCGAGACCTGGCAGACACCATGGCTTATCAAGTGATTAGGAAGATGTGAGGATGCTAGGTACTTCCCAATGGGATGCCCCGAGAAAAACACACTATTCCATGGCGAAAAATGGGTCACCTCAACCCAGTCATGAGGAAACCTGTCACCCAAATTTAGCAACATTCTACAAAGTAGCCAACACTTCACAACTGGGCATCATGAAAGTTAAAGAAAGAACGAGGAACTGTCAGAGACTAGAGGACATAGGGAGCCATGGCAACTGAATGCAGTGTGGGATGCTGGATCCAGGAAAGGGCATTAGTGGGAAAACCGGTGAAGTAGGAATAGGGTCTGCTGATTCATTAGCAGCATTTTAATCAGTGTTAATTTCCTAGTTCTGATCATTGTTCCTATGGTTATATAAGAGGCTAATCTTGGCTGGGTACAGTGGGTCATACCTGTAATCCCAGCACTTTGGGAGGCCAACACAGGTGGATCACAAGGTCAAGAGATTGAGACCATCCTGGCCAACATGGTTGAAACCCTGTCTCTACTAAAAATACAAAACATAGTTGAGTGTGGTGGCATGCACCTGTAGTCCCAGCTATTTGGGAGGCTGAGGCAGGAGAATTGCTTGAACCCAGGAGGCGGAAGTTGCAGGAAGCCAAGATTGTGCCACTACTGCACTCCAGCCTGGTGACAGAGCGAGACTCCATCTTAAAAAAAAAAAAAAAAGAAAAAGAAAAAGCTAATATTGGGGTAGATGTGTCACAAGTATATGGAAACTTGGTGTAGTTTGAGACCAACCTGGGCAACACAGGGAGACCCCATCTCTACAAACAAAAAAAAACTAGCGTGTGTGGTGGTGTGCACTCGTGGTCCCAGCTACTCAGGAGGCTGAGGTGGGAGGATTGCTTGAGCCTGGGAGGTTGAGGCTGCAGTGAGCCGTGATAATGGCATTGCACTCCAGCTTTGGTGACAGAACAAGACACCATCTTAATAATTTTGCAACATGTTTATCTATATTTCTAAATATATATAATTTTTTTAAAGCTCACAGTGAAAGAGTTATAATCCATGGGTTGGCAAAATGTAAAAGTCTGACATCAAATGTTTGGATGTTGGCAAGGTTGTAAAGCAAAGGAAATGCTCATATATACTACTGGAAGGAGAGCAAATGTGTGCAACCACTTTAGAAAACAACCTGCAAACCCTTCTCTCAGAACATGCCCTAGAGAAATTCATCCACGTGTGCACCAGGATCCTTCTGCCAGAATATTCAGTGTCATAAGTAATAGTCCCTGGGAACAACCTTGATGTGCATCAATAGAAGGGATGAACCATGGTATATTCATATAGTGGGATAACATACAGCAATGAAAATGAGCTGAACTGCAACCATTTAGCAACATGAATAATATTTTTAAATTAGTAACCCTTATTTTACTTAAACGAATGAATTTTGCTAGTGAAAATATTATACAGAAAAGAATACATATAGCATCATTTCATCAACTCTAAAGTTAAGTAAGGAACTATTATCACAAAACTCAGGATATTGGTTACCTCTAGCAGGATAGAAGGGGCACAAGGAGATTATCTGGGACTAGCTATGTTCTGTTTCATGACCTGCATGAGACTTACATGGATATTTGCTTTATATGTCTATAAACTATACCTATGTGTTTTATGCACTTCCCTATAAATAAGATTTTGTGTCCATTCAACAAACAAAAATGTTGCCTTATAAGTTGCCCTCAAAACTAAAAAGCATGAAGTTTGCAGCATGCCCCTTTTATGGGTTGCATTGTGTCTACAATGCAAAGATAGGTTGAATACAAAAGATGATAGGTTGAAATCCTAACTTGGCTCATGCCTGTAATCCCAGCACTTTGGGATGCTGAGGCAGGAGGATCTCTTGAGGCCAGGAGTTTGAGACCAGCCCTAACAACATAGCAAGACCCTGTCTCTGTAAATGATAACAACAACAAAAAGGAAATGAAATGAAATCTAACCACCCAGTAGTTCAGAATCTGACCGTATTTGGAAATAGGAACATGGCAGATGCAATTAATGAAAATGAAGTCCTACTGGAGTAGGGTGGGCCCTCAATCCTACAAAACTGTTTCCTTATAAGAAGATGGCCCGGTGAAGACAGACACCCAAGGAGAACGCCAGGTGAGGCCAACACAGAGACTGGAGTTAGGCAGCTGCAAGCCAAGGAACACTGAAGATTGCTGGCTGCCAGCCACAAGTTAGGATGAGGCAAGGAAGGATTTCCCCAGGTTTCACAGGGAGCATGGCCCTGCAGATACGTTGACTTCTGGCCTCCAAAATGGTAAAAGAATAAATTTCTGTTGGTTTAAACCAAAGAGTCTCTTTGTTATGGCAGTCATAGAAACGAATACACCCCTTATACCCTGCAAACAAAGACATTTGTTCTGCTGGGCTGTCTGTGTACCTGCAGTGAAATGGCACGTCACAGGCAGGGGCTATGGGAGGGTAAAGCTGCTGCACTGCCTGGCATGTGTAGAATTCAACTTGGCAGAAGCAAAGTGAATATCTAGGAGTATTATTTTTACATCTTCCAGCCTCACAATAATCTGTATACCAAGAGGCTATTCAGAATATCAAATATCAGTACATAAGAGATCCCATAAAAAATCACATGTACCACATAGGACTTTATTGCTATAATATTAGAGACACATTTTCTAATGTGACTTATGCCCAGAATTCAGTCTAAATTTCAAGCAGGGGTCAAATGTACACAAGTGTCATCTTACGATGATTATGATGATGACAATGACAATGGAGAAATAACACAGATTCCAGAAATCATTCCATTCCTATTGTAGAAATAAGCAAGCAAGAACAAATTCTAGAATGGGTGTGAGCTGACCAGGAGGTGTTGCATTTTATGTGTGAGATCCTGAAGTCATTTGTGATCATTTGAATATTGCTAACAAGGTAGGGAGCATCGATGACAAGAGCGAAGATGACTTGCTGGAGGGTGAGGTAATCACTCGGGAGAAGGCCGCTGCAGTCTTATATTTGACAATTAATTTTGCATTAAAATGGCCACATTACAGTCCCCAGGAGATGCTGCCGCCGCACAGAATTCACATTTACAGAACGTGGTAAATGACCACCGCGCCAGCCCCGTGCTGCCTCTTTGCCTGTGTGTGTGTGCTGTGTTGGGAGCTGCCCAGGTGTGAGTTATCCACGCTTCATGTCATACCTTTTCCTCAAGCAGGTGGTGATTTCTGTTAAAGCACTGATACTCAACATCCTCTTTGCAGTTAGTAGTATAAAAGTATTTACTGGCCGGGCGCGGTGGCTCAAGCCTGTAATCCCAGCATTTTGGGAGGCCGAGATGAGCTGATCACGAGGTCAGGAGATCGAGACCATCCTGGCTAACCCGGTGAAACCCCGTCTCTACTAAAAAATACAAAAAATTAGCTGGGTGCGGTGGCAGGCGCCTGTAGTCCCAGCTACTCGGGAGGCTGAGGCAGGAGAATGGTGTAAACCCGGGAGGCGGAGCTTGCAGTGAGCTGAGATCCGGCCACTGCACCCCAGCCCGGGCGACAGAGCGAGACTCCGTCTCAAAAAAAATAAATAAATAAAAATAAAAGTATTTACTAATGACTGGTTCCGTTAGAGGCTGTAGCCAAAACATTATTTACCCCTAGGATCTATCCTATAAAAATTTATTATCTAAAATGATCATGAGTTTATTTCACAAGATTACCCAATACAAGATGAGTGAGGTATTTTACAGGTAATATGCATCTGAAGGCTGAAGAGCAGGGATTAGTATACAGTGCAGTATTGCTTGGCTAGGGCAGCCATAACAAAGTACAACAGACTCCGGGAGTTAAGCAGCAGAAATGTATGGTCTCACAGTTCTGGAGGCTGCAAGTCCAAGATTAAGGTGTTGAAGGGTTGGTTCCCTCTAAGGCCTCTCTCCTTGGCTAGGAGAGAGCCGTTTTGTCTCTGTCTGGTTACATTATATTCCCTCTGTGTGGGTCCCTATGTTCAAATGTCCCCTTCTTATAAGGACACCAGTCATACTGCAGTAGGGCCTGCCCTGGTCACCTCATTTTAACTTGACGGCACTGTAGAGACCTCATCTCCAAATACTGTCACATTTTCTGGCACTGGGGTTTAGAAGTTTAACATATGAATTGGGCTGGAGCACAATTCCACTCATAAAAAATGTGACTGTAGATTATGAGCTTTAGAGGGTTAAAAAGGGAAGCCCTCAGCTCCTTCCTCAGCCCAGGGAGTCTTTATGATGAAGCTGGGATTTAGGGAACACTATGTGTGACACAAACAGGCAAGGTATAAAGAGATTCTGAAGAATGCTTCCCTCGTGTTCCTTATTTTCATCTGTGTCTGCTGAATCTAGAGAAGAGTTCAGCACGTGGAATAATCAATCCCCTTCCTAACTGTGGGTGTCTTACCACCTGTTCAACACTCATTAGGCATGTGAGCCCTTTGCTCCTTGAGCCTCGGTGATTTCACGAGGCTGGCATGCACGTCTCCACTGTGTCGCCTGGTCCAAGGGCCATATGTCATCCTGCGACGCAGAATCACTGGTCTGCCCAGTAACATTCTTGAAAACATGGCAAGAGTGCAGTAGTGCCCAGCATTCCTAATTCTTCTTGCCTTCCCACTTAGTTGTCTCTTTCTTTCTTTCCTTCTTTCTTTTTCTTTCTTTCTTTCTCTTTCTTTCTTTCTTTCTCTTTCTTTCTTTCTTCTTTCTCTCTCTCTCTCCCTCTCCTTCCTTCCTTCCTTCTTTCTTTCGTCTTTCTCTTTCTTTCTTTTGTCTTTCTCTTTCTTTCTTTCCCTTTCTTTCTTTCTTTCTTTCTTTCTTTCTTTCTTTCTTTCTTTCTTTCTTTCTTTCTTTCTTTCGTCTTTCTCTTTCTTTCTTTTCTTTTTTTGACAGGCTTTCAGTCTGTCATCCAGGCTGGAGTGCAGTGGCACAATCTCAGCTCACTGCAGCCTCAACCTCATGGGCTCAATCAATCCTCCTGCCTCAGCCTTCTGAGTAGCTGGGACTACAGGCACACCCCATCACATGCAACTAATTTTTGTATTTTTTGTAGAGATGGGGTTTTGCCGTGTTGCCCAGGCTGGTCTTGAATCTCTGAGCTCAAGCCATCCGCCTGCCTCAACCTCCAGAGTGCTGGGATTACAGGCATGAGCTACCGCACATAGTCCTTTATCAGTCTTGAATCCTTTTTTTTTCCCCTTCTTTCTTTTCAAACTGAGGCGAAAGTCACATAATGTAAAATTAGCCATTTTAAAGTGGACAATTCAGTGGCATTTAGTACATGCACAATGTGTGCAACCACCACCTCTGTCTAGTTTCAAAGGGGATCCCATTTCAGAAGTTACGCCCCAGTACCCTCCACCCAGCCCCAGGCAACCACCATCTGCATTCTGTCTCTATGGAGCTACCTGTTCCGGATACTTCATATAAATAAAATCTTATGATAGGCTCCTTTCATTTTGCATATTTCCAGGCTTCATCCATGCTGTAGCTGTACGAGTACTTCATTCCTTTTTACAACTGAATTTTACACTACAAGTTGCTTATGCATTTTTCCACCAATGGACATTTGGGCAGTTTCCACCTTTCGGCTGTTGTGACCAGTGCTGCCATAGGCATTGTGCCTGTGTGTCCATCTGAGGATTAAATAGCACTTGTCTGATTTTTCTAAATTGAAATAAAAACATTCCTTCAATATTTTATTTTAAAATGAACATTATACAAGCACATAGTTTTTTTAGAAGCCAGATAGTATTACAAGTCTTATAATAAGAAAGCAACCCCTCCTCATTTTGTACCCACCTCGCAATTCCCTCCCCAGAGCTCTCAGCCCTGTTTCTTATTCACTCCTTCCTTGGCACTGGGTATCCCTTATCTGAAGCCAATGGCACCCGAACTCAATCTCCATCTCCCACGAGAGGAAGGATGGAGGCTGAATCTCTGGCTGTGTGGTGTTTGGAGGAGACACAGAGGCAGCCCCACACCTTGGCTCACCTTCCCTCATGACTGCAACTCTGTTCACTGACATCTTGCTCTACTAAGTCAAATATTTGTTGGCATTTCTTGTACACTGCTATCTCTTCTCCTATTCTCTTTGCCCTGTGTATTCGTATATTTTATTCCCTTGATGGCATTTTCTGCAGTCTTGTGAAGGAGATAAATGCATGTGTTCAATCCACCTTGTTTAACTAGAAATCCAGTAAATTCCTTTTTAACAATAACTTCGTCTTCCTTTTAACTTGTTAAAATGCAACATGTTTGCTTAAAAAAAAAAAAAAAAAAAACCTGAAGAAAGGAGAACATTTAAAAACTACTCACCAAGTCTGGATTCTCCACAAAGCCAACGCTGAGATGATTTGGGTGCCAATATGTTTGCCGGGAGGTGATCCCAGGAAGCACAGCGAAAGAAAGCAGAAATGAGATGGGAGAGGAACAGATAAAACTCATGAAGGTGTTGTCACTGCTATAAATGTTACTGCTATGGGTCCCTGGTGCTCGTTCTCCTGGGGACTCTCTGAGACAGTGTGAAGGACACAGCCTGCAAAGGGGACCTTCTGTCATTTGTAGGGGGTACTCCTGGGACATCAGCTCCTCAGCAGTCTAGTCTGCCCTGTGCACTGGTCAGAGATGCCCTTGGGCAGAGAGACCAGGAAACTCGTGGCCTGTAATGAGGGAACTCAAGGTGGTGACATGAGGGTGGGCCAGGGTACCAACAGCCTCTGCTCAAAAGACTGAGAACCCCACCACCCAGAGAAAACACTCAGCATCTTTCTGGATTTCATTCTGACTTCCTTCTATGATTATATATGCATGCCTTCTTTCACCAAACTCAGGTCACACTGAGCACACTGCCTCCTTCCCCACTTATGTTGCATAAAATCTTCCAACGTTGTTACATAGTTGTAATGATTAGGAGTGTTCAAATTCCGGCTCTACCACTTACTAGCAAGGAGTTGCACCCCCTCATTGGGTTCCTCAGCTATAATATGAAAGTAATCATCGCCCGGCCTTACACAGATGTGTGGGGAGGGTGAAACACGTTGTTGCACGTCAAGTTCTTAGAAATCTGCTTGGCAAATGCTAAGCACTGGACAGATGTTAGCTCACTGTCATGCTATATAATTTTGATGGCTGCACAGTGATGGTGTTCACTGAGTGAAGGTTTCATTGTGAAATGAAATTTTCACAATGAGGCAAGAGAATCGCTGAGGCAAATTTTCACAAGCTGAGGCAAGAGAATCGCTTGAACCCAGGAGGCGGAGGTTGCAGTGAGCTGAGATTATGCCACTGCACTCCAGCCTGAGTGGCAGAGTGAGACTCTGTCTCCAAAAAAAGTAAAAATATATAAAAAGAAAAATAGTATTTATCTTATTTTAGTTATAAAATGTCATTGATTATTATTTAATAATTATTTAATAAATTAAATAATTTATTTAATCATACCTTCCTATTGACAAATAATTTATGACAAACAATCAACACTCAGTTATTATCTTCAGAGATACATCTTTGGACACATCAACAACTCTTTCACTTGAGCCCAGGAGTTCCAGACTGCAGTGAGCTATGATCGTGCCACTGTACTCCAGTCTGGGTGAGAAAGTGAGACCCCGTCTCTAAAAGTAAAAAATAAAATAAAATAAAATAAAATACTAGATTTCTTTAGAACGCATTCTTAGAAATTGAATTACTGGTTCATAAAGTATAGACATTGTTGAAGATTTTATATCTGTATAATTACCCTCCGGAAATGTGCCGATTTATACTCCAATCAGACCACGAGAATGTTCTGTTTCCTGCATTCTATTACCAATAGTGGAAATTTTTATTTGAAAAATATATTTTTGGCAACTTGATGAGCTCGTGTTTTGTTTTAATATCATTTATTAAGCAGTTAATCCTTTCCTCAGTACATTTAAATGCTTTAATTTCAGGCAACTTTTATATGCATATTTGAACCTGCTTCTCAAGTTTTTATTGTGTCACAGATTCTGTATTTCTATGCTAGTGGCACCACTTGAGACCCTCATAGTTCTCTTGGGATTTTAGAAAGTTGAAGTAAATGTATGGTTTAATTTGGGGAAAATTGATATTGTTATAATAGCAAGTGTTCTCATCCAGGAGCAAGATATGCCTCCATGCAACAAGGACTTTTAAAAAATATTTAGAGATAATGACATTTATTCCAGAAACACTTCTGTTTTAATGATCTCTGTTTTCAAAATCTAAAATTTGTTTTGCTTCTATATTTTCAAAATTTTGTTCATTTTAGGAAGGAAATTCCTGCCTGTTTTTATTTTTTGTTTGACCAAATCTAAGATGTTCCATAATTTCTACTAACTCTGATTTTCATCAGTTCTTATCTATTTTTATTTTCAATTTCTTGCTTTCTATACATCTCTTAGTTTATTATCTTAAAAAATAGTCTTTCTTGGCCAGGCACATTGGCTCACGCCTATAATCCCAGCACTTTGGGAGGCCGAGGTGGGCGGATCAGCAGGTCAAGAGATCGAGACCATCCTGAACATGGTGAAACCCCGTCTCTACTAAAAATACAAAAATTAGCCAGGCGTGGTGGCAGGTGCCTGTAGTCCCAGCTACTTGGGAGACTGAGGCAGGAGAATTGCTTGAACCCGGGAGGTGGAGGTTGCAATGACCCGAGATCTCATCACTGCACTCTAGCCTGGGTGACAGAGCGAGACACTGTCTCAAAAAACAAACAAACAAAAATTAACCTTTTCATACCTCAGTTTTCTTAATCAAATGAATACCTGTTCTATGGGATAGTTATGATGATGGTAGTGTGCAACCTGTAATTCCAGCTACTTGGGAAGCTGAGGCAAGAGAATCGCTTGAACCCAGGAGGCGGAGGTTGCAGTGAGCTGAGATTACGCCACTGCACTCCAGCCTGAGTGACAGAGTGAGACTCTGTCTCCAAAAAAAGTAAAAATATATAAAAAGAAAAATAGTATTTATCTTATTTTAGCTATAAAATGTCATCCAGGAAGAAACAGCAAATATTCACTCCATATGCATATATCAATTCAATATACATGAAACTTCTCAAATGCTAAGTAAATATAGCAAATTCACCAGGTAAATATATCAAATCATATTTATGTGCTATTTGATAATGTAATATAATATTCTTTCATACATATCATCCAAATCATTGAGAAATAATGACTGTTAGGATCATAGCTTGTGGCTCAATAAAGCAACTTTTCCACATTGAAACCCTGCTCAGCAAGCTGGCCCTTACTGACTTACTTTAACCTTGTTCTCAAGATAAATTGTCCTTGATTGGCTCCATGGTCTGTTCTTTCTGCTCTTGGATGCTGTGAGAATGTGTTCTTTCTGCAGGCCACCTGCATACCACACTTCAGAAAGAAGGCTTTCAGCCCTTCTTTCTTCTACCTGTGTTGGTGCTTCTGACCTTCTCAGTCCCCCTGAACCTGACTCCCTGCTCCCCTCCCTGCTTGCTGGTTCCCTGGGATGTGCACTGCAGCACCATGCGAAACTGCAGGAAACTAGAAACGGCGTGAACTTATCAATAAGGTAATTTTAAAGTAAAATTTCAATTGATTCTGCAACTTACCAGCATGTGATTTTGAGCAAGGTACTTAACCTTTTCATACCTGTTTTCTTAATCAAATGAATACCTGTTCTATGGGACGGTTATGATGATTAAATGGGCTAATACTTATAAAGCACTACAAGAATGCCTTATCCACCCGCAATATGTATGTGTTGATTAAAAAGAAAGGAAACAAAAGGGAGAAAAATCTAATGATGTTCTGGTCAGTTCTGGCTATATAACAAAAATACATCTTAAACAACAAACATTTATTTCTCACAATTCTGCAGACTGAGAAGTCCAAAATCAAGGTATTGGCACATCTGGTGTCTGGAGACAGCTTCGTTTTCACTGTACCTTCAGAGGGCCAAGAACTTGAGCTCTAGCTTCTTTGTTTTCTTAAAAGGACGTTAATCCCATCATGGGAGCTCCAACCCTCCTGACTCCATCCAAACCTAACTTCTCAGAGACCCCATCTCCTAATACCATCTCACTTCGGGGTTGGGTTTCAACATATGAATTTGGGGGTGGGACACAAACATTCAGTCTATACCACATGGAATACTAAAGGATGGTTTAAAAATCAGGGTTCTCCAAAGCCGGGCATGGTGGCTCAAGCCTATAATCCCAGCACTTTGGGAGGCCGAGGTGGGCAGGTCATCTGAGGTCAGGAATTCGAGGCCAGCCTGGCCAACATGATGAAACCCTGTATCTACTACAAACAAAAAATTAGCCAGATGTGGTGGTGGGTGCCTGTAATCCCAGCTACTCAGGAGACTGAGGCAAGAGAATCGCTTGAACCCGGGGGAAGGAGGTTGCAATGAGCCGAGACGGCACTGTTGCCCTCCAGCCTGGGCGAAAGAGCAAGACTCCGTCTCAAAAAAATAAATAAAATGAAATAAAATAATTTAGAAAAAAAACCTTGGTCAGGCACAGTGGCTCATGCCTGTAAATCCCAGCACTTTGGGAGGCTGAGGCGAGCAGATCACCTCAGGTCAGGAGTTTGAGACCAGCCTAGCCAACATGGTGAAACCCCATCTTTACTAAAAATACACACACACACACACAAAATTAGCTGGTGTGGTGGTGGGCGCCTGTAGTCCCAGCTGCTCGGGAGGCTGAGGCAGGAGAATCGGTTGAACCCGGGAGGCGGAGGTTGCAGTGAGCAGAGATTGCACCACTGCACTCCAGCCTGGGTGACAGAGCCAAACTCTGTCTCAAAAATAAATACATAAATAAATAAAAATAAATCAGGATTCTCTATGTATGACACATTGTTAAGTAAAACAATTTATATATAAATCTATTAAGTTCAAAAAGCATGATGCAGGATAATAGATTCTTATGATCATAGTTACACACATACACATGTCTGTATACATGTATGTATGTATCACATATGCAGAAAAAACTTTATAGATGAATACATCCCAAATTTTGACTAGAGTAGCTGATTTCTGAAGACAGAATTTTTACATTTTAATTCTATACACTTCTGTACTGTTCAAATCTTTTTTTAAATTATTTCTTTTATTTTTAAGAGATGGCGTCTCCCTCTGTCATCCAGGTTAGAGTGCAGTGGCACGATCATAACACACTGTAACCTCAACTCCTGGGCTCAAGCAATCCTCGCACCTTCGCCTCCTGAGTAGCTGGGACTATGGGCATGCACCACCACACTCACCTAATTTTTTATTTTTACTTTTTATAGAGATGAGGTCTCACAATGTTGCCCAGTCTGGTCTCCAACTCCTGATGTCAAGTGATGCTTCCACCTTAGCTTCCCAGCACGCTGGGATCACAGGCATGAGCCGCTGCACCTGGCCCTGTTTGAAATTTTATAAGGACATTACATTAATATATTACTTGTATTATATGAATTGTTGTATATTACTTGTGAAAATTATTTTAAAAGAAAAATAGGTGAAAAGCATGAACAGAGACAATTTCAGAAGAAAGAAATTCAAATGGTTTCCAAGCATATGAAAAGATGTTCAAGATCAGTAAAATATAACTTGAAATAATGAGATTGCAATTTTTGCCTTTGAAGGTGGCAAAAAATACCATCCAGCACGCAGAGATTTACTTATGTTGCTGGAACTTATAGAGAACCATTTAAATCGATGAGAATGTGTGTGCGCGTGCGCGCGCGCGTGTGTGTGTATGAAATGAGCCAATAACCCCAATTCTATACTTCGCCTCGTCTTACAGAAATTTTAGCACAAATGTATAAAGATGTGTGTATAGAATGTTTACTTAAGCATGATTTGGAATAACAAAATTCCTTATATTTCTATCATAGGGTTATGGATTGTGGAATACTATGCAATCATTATGCACTCAGCTGGAAAGTTCATACAGACAGTTTCCAACTTACGATGGTTTGACCTAATGATTTTTTTACTGTACGATGGTGTCAAAAGCAATATGCATTTAGTAGAAACCATGCTTCAAGTACCCAAGCCATCATTCTGTTTTTTATTTTCAATATAGAATTCAATAAATTACATGAGATATGCAACACTTTATTATAAAATAGGCTGCGTTTGATAATTTTGCTCAACTGTAGGCTGATGTAAGTGTTCTGAGCACATTAAGGTAGGGTAGGCTAAGCTGTGATGCTTGGTAGGCTAGGTGTATTAAGTGAATTTTTAACATGATATTTTCAACTTATAATGACATTTTTTACTTTATTTTATTTTTTGAGGTCTTAACAATTATTGGATAGCTTATGATGAGTTTATCAGGACACAATTCCATCATAAATTAAAAAGCATCTGTACTGTATTTAAAGAAAAAAAATTTGCAGAACAATATTTATGGTAGAATCCCATTTTTGTAAAAACAGTAACACAAATGAAACTGCCAGTGAACTGAGAAAAAAAATAACAAAAAACCCTTAACTTCACTTTTGAAGCACAGAAAAGTTATGTCTGTAAGTTTACACATTGTATTGAGTGGTGACCAAGGCAAGGGGGTGGGAGTGAGAAAGAAGGAGAAATTATATTTTTGTTTGTTTTTGAGACAAAGTTGGCCTCTGTCGCCCAGGCTGGAGTGCAGTGGAGCAGTCTCGGCTCAGTATAACCTCCACCTCCCAGGCTCAAGTGATTCTCCCACCTCAGCCTCCTAGTAGCTGGGACTGCAGGTACACGCCACCATGTCTGGCTAATTTTTGTAATTTTTGTAGAGATGGGGTTTTACCATGTTGCCCAGGCTGGTCTCAAACTCCCGGCCTCAAGTGATCTGTCTGCCTCAGCCTCCCAAAGTGCTGGGATTGCAGGCGTGAGCCACCACGCCCAGCCAGAAGTGATGGTGACATTCGTCAGGTCTGCTTTGCTTGTATTTGTTTCTGTGTGCTTCTATTGCATTTGAATTTTAAAAGTTGTGAAGTTTTGCTTTTTTTCAAAGTCAACATTTTCATTAGCCAACCCACATGCAACTATATTTTCATAAATGATAGACTGTAAAAATGTAGGTGCTAGGCCAGACGCAGTGGCTCATGCCTGTAATCCCAGCAGTTTGGGAGACTGAAGTGGATGGATCACTTGAGGTCAGGAGTTCAAGTCCAGCTTGGCCAACATGGTGAAACCCCGTCTCTACTAAAAATACAAAAGCTAGCCGGGTGTGGTGGCACACACCTGTAATCCTATCTAGTAGGGAGGCTGAGGCAGGAGAATCACTTGAACCCAGGAGACAGAGGTTGCAGTGAGCTGAGATCACGCCATTGTACTCCAGTCTAGACAACAGTGACACTCTGTCTTAAAAAAAAAAAAAAAAAAAAAAGGTGCTAAGGGCATATGGGCAACCTCTGTACTTAATGCTTAATTTTGCTATGAAACTAAAATTTCTCGCAAAAACAAAGTCTATTTTTAAAAAACCAAATGTCCCAAATATTGTTTTGGACATTAAAGTGTTTAGTTTTGTGTGGCAAATTCCTAAACTGGCAAACTCCTGTCAAAAAAGAAATGGCACGCAACATATTGTTTTAAAATAAAATATTATGCTACATTTTTTTGCATTAAACACTTTACATAAAAGTTTGTTTGAAAAAACAAGCATAAAGGTTAAACACATTCTTATCAAATGATCCTGCAATAATGTTTCTTGGTGTTTACCCACGAGTTGAAAATTTATGTTCACACAAAAGCCTGCACATGAATGTCTACAGCAGCTTTATTCATAATTGCCAAAACTTGGAAGCAACCAGAATGTCCTTCAATAGATAAAGGGATAAAAAACAGTGGTACCTCCCTACTGTGAAATGTTATTTGGCAATAAAAAGAAATGAACTATTGGGCACAAAACGAAATGAAGGGATCTTACACACATATTGCTAGGTGAAAGACGACCATCTGAAAAGGCTCTTCGCTGCACGATTCCAGCTATATGACATTCTGGAAAAGGCAAAACTGTAAAGACAGTCAAAAAAGCAATAATTACTCGGGGTTTTGGGGAGGTGAGAAGAGATGAATAGGTGGAACACAGAGGATTTTTAGGGCAGTGAAACTATTCTGTTTGATACTGCAGTGATGGATACATGTCATTTTGCAATTATCAAAACCCATAAAGGGGCAGGGCACGGTAGCTCATGCCTGTAATCCCAGCACTTTTGGAGACTGAGACGGGTGGAACGCTTGAGCAGTGGCGTGATCTCCACTAACTGCAACCTCTGCCTCCCAGGTTCAAGCAATTCTCCTGCCTCAGCCTCCCGAGTAGCTGGGACTACAGGCACCCACCACTACACCCAGCTAATATTTGTAGTTTTAGTAGAGATTTGGTGTTGCTATGTTGCCCAGGCTGGTCTTAAACTCCTGACCTCAAGAGATCCGCCCGTCTCGGCCTCCCAAAGTGCTGGGAATATAGGCATGACCTTAAAACTACTGATTTCAGTAAGTAATAATGTATCAATACGCATTCACCGATTATAACAAATTACCACATGAATGTAGGATGTTAATAATAGGGGAAATTAGGGTGGCAGAGGAGGTACATGGAAACTTTTCTATAAACCTAAAACTGCAAAAAACTAAACAAAACAAAACTAATCTAGGCCAGGCGCGGTGGCTCACGCCTGTAATCCTAACACTTCGGGAGGCCGAGGCAGGTGGGTCACTTGAGGTCAGGAATTCGAAACCAGCCTAGCCAACGTGGTGAAACCCCATCTCTACTAAGTACAAAACTTAGCTGGGCATGGTGGTGGCGCATGCCTGTAATCCTAGCTACTCAGGAGGCTGAGGCAAGAGAGTTGCTTGAACCCAGGAAGTGGAGGTTGCAGTGAACCGAGATCGTGCCACTGCACTCCAGCCTGGGCAACAGAGCAAGACTCCATCTCAAAAAAGAAAAAAAAGTAATCTATTCATTCAAAAAATAATCAAAAGAATACTCTATTCATTTGTGTAAAGGTTTAAAGCTTGTGGTTCACCCTTCCCAACAGATCTCCAGATGGGAGAGCCATGGGCAGAGCCGTAACTCAGTGCAGCTCAATTGCTGCTTGGAATCAGAGGCAAGGCCAGATGCTTGAAAGATGAACAGAGAAGCATGCAAACAGCAGGCAGATTCAGCTGTTTTCTTTGCATAAATAGAAACCCCCTCATCAAAAAAAAAAAAAAAGACTGTCCTTTTAGTGCTTTAGTATTCCCGCCTCGCCTTGCATTAGTACTCAAGCCAGGAGTAAGCCCTATTGTCAGACTCTGTTTCCTGAGTCCAGTTCAGACCTACACAAGACGTTCGACTAGTTGTCCTACTGGCCCTGTCTGACCAGTCTTGGACAAGGCAGGTGGTCAATTTCTTTTTTTTTTTTTTTATTTTTAATTGAGACAGAGTCTCGCTCTGTCGCCCAGGCTGGAGTTCAGTGGGGCGATCTCGGCTCACTGCAAGCTCCGCCTCCCGGGTTCACGCCATTCTCCTGCCTCAGCCTCCCGAGTAGCTGGGACTACAGGCACCTGCCGCCATGCCCAGCTAATTTTTTGTATTTTTAGTAGAGACAGGGTTTCACCGTGTTAGCCAGGATGGTCTCGAACCTGACCTCAGGTGATCCGCCCACCTCGGCCTCCCAAAGTGCTGGGATTACAGACGTGAGCCACCACATCCGGCCATGCAGGTGGTCAATTTCTAAACGTGTGCTCATTTTTGTATCTAAGTACCTGGAATAAACCCAGCTCACTCTTGGCCCAGGTAGATGTTCTCTTCCTTGGCTTCTGTTGGGGTTCCCCATTTGCTCACATGTGCCTCCACGAGGTGTCCCAGTTTCTGATCCAACTCCCACAAGAACTTCAACTCCAAGAAGGCAGGCTATGGGTTTTTCACTGCTTTGTTCTCTGGTTCCTGCATCTGAAATCACACCTCATTTATAGGGGTATAAAAAAATCATTGGTAAATGAATAAGTGAATGAATAAAGAAAGGAAAAATATATAAGCATAGTTTTCCCAACTGTTCTTTTTGTGGAAAAAAACTCTTTTTCTCTAAGATTATGTTTTTCCAAGTTGTTTATATTAAAATGGCTTTTTTTTTTTTTAGTACAATAATAGAGGTTGCCTCTGTGCAAGGGACATTTACTTTCCACCACCATCCTTTGTACCTAAGCGAAGTGAAACTATTCTGTATGAAACTGTAGTGGTGGATACATGTCATTTTGCAGGTATCAAAACCCATAGAATGTACACAAAGAATGATCCCTTATGTAAATTCCTAACTTTAGTCACTAATAATGTATCGGCATTCACCAATTATAACAAATTATCACACTAACGCAAGATATTAATAATAGGTGGGTAAGAGGGTACATGGAAAGTTTTCTATAAGCTGGTAAAAAATAATAGCCTGTTAATTTAAAAAATAAAAAATACTCTATTAATTTAATAGATTTTTTTTTAAGGCAGAGTTGCACTCTGTCACCCAGGCTGGAGTGCAGTGGCTCAATCTCAGCTCACTGCTACCTCCACCTCCCGAATTCAAGCGATTCTCCTACATCAGCCTTCTGAGTAGCCGGGACTACAGGTGCACGCCACCATATCCGGCTAATTTTGTGTTTTTAGTAGAAATGGGGTTTTGCCATGTTGGGCAGGCTGGTCTTGAACTCCTAACCTCAAGTGAACCACCCACCTTGGCCTCCCAAAGTGCTGTGATAACAGGCATGAGCCACACCCACACCCAGCCTGTTTAATAGACTCTTGAATACTAACCTATTTAAAAATAAATGAACACAAATAAAAAATAAAATAACAATAAAAAAGTCTTTTATGATGGCACTTTCAAAAAATCTCCATACTTGGCATAATAAAAATTTTAAATGTGCAATTCTATATTAATCTCCTAAATTTATGTAATTTGCTTAAAAAAGAACTACAGCAAAATTCTCAAATCCCAAAGCAGTGAATATAGTGCCTTGCATATACTTGGCACTCAAATATTTGATAAGTGAATGAACCATCTCTAGTTCACAAGGCTTGGGGTTAGTGTATGGACTTCACAACAATGAAAGTGTTCATGACACTGTTGAGGGCCTTTGTCACCTGTCACTGTACTCTCACAGCAAACTCCTAATTGTTTTCCCTGGGACTGGGCTCCTCCAGCTCGGATCCATTATTCTCACACTTCCCTCAATTGTTCATGTACGTGCACACTTGGGGTGCACTCCGGGCAGGGCATGGGTGTGGGCTGCAGAACGTTGGGGAGACCTCCCCATTATCCTGATGCCGTGGGGTGGGTTGCAAGTGAGGCTGTCTCCCTGCATCAGAGTCACTTGGGACTTGTTACAAACACAGGATCCAGGACGCAGAGTCCGAAGGGAGTCGCCTGAAGTCTGGTTATAAAGTCGTTCCAAGGAACATTCCCAAGCTGCTGTGTCCCTCTCTGTTCTGTGCCCTCTTCCCCTGTAGCTGCAAGCCAAAGAATGCCAATTGCCGGAACCCTGGAAGCTAGGCTGAGCCACGAAGGTTTCTAGCCAGCACCTCCGAAGAAGCACAGCGCTGCCTGTAGCTGGATTCCCCATTCTTGTCTAGAACTGTGAGAGCAGTTCCACTGCTTCATGCCACCCAGTCCGTGATACTTTTACAGCAGCCCTAAGAAACAAACACAAATTTAAATGTAATGTTTACACACTGAATGACAATCCCCCACCACCATTGGATTTTTTGGTTTTACCTTGGCGAAGATATAATTTGAATTTGAACCACAGGGTGTTTTGTTTTTGTTTTTTTGGTTTGTTTGTTTTTGTTGTTTTGAGATAGAGTCTCACTCTGTCACCCAGTCTGGAGTGCCATGGCTGGATCTCGGCTCACAGCAACCTCCACCTCTCGAGTTCAAGCTATTCTCGTGCCTCAGCCTCCGGAGTACCTGGGATTACAGGCACGTACCACCATGCCCGGCTTTTTTTTTTTTTTTTTTTTGTACTTTTAGTAGAGATGAAGTTTCGCCACGTTGTTCAGGCTGGTCTCGAACTTCTGGTCTCAAACCATCTGCCCGCCTTAGCCTTCCAAAGTGCTGGGATTACAGGCATGAGCCACTGCGCCTGGTCAGAACCGCAGTATTGATGGAGCTCTGTGAGGTGCATACTCCTTCTCATTCCACTGCAAATCCTTCCACTTTCTGGAAACCTGCAAAGTGGTGTACAAAATACACAAGGGGATTCCCATTGTGAGCGCTATGGGGGCTTCTGGTTGGTCTCCGTTTGGGGTCTGCTCTCAGCCAGGCTTCTTCTGTGATGGGGGGATGCATGTAAGTCCCCTGAAGATGTCTTTAGATCTGGGTCAGATGATCCCAGTACAGCCACGAGGATGCTGCTGGCCTTGAAACCACATTTGTGACAAGGCTTTTTGTTCACAATCCATCCAGGTCCGGGGAAAACTGGGCTCATTTAGAAGAGTGCAAGGGATAGATGTAGGGAAAGGACGAAAGTTTCCCAAACATGGTGTGAATCCTGCTAGCTCTGGGATGCATGCTCTAACAGCAACAAAGAGGACCACACTGCACCAGAATTATTGCTTTTATTGCCAAGGTCTTAGGTCTTTTGGACTCCAGTTTACTGATGAAGAAACAATTAAAATGCCTTGCATGAAATCAAAGAGATTTTGTTATCAGCTCCCCAGTTACCTGCTTGGCAGTTGCCTCTCATCTCTCTCTGGGATTTTAAAGCTCTTCCTAAGTCCAGATGCCCTGAACACTTAAAGATGCTTTAATAATAATAATAATAATAATAATAATAATAATAATAATAATGTTAAATTAAATAATAATTGTAAAGGAAGTCCAATTATTTTCACTTGTCAAACATCTAATTATTGAAGCAGAGAAATTTATTGTTGGGACACATTAATCACTGTATTAGGGGTGATGGTGGGGTGGGATGAAATATAAGTAGGTGTTGCTTTTTTATGTTAATATTTGACAATGTGAGGAATGGATTTCAGCAGATTAAGAGCAGCATTAATGATACATCAGAAGCATCAGCTCTCATTCGTCCTAGGCTACAGCATTACAGGTAACCATAACCATCCACTTACATCACTGCAGAGAAGCGCTAGACATTGAGATGGCCACACTGTACCGGGAGTGCCTTCAACACTGTCCTGTGACTGCCTCTGGGCCAACAACTCCCCCGGCTGCACAAGCCATCGAGAGCATTTCTTCACTGGGCTTTGTTACTGTGAAGAAAACCTTTTTATTTCTTCACGTGATTTGACATTAGGAATTATTTAAAAGAACTTAACAAAACCAAAGCCATGACCAAAAAACCCCACACCAATATGTTGTGAATGTATCATTTTTATTCTTGGGACTGGTTTTATTATTTTTGGAACTATTACAAGACTTCTGTTAAACATGTTGAATGTTAAGAGGAAACAGACTCTCAGCAAATGTTGAAAACCAATTACAGAAACGTCCCTGCTAGAACTAGAGAAACACAGGGAGAAACCGAGGAGAAGTTTGTCCTCCCCTTCTCCCACTGCCCAAAACACACAGATGGTGGAATTCCCATGAAGAAAAATATGATGATTACACTGTGGTTCTTATTCTTCTGTTCACAAGCAAAAAAAAACACTAAAACGATACTTCTGAGTCAAACCTATTTATAATGAGTTCAACATAGGATTATTTAAGGCAAATCTGATAGAGGAAAAAGTCATAACTTACAGAATGATTCTTTACTATACACAAAGAAATCTTCACCACTAATAAATCAAATTACATTTAAAAACACTTAAATTTCAAATATTAATCTATGGAACTTTCAGGAGCACATCTGCTGTAAACAGTATTGTAAAAGCATACTATCATGTACATACGAAAGTACATAATTTTATGTACATAAATACTGACAAGATTGAAATTTTTTAAATTTCAATTTTGAAACTCTAGAAAGAATCAACAGAAGAAAGAAACTTATTTTCAGTTATTATTCAGCTATTACTTTCTCATGTTCTACTATAAGTGAGGCTTTGTGCTAAGCACCAAAAACGTACAGATGTGTAAGACACCATCTTTGACCTCAAGGAACTTCCAGTTCTGGAAAGGCAAGGCAGTAGTTAAAATTCAGTATGGTAGCCAGGCATTTGCAGTCCCAGCTACTTGGGAGGCTGAAGTGGGAGGATCACTTGAGCCCAGGAGTTTGAGGTTGCCGTGAGCTACGATTGTGCCACTGCACTTCTGCACGGGTGACAAAGCAAGACACCATCTCTAAAAAAATAAAAATTAAAGACATGTAAAAATAATTTAAAAATGCAATGTGGTAACGGCAATAATAGAGGCAGCCCACGTGGAAGGGGCTCTAGGAAGTCTTCGTATTCTTGGCAGAAAGAACAGCATATGCAAGGTTGAGAGTGGTGGGTGGGTTAGGGCAGCAGTCTGATGCGTCAGAAGCAAGGATGCAGAAAGCAAAGACCACAGTGCAGACTGGAGGTGAAGGAGGGGCTGGACCATGATGGGCGTCTGAATCAGGCACCATCTGAGAAGGTCATCAAAGGCATATTCCTTAGGGGGTTTTGTAAAGACTTTTAAGAAGTGTGGGCAGAGTTAAGGGAATCACCACGGCAAGGCTCCCAGGGCCCAGCAGCAGTGGGAAGCCAGGCCCTCCCTTAGCCTGAGAGGATAAGATGGCACAGCCAGAGTCGGGCCGTGCGCTAGAGGCAAGGAAGAGTGGCCACCTGTTGAGCCCTAAGAAATACTAGAAAAAAGATCCGGAAAACTAGGTGCTTGTTATCAGATTTAAAATATTTTTAAATATTTGTAGTATGTTTTAATATCTGGGTTTGAGAAATACCACATGGTAAAAGTTTAATTATGGAACTCGGGAAAAAAAGACACACTCATTAGCTAATAAGAGGCCAGGTGGTTCTCTTTAGCAGGGCCTGAAGAGGCGTCTCCACTGCCCCTGGGGCACCTCGGGTATTAAGACATTGGGCACAGCCATGCCAGTCACCCCCTGATGGCAGAGTGACTCGATGGGTCGGGCTTGCCAGCTGCTGTCCCTTCCTCCATGCTGTTCCCTAGATGTCACTTCACTGTACAGGAGCTAGAGAATCAGTTGTTGGCCAAAGATAAAGAGAGCTAAGTGATAAGTGGGAGGATGTGTGCATACAATCTTTTTCTCCTTCTCAGCCCGAACATCAAATCCTCACACTGATCCTTAATCACAAAAGTTAAACAGACTTAGCCAACTCAATTTTCAGTGATAATGAGCATCGAAAATCACATGGATTAATAAGTCACAAACGATCCCCTTCAGAATAATTTTATTTCTAACTTCTTAACCCTCCTTATAGATGCTGTAAACAAGCAACAACTGGGATTGATCTGAGACTGACTACACTCTTTTTTTCTCCTGTCTTCAGCAGAGCTACAGATGAGCGCTCTAATGGTCAAAAACTACAGAACCAGTGCCTAAAGAGAGAGAGCACAGGAACTGTAAGGGGACTCGATTGCCATTAGCGATGTGCCAGGTCTTAACCAAAGAAGAGAGGCAAAAAAAAAATTTTAAAAACACAGTCCTTCCTCTCAGCCACGCTAACGAACCTCCAACATTCCTTTCTCTTGCCCTCTTGGTTCCTCCTCCCTTCTCCATCTTCTGAAGGTTTGGGTGACTTGTAGGCATTCAGCCAACAACTGAGTGACTGCATATGTTAACACCTCTTCTGGGACTGACACATTAGATGCCATAACCACAGCCAATAGGCATAGAGTTCTATGGAGCAATAGGTCTGAAGGAAGAAAAAGAGGGGGAAAGGGAACAGAGAGACAGGAAGTGGAAAGACTTACCCACGCACCACTATCCATGCCAAGGGTCTGTTTAAAAGAGCACAGAAGGCTGCGTGTGGTGGCTCATGCCTGTAATCCCAACATGTTGGGAGGCCAAGGCGGGAGGATCACTTGAGCCTAGGAGTTCGAGACTTAGCCTGGGCAACATGAAAAGGCCCTATCTTTAAAAAAGTGAATAAATTAGCTAGGTGTAGTGGTGTGTGCCTGTAGTCCCAGTTACTTGGGAGGCTGATACAGGAGGATCAACTGAGCCTGGGAGCTCCAGGCTGCAGTGAGCTGTGATCACGACACTGCACTCCAGCCTGGGATGACAGAGCAAGACCCTGTCTCAATCAATCCATCAATCAGTAAGAGAGGAGAGAAGAAGAAAATTCGAAGGGATAATACTGTTAAAAATTACACAGGTGCTTGACTTAACAGATGGCCATCTTATACTCACACAGCCACCTGAAATATAAATGAATGAAAAGCCTAATGCAAAAATGTTTAAATTAGTAAACTGTCCAGGAGTTCTGATCAAAATGAATAAATAATCTCTAAGTTGAAAAATAAATACTCATATCTATAGCTATAAGTCTGTTTAGTGAGTGATTGCAAATATACAGCCACAGGGCTTTGAGCAATCAGTTAGGCTGGAATCCCAGTTCTATATCCACCGACCGTCAGACCTTGGGCAAGTTATTTAACCTCTAGAGCATCAGTTTCCAAATCTTTAAAATGGGATAACTGTACCTGCCTCCTAAAATCTTTGTGAAGATTAAATAAAATACTTAGAATGGTGTTTGGCATATACCAAGTGTTCCATAAATATTATCACTCTATATAAAGTTACATATTGAATACCAAAGCAAAAATCCTAAGGAAAACACATGCTGGAAAAGTCTCAAACTTACTTTTTTGAGGCATTTTGTAACTGACAGCCTATATCATATTGCCTAATGTTTGGGTTTATTATAAACAACTTTTTATTTCACTCAGCTTAATTTCTAAATTTTAATCACTCAGTAACTTTTAAGTAAAACCAGTTTAATTATAAAAAATTAAGAATTTAAGCGCTAGGAGTTTAAATAAAACTAAATCTGCTTCACTCACACAACTATTTATGGTTCACTTCCAGGGACAGCTATCAGAAATCATGCTATTTCTGCTTTTTTTATTCCTGTATTATGATGGATGAGGGTGAGGCGTCTAGAAAACTATCATTTGAGGAAGCTGCAACTTTTTACAATTTTCCTTATATCTCTTCTCTTTTCCATACCAAAAAAAAAAAAAAAAAGACATATTGCATTACTATAAATTTGAGGAAAGTCTGTAAATTTAATTAACATCAAATCTGGTTTAGTGGAAATCACTCTAATAAGAAATGAGGTCATGTCTCTTGCAATGAATCATGTCATTAAATTTATCTTCTTTCTGAAGTCTTTCCTTCGTTTGTCATTTCCAAGTCCTTAATTGTTGATTACTCAAATAAAATCAGTTTTAGTTTTGAAAAGATATTAAACTGATGCTAAAAAATCTCTATCTCTACACATCTGCTTTTAACTTCACAGTATTTTTTTCTACCCAGTTTTTTTAAAGCAAATACCAAGTTTACTTTATTCAAAATTCTCATTTATCATGTGTATCTCTTATTTCACGGGTGTTTTCACATATTCCTCTGCTGTTTTTTTTTTTTTTTTTTTTTTTTTTTAAAGAGACAGGGGTTTAACTATGTTGCCCAGGCTGGACTCAAACTCCAGGGCTCAAGTGAACCTCCCAAGTAGTTGGGACTACAGCATTGTGCTCAGCCTAATTTTCATTTACTCCACAATTACACTCTATAAGATTACAACCTCACTTAAATAACACCCAGGTATTTTCAAAGATAATCTTGGGAGAACTATCATCACCTCAAGGGCTCTTTCAAGGTCTCATCTACTCCAAGGCCTTGAGATACGATTCAATCCATAGGACATATCAAGATTTCAACTCTAGTCAGAATCAGTATTTTAACAATGGAAGCAAACTGGGAAAGCTAACCAGTCTCACGTCTTTACACACATGGAAACTAAGACCATACATATCATAGTTACTTTTGCTTAACATTTTACAAAGGACATTCAGATGACTTATCACAGGTCCTAATTAAAGGAATCCTGAAGACAAAACCAAGTCACTTTCATTAACACTTGACCCTTTTCAACTACCTTAATATTTTTCATCTCAGTTTAAAGGAAACCTTTATGTCAAATCCAACTATTTTTATCTCCTTGTTAAAGCTGAGCTTGTATTTTAAATCAGCACCTTTATGCCAGTCTCAGAATTTCAAAAAAGTTACATTTTCCCCTACAGTGTTCCCACCACTGAAAGGCCCCCAGGCAGGGCTTTACAGGACCCTCGCTCCGCACCCATTTTGATCCAGGGAGGGGCGGCCGGGCAGGGACTGAGACAGCCGCAACCAGACAATGTCCTGCATTCACAGCGGCCTCGGCCAATCACAGGCCGGCGCCTCCCGGCCCCGCGCGGCGCCACCGGCCACCGCTCCGGCCGGAGGAAAACCTGGCTCCAGTCGGCCATCTGCGGGCAACCCAGTCAGAGCGCGCGGCGCTCCCACCGCGCCCGGCCCGGGGAAGGGGTCTGGGCGGCGGGCGCCGCTGCGTCCCCCGGGGCAGGGTTGCGCACGGAGGGCAGGACGGGCCGCCCCCTCCGCCCGAACGCGGCGCTGTCCCTTTAAGACGATCCTCCTCCCGGGCCGAGCAGCGGGTTGGCGGCCCCGCCGCAGGGGGCAGCGACATCCGGGCTACCGGGCGGGCGACGACGGCGGCCCCTCGGGCAGCTCCCAGTCCCCGCGGGACGCCCGGCTCGCCGCCGCCGGACAACAGGAGCCCTCTAGGCCAAAAAAATTCCCCCAAGCCCAGGGTCACACTGCGGCGGCCGCGGCATCTGCCGCCACCCGCCCCCGCCTCGCAGACTCCGGGATCGGGACGCCGGGGCCAGCACGCGGGTCACGAACGCTCAGCCCACGGGGCCGCGCGGCGCGCGCTCCTCAGGCCCGCCCCACCTCCTGCGCGTGCCCAGGGGGCGGGGCGCCGCCGATCAGCCAATCAGCGCCAGATGTCCCGGGACCGCCCCTGAAGTCCTCTTAGGGGGCAGCACTGGAGGGAGAACTTCGTGGGGGGTACGGCGGCTGGTGGCGGGTGTGGAAAACCGGGAGTGCCAGAGGGCCTGGGAAGGTGGGCGCGGAGGCACTCACCCCGACTTCTAAGCTGTGCGGAAGTGAAAGGGGCGGGAGCGGCGGGGAAGGGCGCTGGCTGCGCGTGAGAACCGGCGCGGGCGGGCCGGGGGACGGGGAGGCGCCCGGAGCAGGTGGTGCAGCCCGAGGCGGGCGGGAGGGGCTGGCGTGTCCTGGAGACGGGAAAAGCGGGGATGGATGTGCTGAACTAATAAGCGTACAGCCAGAGCTGTCAAGGTTTATTTATGCAGGAGAGAGAACTTAGAGAAGTTATGCACTGACTGGTGGACACACGTTCTAAGATTTTCCTCCGTTCGGTTTAAGAGAAAAGTGCTTACATATTTCTGATGCCTGGTGATATTTAAAATTGAAAGTTGGTCACTTGATATTTTATTATGGGATTGGGAGAAAGAGGAACAAACGGCATTTATAAAGCAAAATCCATTTCTGTGATGCATTCTACCAAAAATTTGAGAACAATGTGTTTCAACAATCGGATGCACGGAATTTGTAGAAGGGTAGAGTGGGGCTTGTATTGCCTGGGAGATTCACTGCCAGGTGGTCATGCATGAGCCCCTACTCCAAGCTCTCATTTTCCCTATCTGCAAAATTAGACAAATGAACACCCCTCCTGTCTCACCGCATGTTTTGAGATTCCGCGTGTGTGAGGGAGGGAGGGAGGGCTGCAGCGCGGGCCGGCGCGGGGTGGGGGCCCCTGGGCGCCGTCTGGGCCGCCCTCTCTCCCGGGCGTGCTCTGGACTGTCTCGTCCCCTCCCGGCGCGTCATCCTGCTTCCGGAACCCCCGTGTCCTGAAGTCCAGGCATATTTAACTTGGATGCCACAGAAATCTCAAAATGAGGCGTTCTCAGCGGAGCTCGGCACCTTCCCTACAAGCCTCGCGTGTTTCCAGACTCAGCAAAGACAACACTACAGTCTGGTCATTATCCCTCTACCCCAATTCACCTAGCCCCGGGATCCGCTTTGCGTCTGCACTTCAGGCCGCCTGGTTGTCGCTGCTGCCACTCTCGGTGCCGGGCGCGGCGTCTCCCACCTGGACCTCGGGCGACCGCTCTCCGCTCTCTCCGCCTCCGCCCTTGCCCCTCCCCCGTCTCGACAGCGCAGCCAGTCAGATGCTTTATTTTAATGTAAATCCGATCGTGTCACTCCTGTTTACAATCTTTAATGAACTCTCTGTTGCTCTCGGGATAAAGTCCTATCTCCTTAAATTCGCTTAATAGGGCCCTCCTAATCCAGTTTCCGCTTTCGTCTGGCCTAGATCTTTTTACCTTGGGCCGCTCCTCCAGCCCTTCTTCGTGTTCCGCCCAACCTGGACTGCTTTCACTTCTCTCAACTTGCCTACTCAAGCTGCTGCAGCACTTCTCGGTCTCCTCCCCGCTTCCTTCGTTTCCTGCACCTCCTTCCCCAGCGTGAGCGTTAAGGTCGCCGGGGAACCCCTTCCTTTGCAGCGCTCCCGTAGCCTTGCACTGCCGTGGGCAGCCGTCCGACCTGGGGCGCATCCCACGCCAGCCCTTTGGAGCGTGGGCTGCATTGTTCCCATTTCCTAGGACGGTCCTGACAATACTGGCAGAGCCCAATAGCACTTTTAGGATACACAGGGATGGGCGCAGAAAACCAAACAAGTAGCCTGAGATCTTTGCTGATTGATTCATTTTATATTGCTGTATTTTTCAGTTTAAAAATTTTCCAGTTTATAAGAATAGCATGTTTTATATATATAAATTTAAAACTGATGGGATGTTTTACACCGCAAACAATTACAAATCTCTTTTAGCAGAAAGTGTGTGGGTTTATGAAATGAAATCAGGAACAGAGGCTCGATGTTCAATGCACATGGGCAGAAATGTTCACTTTAAGCTCAGATGCTGAAACTTTAAAACAGCTGAAACTCATGCCCCAATAATGATTAAAGGAAGGACCAGAAGAAAAGAGCAGTAAGCTGGGCTTATGATTAATTTGTAGGCTAGTAATTATCGATAGGTTAAGAAATTGCTTTTGAAAAAATTCCTGGTACTGTTAATATTTCTATTGTTTATATGAGATGTCAGTGTAACAAATTGAAATTCTCATTTTTCCAGTGCTCCCTTCCAGCTAGCAATGATAACATATGTACCTTTGGATCTGTAGTATTTCTAAACATGGTTCTGCTACACACTTTCCAATAAAGTTAAACAAGAATTCTTTGTTGAGCTATGTAATATTTAGAAGGGAGGATAGGGGAATAAATCTTAACTACTGCAAATTGTTTCCCTTCAGCCTAACTCTGAAGGAGATCCTTGTTGGTTTTTTCATTACTGTACTACTAGGTTGTTTACTTTGTTACACTTTGTGGAAGGGAGCAGAACTTAGTAAATAATAAAAAATAAAAAATGAGTGGGGAGAGTTTAATAAAATAAGCAAAAAATAAATGAAATATAGAAGTAAAGTAATAATGCACTGAGTTAGAAAAATTTGTTTCTATGCTCTGTGCTATAATTAACATAAGATCTTATATTGCTCAATTTATCTAATGAAAACAATATTTCAAGCAGAAGAAATAGGCATTATAGTTATTTACTGTTTCTACAGAAAAATATTCTCCAAACATGCATTTTATCTGTTTATAGGACCTGTCAAATAACTATTATAAACAAATGATAAGAGAAAAATAAATGCTGGAGAAATGGCTTTTCTTTTGGAGGTAGATGAATAATTTTGAATTTAGAAAACATTTTAGATACTCTAATTTGGTAAAAGTCCTAAGATTACACTTCACTTACATTTTAGCTAACTGCATTTTTCACTTTTTAAACCTGTTAAAAAGTCTTATTTCCAAACTTGATGGAATGGTAAAGGATTTTTTAAAAGTGTTTATAATGAAACATTTTTAACGGCTAGTTTTAAGAGTATATCTATAATGGAAATATAGTACATTTCAGGCTTATTTATAAGCATGCCAAACCTGATTAGGTGACTACTTGAAAGAAACATATTGAAAATGAGATCTAAGATTGCCATTTGCTGCATTTGTTGGTTTAGCAGAAATTTCCCATTAATTGGGCATTGAAAAGACACTGCCAGCCTAGTAGAGATAGGCAGATATGATGACTAGAGAAAGGGAGACTAGAAACAGGGTGAGATGTGGGACTAAAAGACTGAGGACTAAGTCAGTGAGCTTTACCTTCTGCAAGTTATGTCTGAGACTTAGTTTCCACATTTACAAATTGGGCAACTATTTGCCATCTTGACCATCTCACAGTACTCATACGAGGATCAAAGGACAGTAATGTGCTCCGTAAACCTTAAGACACTGGTCAAATAGTAGTTACAGATACTGTTGTACACATTCTACTTTGGACTTGGAGACATTTGGTTTTCATGAAAATCACAATAATAACCATATATATCTCTCATATATAATACAAGAAGCATAAAGAAATCTGAAAGGGAAATAAATTACCTTTTCACAACTCTGATTCTCTAAGGGGGATTCATATGTACTTGCATTTGCTCATGGGTGATAGATGATTACTAGAGATAAAACAGAGTTCATTATTAGAGACAAAAAATAATTGTAGTAAGTTTGCAGACGAATCTGGTACAGTCTAGATTTTGTTATGCTTTAAGTATTATAAAAGCAAGGTGACATTTGTATATAAGGAAGAAACTAAAAAAATAGATAAACAAAATAGGGCAAGTATTTAATGAAGGATATCATGTTCAATACTGTCAAAGATTGAGAAAGAAGAAAAATATTCTTCATTGATTATATTTATGTGCTATTATTGACCCATGATAAATCTGAGGGATCAAGTAGCAATGAAAGCAATTCTTCTATATTATCCTGACATCTTCATCCAAGTTTGATATATTTGGCCAGCAGTTAGTCATCCTAATAGGTTTGACTGATAACTTACTATGTGCAGAGTGCTTTAGTGCACACTGCATGAATGCTAAAATAAATATAAGATGCATTTTTTTTTTCTCAAGGGGGCTAAAATTGGCTTCTGAAAAGTCAAACAAAACCAACCCTGTCCATTTTTGAGTGAGCCTCCATTCTTTGCAAGGGAAGGAGAGCTGGGTGGGTAGTTCCCCCAGCTGCTCATCTTTGCTCCCTTCTAACATGCTCTCCCAGCAAGGAGCGGAGGAAGACTCAGGCCGGAATCCATCACCCTCATGCTCTGCCATTCTACCATTATAGCTGATTCTTTTGGACCCTAAAGTTTTTGATTTTCAAAAGTTGCCCCTTAAAATATGAATCTCTCTAGGAGGGGTATAGATTATACTTTGATACCTAGATAATCTTTTTCCTGCTCAACAGAGATTGTTCTTATCCTGCAGAGAGCAAGAAAAGGAACAAGATGGAACTGTCAGAGAAGGGAAAGTAAGGGGCAAAGGCAGAGATGCAGAAAGGATCAATGACCAAGTGAGGTGAGCTCAAAGAAGCTTTGATGGCTTTGCCTTGGAATAGTGTCTCTCTAGTTCTGTTTCTGAGCTGCTCTGGCATCATGGCCTGGGGTTCCAGCCTCTGCTCTTAGGGTTCTAGGGTCTGCTTCTCTGGCAGAATATTCCTACCCATATTCCTTGCCTGTCATGGAGTTCAGCTGAGTTCCAACCAGTTTGATGGTAAACTAGAAGGAAAAGCAGTCCCAACATTGGAAGACTTGAGTTCTCCGTGACTTTGAGTCATTCAGGCTTTTACCAACTTCCATTTCCACATTTGTACAAAGAGACAGTGTATTACTTCCCTCTTTCACTCTGGGTTTCTCCCTTTCTCTGTGAAATCTCCCTTTCCCCTCAGTTCTTTCACTATAATTAAGCCTGTACCACAGGTGGTCAAAATCCTAGCTGCCCTCAGACCAGGCGCGGTGGCTCACACCTGTAATCCCAGCACTTTGGGAGGCCGAGGCAGGCAAATCACGAGGTCAGAAGATCAAGACCATCCCTGCTAACACGGTGAAACCCCATCTCTACTAAAAATACAAAAAATTAGCCGGGTGTGGTGGCAGGCACCTGTAGTCCCAACTACTCAGGAGGCTAAGGCAGGAGAATGGCGTGAACCTGGGAGGCAGAGCTTGCAATGAGCAGAGATCACACCACTGCCACTGCACTCCAGCCTGGGTGACAGAGCGAGACTCAAATAAATAAATAAATAGATAAATAAATAAATAAATATAAAAATCCTAGCTGCCCCCAAAATGTGGAAACAACCCGAATGTCCATTGATGGATTAATAAATAAACAAAATGTGGTATAGACACACAGTAAAATATTATTCAGCCTTAAAAGGAAGGAAATTCTGACACATGTTACACAATAGATGAACTTTGAGGATATTATGCTAAGTGAAATAAGCCAGATGCAAAAGTCATACAAATATTGTATGACTTCACTCATATGAGGTACTTAGAATAGGCAAAATTCATAGAAACGGAAAGTAGAATAAAAGTTACCGGGGGACCGGGTGCTGTGGCTCACGCCTGTAATCCCAGCACTTTGGGAGGCCGAGGTAGGCAGATCACAAGGTCAGGAGATTAAGACCATCCTGGCTAACGTGGTGAAACCCCGTCTCTACTAAAAATACAAAAAAATAGCCGGGCATAGTGGCAGGTGCCTGTAATCCCAGCTACTCAGTAGGCTGAGGCAGGAGAATGGTGTGAACCTGGGAGGCGGAGCTTGCAGTGAGGGGAGATCGTGCCACTGCACTCCAGCCTGGGTGACAGAGCGAGACTCTCTCTCAAAATGAATAAATAAATAACAAAAAAAAATTTTTTTAATGGCTACCAGGGGATGGGGGAGAGGCGGGAGTGGGGAGTTAGTGTTTAATGGGTACAAAGTTTCAGTTTGGGGTGATGGATAAGTTCTGGAAATGGATAGTGGTGATAGTTGCACAACAATGGAAATATAATTAATACCGCTGAACTATACAATTTAAAAGGGTAAATGTTATGTATATTTTACCACAGTAAAAAGATATATTAAACCATGGTAGGAACCCTGGCTGAAGACATGTTTTGAGTGATTTGCCTAATCCTTTGCACCTGATTTTTCTGTGTAGCTGTTTGAGTTGTGACCCAGCCTCAGTCTCTCCCTGAAAGACAGGACCTCCTCTGTACTCCTCTCCAGGCAATGCTCCCGGTTCTCCCTCAAATACACACTCTGGACCTGATCTAGTATCCATAGACCCCTACCTCTCATCTAGCAAAACTCTGCCACAGCTTCTTCCCACCACCCTCAAGCTGCCGTCCCATCCCCAAGTCTCAGTCTCCCATGTTCACTGGGGACATCACTGGAACTGCTCCAATTCTGAAGTACATCTGTGTGCTGCCTGTAATCACAGCTTCCCATCCTTCCTGCCTGACTGATTTTATTTCACCTGCTTGAACCTCATGGAGGCTGCCATTATTTCAGCTTCTCCCCAAGTACCTGCCCCGTCCTGATGCCTCACTGTGTACTCCTCTCCTCTTCATCTATCCTGTCTTTTGCATGAGCTCATGAATGCTGCTGGGGGGTTACCCAGTTATGTCTACTGGGACCCCTGCCTATTGCTTTATTGTCTGCAACCCAAAGTGAGGTTTACCAGTCCTTTTCTACTAATCCATCGGTGACTTATTCTTCTAACCTTTAAAACTTCACTCTTTAAGCTTCATTCCACAACACTTTAGTTGGCTACCAATGCTGTGTAGGAGAGCACTGTTTTGTTCTGCATGAACAAGTGCTACACTCCCTCTGTCCCAAGTGTCTTCTCCAACAGATCCCACTGCCTAGAATACTGCTTCTCTTAATTATTGATATTCTTAAATATCAAGTCATTACCTTTTGCATTATCTTTTTCTTCGCGTTGACTAGTTTAATACTTAGTATATCAATTAGAATTAGGTTTGCAAGTACAGAAAATTGCCAAATAACATTAGCATAAACAAAATAGAAATTTTAGGTTGGGTGTGGTGGCTCATGCCTGTAATCCCAGTACTTTGGGAGGCTGAGGTGGGAGGATAACTTGAGGCAGGAGTTTCAGACCAGCTTGGGTAACATATTGAAACCCCACCTCTATATAAACATTAAAAAATGGGCAGGAGTGGTAGTGTGCATCTGTAGTCGTAGATAATCAGGAGGCTGAAGCAGGAGGATTGCTTGAACCCAGGAGTTTGAGGCCGTATGAGCTATCATCATACCACTGAACTCCAGTTTGACAACAGAGTGAGACCCTGTCTCTATAAAAAAAAAAAAGAAAAAAATGAAAGTTTTATCCTAATCCTGTACAACTTCAAGGACAGACAGTGCTGGTCTGATATGTGTTCACTGCAAGTCTTATGGATCAATTCTCTTTCAGTTTTGCTTCCCCATCCTGAGGCTGTGCCACTATCTTTGTGGCCCAAGATGGGGACTAGACTTAAATTCCAGGCAGCAGGGTAGAGGAAGGAATAAAAAAAGGGTAGAAGGCTCACACCAACTGTCTTTCTAGGAAGCTCCCCAGGAGCTTACAAACAATATTTTGTTTATATCCTGTCGGGCCAACTTAATCACACCTAGCTGCAAGGGAGGCTGAGATACACAGTCTTTCTTTTGGGAAACCAAATTTCCAGCTAAAAATTCTATTAGTGTGAGAGAAGAGGAGCAGTGAATATTGGAGGACAAAAAGAGGGTTAGGCCATATGTATCTACATTTAAAAAGATATCTAAATATGGCATCATAATCCAGATGAATCTAGATTTCAAAGGTATTCCTACCCAATCTTAATCTCCTTTGTTGGAAGGTCTGACATTTAGACTCAGTAGTTCTTACTCCAAGCAAGTCACTGCATTTCCAGGGGTTATCAGGTAGTATAAGAATCCAGCGCTGTGATCTTGTTGGGATGAGGCATAGATGTGAGCTGAAAGGGAGTGGAGACAAAGGTATAAGTAGAGTGAAAGGCTCAGTAATTATATACAAAGAAAGGATTTTACATGTTGACACTTTTGATTACGACCCCTGAGCCTCACTGGCTGGATTTGCTTTGTACTGTGTTTTTCCCTGGACTTTCCGGGGAGTGTGCTCCGCTCTCTACCATGCACCTGCAGTTCCACCCCGGGCAGCTGGAGGGCTCTGTTCCACCACGGGCCACTGCGAGCGCACATTTATTACCCGGTGTCAGTTGACGCCCTTCTCCAATCGCCCAAGAGAAGATGGCTTCACAGGCCACAAACAATCTCCACGGCAGGACAGAGTGCTGGCTGCCGCTGCGTGGGAGCCAGGCCTGCACCCCATAGAGTCTGCTCTGGTTTAGAGCCAGCCCGTCCACCCTTGCCACCTTCAGCCGCTAGCCCAAATCTCAACGCTCTTCTCGCCCATTGCCAAACATCTCTGCGCTTCTCCCTTCCCCATCCGATCATTTCTGTTTCCATTATTTTTTTTTCTTCGCAGTTCCTTCCACGGTGTCTTCGGAAATGCTGATTCCTCTGTTGGTTTTGTGCTGTTTCTATTCGCCAAACCTATTCCGTTGTAAACAGACTTCTCTGAATCTCCACCTCACAACAGGACCAGCCCTCCTTCTCTCTTCCTTGGCTGAGGGTGCACTGCTCCTGCCTCAGCATCTTCTGGTGCTCTGTAAGCCGCTTTCTTTCTTCCTGCAGACTTGCAAGAGCTCCCTTACTTTGAAAGGAGTCTTTGCTGCTCTGTTCCTTTCTCTGCTTTCATCACCAAATAAGGACATTCACAGTACCCGCTGCTCCCATGGCTTCCCACCACTCCTAGCTTAATTTTTTGTCACCTAGTTGTACTCGACACATCTCTATGAAATGAACACCATGATATCATCAGTAAACTTTGAATTATCTAATTCTCTATTTTACCTAATCTGGTAAAGGCATCAGACTATTTGATTGTAACATGGCACCATTGCCATTGCCCATTCACCAAAATTTTATATTATGGCTGGCGCAGTGGCTCACGCCTGTAATCCCAGCACTTTGGGAGGCTTAGGCAGGCAGATCACTTGAGTCCAGGAGTTCGAGACCGGCCTCGGCAAAATGGGGAGACCCTATCACTACAAAAATACAAAAATTAGCCAGGTGTGGTGGCACACGCCTGTAGTCCCAGCTACTCATGAGGCTGAGGTGGGAGGATTGCTTGAACCCAGGAGGTTGAGGCTGCAGTGAGCCATGATTGCACCACTGCCGTCCAGTCTGGTGACAGAGCATGACTCTGTCTCAAAAAAAATTTTTTTAAATCTTGCTTTCTGTCAAACTACATATTATGGTTCTTTCCTTACCTTTTATGATCATTGTATTCAGTAATAAAATAATAATATCGCAAACATTTAATGAACACTTATTTTGTGACAGGTAGAATATAAGGCGCTGTATACACGTTTCATTTAACCCTCAAAATAACTCTATAAGGTAGATGAAATTATTATCCCTACTTTACAGATAAGAAAACAGACTTGGTGGCTTACAGAGGTTAAGTGATGTGCTTAAGATGACAGATCTAGTGAGAGTGAGAGGTGGAATCAAACCCAGACTTACTGAATTCCAAAGCACTGATTTTTTGCCAGCAGAGCTCATTGCTACTATTCTGGAAACCTGTAGTTCCTCTTTTCCTAATTTCACTTTAAATATGAAACTTTCCCAGGACTCAGTTTGGGATACCTGCTTACCTGTCTACAGACATTCACTTTCACAGGGAAGTGTTGACTTTCGTGGGGTGAACTCTCTCCTTTACTTACTTTAAAAACTTGTCACTGTGGAAAAAATTTAAACATACACAAAAATAGGAAGAACTGTATAATGACAACCCCCCTCCCCAGGTACTATCACCCAAGTCCAACAATCATTAATTTCTGGCCACTCTTGTTTCCTCTATACCCCACCTGTCCCCATCTCCCACCCTCATTGGGTTGTTTATTTATTTATTTATTTATTTATTTACTCTTGAGACAAGGGTCTTGCTCTGTTTCACACACTGGTGTGCAGTGGTGCCATCACAGCTTACTGCAGTCTTGACCTGGAGGTTGAGGGGCTCAAGTCATTCTCCTACCTCAGCCTCCCAAGCAGCTGGGACTACAGGTACATGCCACCACACCCGATTAATTTTTGTATTTTTCATAGAGATAGGGTTTTGCCATGTTGCCCAGACTGGTTTCAAACTCCTGGGCTCAAGGGATCCACCTGCCTTAGCCTCCTAAAGTGCTGGGATTACAGGCATGAGCCAATGCGCCTGGTCTATCCCACTGGACTATTTAAGGCAAATGCCAAAAATCATATCAGTTCATCTGTAAAGATTTCTTACAAATATAAAGACTCATTAAAAAAAAAACTCCAACCACAATTATGAAAATATATCTAAAAATTAAAAAGAATTCCTTAATGTCAGTAAATATTCAGTGACATTAAATTTCCTCAATTGTGTAGTACTTTTTTTTTTTTTTCTAAGAGCTGCTTTATTAGATCAGGATTCAAATAAGGCCAGTAAGTCATACTTGGTTGATATGGCTCTTTAAGTGCCTTTTAATCTTTAGATTCTCTTTCCCTCTTTTTTACTTTTTTCTTGAAATTTATTTGTTGAAAACGTCGGATCAGTAGTTCTGTGTCCTATCCCACATTCTGGGTTTTGTTGATTGATTTCCCATTTTGTTAACACGTTTGTCTCACCCAAATTTCCAGTGAATTGGTAGTTAGATTTAGAGGCTTGATCTGATTCAAGTTCATTTTTTTGGCAAGATTTCATAGGTAATACTAGGTACTGCCATTAGAAATCCTGTTTACCAGCCGGGAGCAGTGGCTCATACCTGTAATCCCAGCCCTTCGGGAGGCTGAGGCAGGTGGATCACCTGAGGTCAGGAGTTCAAGACCAGCCTGGCCAACATGGTGAAACCCCGTCTATTAAAAATACAAAAATTGGCCAGGAGTGATGGCTCATGCCTATGATCCCAGCACTTTGGGAGGCCAAGGTGGGCAGATCACCTGAGGTCAGGAGTTTGAGACCAGCCTGGCCAACATAGTGAAATCCCATCTCTACAAAAAACACAAAAATTAGCCAAGCATGGTGGCGCTTGCCTGTAATCCCAACTACTTGGGAGGCTGAGGCAGGAGAATCACTTGAACTCAGGAGGCAGAGGTTGTGATGAGCCAAGATCACACCATTGCACTCCAGCCTGGGTGACAGAACAAGACTCTGTCTAGAAAAAAGAAAAATCCTGTTTACCAAGTCAGACACAGAAAGATAAATATTGCATATTCTCACTTATAAGTGGGAGCTAAATAACGTGTATACATGGGCATAGAGTGTAGAAGTATAGACATTGGAGACTCAGAAGGGAGAGATGGGTGGATGATGAGAAATCATTTAATAGGTACAATGTATGCTATTCAGGTGATGGATATACCCTGATTTCACCACTGGGGAAGCTATACATGTTACAAAATTGCACTTGTACCCCATAAATTTATACAAAAAAAAAAAATAAGAAATTACACTTGCTTCGTTGGTATTTGGTTGATTCTTTTACCTTCAGCTAATGCTGCATCATTTCACTTGGATATTCTGCCATCTCTCAAAATTAACAGGTGTAAAAGCAAATTTATCTTCCTTCCACACAAGCTTTCCCTCCTGACACCTTCTCTGTTTCTGCTATCATTTCTATTGTTTTTGGGGTCCAGATCTCAGTCACCTTCCCCTTTTCCCTCAACTCCCACATTCAGTCCTAAAGACCTGCCAGTTCTCCTTCTAGAGTATTCAAACCCTCTCCTTTTGATTTTACCACCCACTACTCTCATACAGGCTCTAAATGTATTATAATTGCCTGTGACTTATGCCTGTAATCTTAGCACTTTGGGAAACTGAGGTAGAAGGATCACTTGAGCTCAGGAGTTCAAGACCAGCTTGGGCAGCATAGCAAGACCCTGTCTCTACAAAATTAAATTAAATTAGATTAAAAAGTATTACAATTACCTCCCACTGGTCTCTTTTCCCTCAATTCCATCCCATATACTGCCACTTGACAAATCACCCATTGCATTAGCGACATCTTCTTCTGTGCTTCCTTATTCACAAACCTTCAATAGTGAACCATTACCCATTAAATAAAGTGTAAACTACTGAGAGTAGTTCAACGTAGTCTGGTCCTAATCTACATTTCCAGCCTACCACACAATTCATATTGCTTAGCATTAGACATTTATTCCACAGTCATGGAGATTGACAAACTTGAACATGCTTAGGTCAATGTCATATTTGATATTCTCTCTTAGCATTGAATACTGGAGTCAACAGTGACTCAAGTGCTAGAATAAGGCAAAGTTTCTCTCTGAAGATAATGCTGGATGTGTCTCGGGAGACACCAGGGGATGGGAAAGTTGTCTGTCACCCTGGTAAAACACTGGTTGCTACTTTCTTTTCTTATTATTCTTTCATAATAAGATGTGTACACTTCTACCTGTTTGTCTGATTCTTAAAACATGGGACTTGTCATGGACCTGCGATGCAGAATGCCAGCCACCTAGGCTCTGCCCTTGTATCGCCTGCTCTCTGTCTCTCATTACAAACCCAACATACAAACATGCAACAACACAAAGAATTCTCTGCTACTCTTCCAAGAACTCTGGTAAAGTAGACCAGTAGACACCTGCATCCCGAAAGGCCTTCAGCCAAGACATTCTTGAGCATTCTCCTGGATCACATTGATCCTGCCCAGTGCCACAACCACTGTCCCCTATGTGAAATCCCATGTGACATTTATAAAATTTCATGACAGAAAGTAGTAGTATCGAAAGAGCTGGTACACTGTCTTTCTGTGCATAGTAAAAGTTATGTTATAAACTTTTTTTTTCTACCTTTAGGGTCTCATTCTGTTGCCCAGGCTGGAGTGCGGTGGTGTGATGATGGCTTACTGTAGCTTGAACTCCTGAGCTCAAGTGATCCTCCTGCCTCAGCCTCCTGAGTAGCTATGACTACAGGCACCCACCACCACACACAGCTAATGTTTTAAGATTCTTTCTGTAGCGATAAGGTCTCACTATGTTAGCTGGCTAGTCTCAAATTCCTGGCCTCAAGTGATCCTCCCGCATCAGTCTCCCAAAGATCTTGGATTACAGGCATGAGCTACCTCACCAGCCACTTTATAAGCTTCTTAATATGCATTTGGGAATGAAGTGGTGTATACATTAAATGAATAAAATACCACCACATTCCTTTGCCTCAGGCAAAGGTCAATTGTTCACCTAAGACTATGTTTGCATATTTTGTTTTCTAATTAGACTGGTGTCCCACCCTGCTCTCCTACCACTCCTCTCTGTCCCCAAATTCTAGCCATCCTGTAGAGCTCATTTGAAAACCCCCTCCTCCTCCGTGAACTGCCTGCCTGCCCTAGCCAATAGCAAGCCTTCCTTCCTCTGAGAGCCTCTCATGTTGTCTTATGTTATTCATTTGCCGCTTACCACACAGTCTTTTATCGTTAGTTTTATAAACTTTGTTTAAATTTGAAAGTAATATGTGCACACAGAAAATTTAAACTATACAAAAGAGGAGCCCATGAAAAAAGTCTTTTTGCATCCACAATTCTTCACCCTAGAGGCAACCACTATTGCTAGTTCTTTGTGTATAATTTTAGACATAGACTACGCATTTGCAAACAAAATACACATATATGTACATATGTACAAATATATGTGTGTATGTAAGTACATTTGTAAATCCTTTCTTTTTTCCCCATGGTTATGATCAAACCATATACACTCTTCTGAGTCTAGACTTTTTTGTTGTTTTTTGTATAATAGCATAGCTTGAAGATTACAGCACATCAGCACATAAATATCTACCTCATCCTTTCTAATGCCTGCATAGTTCCTATCATAAAGATAAACCATAGTTTATTTGATTAGGTATGTCATCATGGTTTGTATCTCTGATTTAATGTACTCTTTCTGAGGGCAGTGGAGAAAATATGTGTGTTTCGTATATTCCTCCATGAATCCAGTACAGTACCTTCTGCATAGGAAAAGCTTAATAAATAAATACTTGTCAGTTTTCATTAGTGAATAGTCAAGTAACAAGTAATTATATTTTATAATAATATTTAGAAATAACTTGAGAGGCTGGGCGCAGTGGCTCATGCTTGTAATCCCAGCATTTTGGGAAGTCAAGGGAGGAGGATTGCTGGAGTCCAGAAGTTGAGACCAGCCTGGGCAAAATAGACTCTATCTCTACAAAAAATTTATTTATTTATTTATTTATTTATTTTGAGACGGAGTCTCGCTCTGTCGCCCAGGCTGGAGTGCAGTGGCCGGATCTCAGCTCACTGCAAGCTCTGCCTCCCAGGTTCACACCATTCTCCTGGCTCAGCCTCCTGAGTAGCTGGGACTACAGGCGCCCACCACCTCGCCCGGCTAGTTTTTTGTATTTTTTAGTAGAGACGGGGTTTCACCGTGTTTGCCAGGATGGTCTCGATCTCCTGACCTCGTGATCCACCTGTCTCGGCCTCCCAAAGTGCTGGGATTACAGGCTTGAGCCACCGCGCCCGGCCTCTACAAAAAATTTAAAAAATTAGCTGTACATGGTGGCATGCACCTGTAGTCCCAGCTACTCAGGAGGCTGAGGTGGAAGGAATGCTTGAGCCTGGGAGGACAAGGCTGCAGTGGGCCAAGATTGTGCCACTGTACTCCAGCCTGGGAGACAGAGCAAGACTCTGTCTCAAAGAAATAAATAACTTGAGAAAGTCTGATAGCATTATCCAATCACCATATGTGTCCTTCACTGATATTTTCTATGGGCCTTTGTTATTATCCACAGCACAGTTTGGAAAGGCTTGACCTTGAGGTATACTAAGTTTCAGCACCTCAGCTCGTGAAGAGCAAGGGCTAGGCTGAAGGGGTCTGATGCCACTGCAGTGGCTCCAGCTAGATCCCATGTCCAAAGACAAAAGCAGGGAATCTGCAGGTGCAAGAGGGCCACTCCAAGGACACAGCACAGCAGTGCACTAGGAAGCCGGCCTCAGTTCCCCTCCCAAGAGGAAAGACCTTCACCAGGGAGTGGACAAAGAGATGAGGGGATCTGGCATGAACTGGTCTGGGGAAAGGAGGAGTTACAAAGTAGCAGGATCTTGGCTGGGCACGGTGGCTCACGCCTGTAATCCCAGCACTTTGGGAGGCCAAGGTGGGCAGATCACCTGAGATTGGGAGTTTGAGACCACCCTGACGTGGAGAAACTCCGTCTCTACTAAAAATACAAAATTAGCCAGGTGTGGTGGCACACGCCTGTAATCCCAGCTACTCGGGAGGCTGAGGCAGGAGAATCACTTGAACCAGGAGGCGGAGGTTGCAGTGAGCTAGATATCGCGCCATTGCACTCCATCCTGGGCAACAAGAGTGAAACTCCATCTCAAACAAACACCCGAAGTAGCAGGATCTCACTTGGACAGGTCCCAATCTTAAAACGACATGAAGCTACATCTGTGTTCATAGCAGCAGTCCTCACAACAGCTAACAGGTGGAGGCAGGCCAGTGTCTGTGGACATATGAATAGATAAACAAAATGTACCATATACGTCCAACAGACTATTACTCAGCCTTAATAAGGAAGGACATTCTGACACATGCTACAACATAAATGAAGATTCAGAACATGTTAAGTGAATAAGTTAAGAACAAAAGGTCACACACTGTGTGATTCCATTGGTATGAGGTACCTAAAGTGGGCAAATTCATAGAGACAAGAAGTAGAATGGTGGTTACTAATGGCTGGGAAGTGGGGAAATTTAGTTATTTTTCATGGGTACACAGTGTCTGCTGGGGAAGATGAAAAGGCTCTGGAGATGGGCGGTAGCAATGGTAGCACAATTATGTGAATGTACTTAATGCCAGTGACGTACACACTTAAAAATGGTTGAAATGTAATATACTTTACGTTATGTATATTTTACCACAAAAAAGGCATGAGGGAGGAAACATACAATTAGAATATGGTATTGTTAATTGAAATTCGTCATTTTTATTCTATTCCCTTGATTTTTGCCATCTCTGAATCCACTGTTTTACCCCCTGTGAGTAGGGCTTCACAATATTACATTTTCATTTCCTGAGAGCGGTAATAAACAAATAGGCTGTTGGGGTAACATGTGAAGCAGTACTTAATCGACTTTAGGCCCAGGTGACTTAGAAGTGGTCCAAGGGCAATGGCTTTTGAGGGCCCCACAACAGAGGCTGTGGGAAAAGGAATGGACTAAAAAGGGTGGAGGGTTTGCAGTTCTGCAGCCAAGTCAGCTTCTGTCTTTTTGACCTCACAGGGCTCTAGCATATGAACTGAGAGCAGCAGCATGCATGACATATCTGGAGAGTCTCCAAAGGGGAGCTTAGAAAACGGCCTAGTAAGAATTCTTGCTAGGTTTCTAGATGAAAAGCCTCAGTATAGCAGCTCAATCATGTAAACACATTATAAACATATTAAAAAGTAATTACTCTGGAGGAAGTTAACTATATTAAAATACAAATTAAGATAAAATTAGGAATGTTTCTGCTCTCAGAGTCAAGTACACAGAATATTTTTTAAAATGATGTTTGCCTTTCTGTATCCAGTCATCCCAAGACCTTCATGCCACATTTACTAGTATTTGTGCAGTGTCACCTGTGTGTCAGACTCTGTGCTAGGTGTTGGCCGAACTAACCTCTTACAAATCTGAGAAATGTGTTGAGCATGTGGGTACCCATGACTGCTGTATTTCAGTGTGGAGCAGTTAGCCAGAGAACAGTCAGTGTTTCTACCCAAGAGAAGGAATTAATCAGAAATGGCTGCATAATTCTCAAGTCAGTCTTATCCAGAGTTGCAGCATATGGCAACATCTTGTGGCAATCACAGTGCAGACTTGCCCATCATATGTGACTTTTCCCCTTTTACAACAGAGGAAAGTATAAACAATTGGAAGTAAACAAGCTCAGTTCAAAGTGGATCACCAGAAAGGCAAGCCGTCTTCTGGCAGTTATTAGATTTCCATTTGGGGAAAAGCATTGATCAGGGGGTTAGAAGATCTGGGTTTGGATCCCATCTTTGTCTTTCACAGCAGGGTGACCTTGGGCAACCTCTCTCCTGTAAAATGAGAGTTGTATGTACATCATCTGCAAAGACCAAGTTCAAAAGTTATTGGAAAATATCTAAACCAGAGTTAAATGAGGAGTATTCTGAGGTCTGACACACAAGATAGGATATTAGGCAACTTTAAATTATGACCTATTCTCACTTTACATATTAAAGTACAACTTTAAGTTTGGCATAGGTTGGTCTACAATTATCCAAAAACTTGTAGTGATAATATTAATTTCCCACTATATATATTGGCACTACCAAGATCATCAGTGCAAAAACAGTTGTTGGCCTGATTAACACCAGCCATTCAGGGACATAATGGAATAGAAGAAAGAGGAGACATGCTTAGTTATTTGTTGTTGTTAACACATTTATTTCCAAAAAAAGGATTTGAGATGACCAGGAATCCCTACCTATCTTACATATATTCATATACAACTCATGTTATATATTTTAACAAAGGACCATGATCATGGCAGCTTCATAGCTCCAAGTAACAATTCAAGCTGATCTTGCCTGGTCCCCGGAAACTCTACCCTGGCACTGGCTTTGTGACCAACCATCCCTCTGGGTCTCTCTCTGAAGAAGGGAATGACTCCTTGGGTGAATCTGGTAATTCACTGTGTATGCTCCTCCCCCGCAGGGGTGAACCACACCTAAGAAAGTTGCATAACAACTTGTTGCTGCTACAATCTCAGCTCAGGACTCAAGAAGAGACTTTTTACTTTCTTCCTGTAGCTTCTTTCTTCCCTGTAGTGTGGCTACTGCAAAACTTGAACACTCTCCTTGTGTCTCTTGACCACCTGTGAACATTATAATCTCAGCAGGTGATTAACCACTGAATTGGTAAGAAAAATAGAAGATATTATAAATGAATTTGCTAAGCATTCTTCCACCTGTCTGCACTCCAACCTATAAACTTACTGCCATTTTAACCAATCTTTCTTTGATTTCAGAAAAACAGGTATAACTGCTCCCATCAACCCTGAACTTGATCTCCTCTCCTGGCCCCCAAAACCTTACTCTCCTATGTAGTTGTTCTCTCCCTACCCCGGCTCCTGTCTCTTAGTCTAGAAGAATGCTTATCACTTTGATATTAAAACAACCAAACAAAAACAAAAAACTACTAGCCTCTCTTTAATATAAGCTCTTTCTATATACTATCCCAAGTCTCTTCATTTTATAACCAAGCTTCTAATAAAAGAGCTGTCTATATGTCCTCAACTCCCACTAACTTCTCACCCCTTTGCAATCTACTTTCTACTCTCAACACTTGAAACTGAAAAGGTTAATAACCAAATCTAATGGAGGCTTTTCATTTGTTTCCTACTTGATCTCTCTGTGACCTTTGACACCATTGCTCCTTCCCTTCTAGAAGCACTTTTACCTTGAGGTCTCACTTTTCCTTTCAGACTGATCTCTGTAATTTTTCTTCATTGGCTTATCTTTTAACGTCGTCTTTTATTAGTTTTTCTGCCTATAAGCAGTGTTCCCCAATGAATGTCACTTCTAGGGGTTTCCTATTCCTTTCCACATTGATTCTGGGCTTGACCATGGGATTGCTTTGGCCAGTAGAACACCAGCAAACCCAAGCAGGCAAAGGACTGATAAGTGCTTGTGTACTGGGGCTTGCCTTATTGGAACAGAGACTGCTATGTCATCAGGATGACCAAGATGAAAAAGCAAGTGGAGAGAGACAGAGATAGAGATAGGCAGAGAGAGAGAGAGAGAGAGAGAGAGAGAGAGAGGCTCAACTACCCCAGCTTTTTCAATTGAGTGCAACCCCCAGGTAACCCACCTGATGAATCACGATTTGTTTTAAGCCAGTAAATTTCAGAGTGGTTCTAGATACAGTAATAGAAAATAAAAACGATCCCTGTCATCAGCCTGATTTCCTCACCTGTCACATGAGTTCCCACTCAATCCCATCCATTTCAGTGGACTTAAGTACTGTTCATAATTCTTACACCTATATCTCCAGGCCAGATCAACCTTCTAAGTTCCCATTTTTTACTTAACAGACATCCCCATTTGAATATTCCACAAACCGCCTCTAAAGGAATTCCCACACCAAAGCCCTGTGTTTTTCCACAAGCTGCTCTAGCCTCCATTTTTTATCTTGGTTAGTGATGCAAGGCAGGTGGAAACCTAAAAGGGAATCTTCACCCTTCCTTTTCATTCACTTCCCAACATCAGCCATTCATCAAATCTTACCAAACACATCACCTAAACATCTCTCACATCTATTCCTTGATCTTTCCCACCTCAAATGCTGCCCTGGTCTAGGGCCCCATCACGTGCTGGGCATGTCACTGATGTTTACTCACCCTCAACCTACCCTGCGGTTTGGTTCTCTGTTCCCATCGTTTTCCTGCTCACTATCTTTTTGTGCCTCCTCATGACCTAGAGGATAAGGTAAACATTTCTTCATATGCTACAAACCCTTTCTAACTTGTCCCTTCAATCTTCACTTTTTCCCCCTGTGTGTGCTGTGCTCTAACTGAGCCAAATTACTTGCAGTGCTGACACTAGCCTGGTGCTGTCCCATCTGTCCCATGCATGTCTCTGCTGGCTTTCCTGCCTGGTGGGCCTCCCCACACTCTGCCATCTGCAGAGTCCAGCCAGGCTCGGCTCAGTTTAAATGTCATCTCCTCTGTTGAAGCATCTCCTGCTCAGACTTAGTCATCCTATCTTCTGAGCTATCACTGTACCCAATAATACCACAATTGCACACATTTTAGTTGTAAAGACATGCTTAAATTCCTGCCCCCCCCCCCCAGTAGATGCACAGAGCCCCCTCCAGGGTGGGGTTTGCTTCATTATTGTGTTTACAGCACCCAGCACAGTGTACAATGCACAGTAAGTGCCAATAACCATTGGTGAATCATACACTATACTTTTTCAGTTTAAATGCTTTGTAAAAATATTTCATAATTAGTTAAGTTAGCAGTAGAAATGTCCACTTATTAAACTAGAAATGGACACAATGAGTGGCCCAATATTATTTAGATTAAGGTGGGTAACAGCAAGTCATGGAATACTGGAACTGGCAACTGAGGGGAGAAGAGCCAAAGGGGCACAGTCCAGGTTGGAGGCAGTGCCACTTTAGAACTGTTGCCCCTAGAGCTCCCTATCACTGCTCCCTCTAGACAGAGCACTGCCGTCCTCTACCACAGGGCGGAGCAGGCCTTTGCTTCTGTTTTCTCTTCTCTCATCAGAAGTCAGCCCACAGGACACGCAGTTAGTAACAATCTTGAGTCTAGACAGTGCAAAGAAATAGGCGGTAGCTTTTATGTCTTCCCTTTTCTTGTCTTAGAAGGTCTTCCTCACTTTTATCCCTGCTTCCAGTCTAGTTTTCCACATTCTTCACCCTACCAGAGAGATATTTCGAAGTACAGATCTGACTTGTCACTCTCTCACATGAAGACTCTCCAATGGCTGTCCATAACCTTTGGGGAGAAGTCTACAGCTCTCCTTGGACCTTTCTACTTACCTAGTCTAATCTACTACCTCCTTACCCCTGCCACTTAAACAAATGTGTAAGCGTTTACTGAGTTCCTTCTACATGGAAGGCTCTATGGGACCTGGGGGTACTAAAAGACAGGGCACAGTCATTGTTCCCCAGAAGCTTACAGACCAATGATAAGATAGAATAATAATTAATTATAATTCAACATAAGTGTGTATCGATGGAGATGGGCATCCTTGGGATAACAAAGGAAGAACAGCCAACTCATCCTGGGAGGATCAGACAACATTGTGGAGGAAGATTGGCTCAACCTCCATGTTCCACTCCCAATAGATCCACTTGCAGTGGCCTGGACGATGAAACCACTGTTGTCTTCTTGGGAATCCCTCTTCCCCTGCTTGTTCTGATGAACCTCCCTATTCTGATGAGTTATTGTGCTTACTCAAGACACAATGCAAGGCTCTCATCTTCTAGGAAGCTGTCCCTGATGTCCCAGGTAGCAAAAATCACTTCTAGTTTGTTTGTTTTTTTTCTGATGCAGGAGATGAATCCGGAATCTTCTAAAAATGAGTGTGTGTGTGTGTGTGTATATATATATATATATATATATATATTTTTTTTTAGAGACCCACAGGCTAGCCTCAAACTCCTGCACTCAGGAATGCAGGTCCTCCCACCTCAGCTTTCCAGTAGCTGGGACTACAGGCACATGCCACCACCACGCCCGGCCTCACTTATTACTTTATGCTGCCACACAGCATGAGCTCCTCGAGGACAGGACCTTACCAAGTCTCCAATGCTATTTTAGAGTCTGGCACACTGTAAGCATTCAACAAATGTTTGCTGAAAGAATGGCTCAAACTCAGCTGAACATGTTATGTTTAGGAGCCAACAATGGCCTAGTTCTAGCCATAGTGGTTTTCTTTTCACCTGATATGTTGACCTTACCAACCTTGACCATTGCCAGCAAAAGCTCCTAGCAGTGTTCTGGGCTAATAGAGATAAAATGGGAATTGTAGCTAATAGTTTTTCAACCAATACACTATCTGCTTAATTAAAAGATACTATACTATGGGCCAATTACTAAAAAGTTTTACAACATATATACCCAATAAATAAAATAGTCCAGGAAGGTACTACAAGTATAGTATAAGAAAATATTTTGAAAAATAATGGAATCAATTCATACTCATATACTCTCTATGTTGAAAACCTGGGAGCACAAATCTAACAAAGAAATTTTTTTTTTTTTTAAGAGGAACCAAAGCCAGGTACACTTCAATTAGCATAAGAGGAAATAAAGTTACTTTAAAGAGTAACTTTAAAGCAGTACAACTAATAAGGAAAAAGGCAACATCACATAGGCAACTGTAATTTTAGACTATATGAAATTACAGAATTTTTTGTTTTTTAAAGATGGGGTATTGCTCTGTCACCCAGGCTGGAGTGCAGTGGTGTGATCTTGGCTCACTGCAGACTCAACCTCCTGGGTTCAGGTGATCCTCCTGCCTCAACCTCCCAGGTAGCTGGGACTACACCCAGAATGGACCACCACACTCAGCTGATTTTTATTTTTTTATAGAGGCGAGGTCTCACTATGTTGCCCAGGCTGGTCTCAAACTCCTGAGCTCAAGCGACCCTTCCACCTTGGCCTCCCAGAGTGCTGGGATTACAGGTGTGACCCACTGTGTCTGGCCTCAAAATAGAACTTTTTAATGAAAAGGTAAGTGACCAATTTTCTAACAAATACAGCAGCACTTACATATCCAACTAGCTTCTTTCTTATTTTTATTTATTATTACTACTTTTTGAGACAGAGTTTCGCTCTTGTTGCCCTGGCTGGAGTGCAATGGTGTCATCTTGGCTCACTGCAACCTCCACCTTCCAGTTCAAGTGATTCTCCTGCCTCAGCCTCCCAAGTAGCTGGCATTATAGGCAACTGCCACCATACCCAGCTAACTTCTTTGTGTTTCTGGTGAGATGGGTTTTCACCATGTTGGCTAGGCTGGTCTCAAACTCCTGACCTCAGGTGATCCACCCAGTTCAGCTCCCAAAGTGCTGGGATTACAGGCATGAGCCACCGTGCCTGGCCAGCTTCTTCATGAAAAAATTACAGATCGGGCGTGGTGGCTCACGCCTGTAATCCCAGCACTTTGGGAGGCCAAGATGGGCAGATCATGAGGTCAGGAGATGGAGACCATTCTGGCTAACATGGTGAAACCCCGTTTCTTCTAAAAATACAAAAATACAAAAAAAAAAAAAAATTAGCCTGGTGTGGTGGCAGACGCCTGTGGTCCCAGCTACTTGGGAGGCTGAGGCAGGAGAATCACGTGAACCCGGGAGACGGAGCTTGCAGTGAGCCGAGATTGCGCCACTGCACTCCAGCCTGGGCGACAGAGCGAGACTCCATCTCAAAAAAAAAAAAAAAAAGAAAAAAGAAAAATTACAGAGGAGGATTATGCCATTATCCCAGTGAAGCAGAAAAAGTTTTTTAGACTTTTCTTTTTGCTGCTTTCTTCAGCATTTATACTCCTCCCTATATCTATATTTTAATTTTTTATGTATCTTCAATGGCGGTAAACGTTCATCATTTAGAGGCAAAATATATTGTTTGGAGCTAGCCAAAGTCATTTGGATGTAAATTTGGTGAATGGAGAAGAATAATAGTTTTTAGAGCGGGAAAAATATATGGTGCTAAAGAGAGTTATTTTCCAGTACTTGCAAATTGGTTCTGAACACAATTTCAAAAGATGAGTTCCAAAAATGTACTGAAGGATGCCCTCAACACTGGAATTAGTGTAATTTACATAATATTTTAAAGTTGGAAACATTTAATATAGATAGGATTTGACTTTTAAGTGTTTGAGAAGTTGGAGTGTTTTTTCAGTTATTTTAGATGCACACATTACCTCCCCCACCCCAAGTATTATAGGTTGATACATTCTGGGCTATTTTTCCAGAGATATTTATTTGTCTGTGGAATTCAGTATTAAGTCTGAGCTCTTCAAATAGACTATTTCTATTCATGTCCTAGGGCCTAGACAACCTTTTTGCAGTAGGTCACGTTTTCTTTGGAATTTTTCTCAATTGCTTTCTGCTTGGCCCACTCCACTCTTCAATGCCCTCCTTCCCAGGTCCTTGGTACCTTTCCACTGCCCTCTGGCTACAAGGAACTCAGGCCTGTCCTATTTCTCCAGGGCTCAGACTCCAAAATTACCATTGTGTTATCACCAAATCAAAACTACCAATCCACTAGACTGTAAACTCTACGAGGGCAGAACATATTGTCTGTTTTGTTCACTACTGTATCTCCAGTACCTAGAACCAATCCTGGAACCTCTTAGGCACTCTAAGTTGAATGAATGGCTAAGTCTCTAAATTTGTTAGTCTGGCTAGGTGTTGGGAGGAAAGCAACCCATTGAATCAATTTACAATCATCTGTGAAAGACCAGTAGCCCCTTATCTCACCCTAAGGTATTTGCATACTTAAAGGGAAAGCTTGTGAATTCAAATTACTGTCATTGGGAAAACTTCAATAGTGAAGCAAATGGAGAAAAAACATTTCAGGCTAAAGGGGAATGTTGGGGGCGGGGGTGGTGGTGGTGTGGTGAGAACCATGATTTAGGTAGGCCAGATCTGCCTAGGAGTTTGCCCCTGAGGGCTTCTACTTTTTAAGGCCCCTTACATTCCATACCACCACAACATTTAAAAGCTTAGAGACTTCTTCATGATGGCTCAGGGCAGTGATCAGGATAAGGAGACTATAAGTCAGAGGACTTACATTCTGTAGGACTGTTTTTACATTGGGCACTGGTGTATTTCAAAAGGAAGTTTCCTAGCTTTCGAATTAAATGTACAAGAGCACAGGGAATCTCCTCATAGGCACTATTTGTTGATAACAAGTTATTTGTAATATTGTAATTTCACTATATGTAGATGTCACGTTTTTTTTCCTCCTGTGAATTGCCTTGAAATAAATGCACATCTGATATGGAGCTGTGGCACACTGTAAAAGATAAGACATAATTTTTTATGGCACATTATTTTCAAAATGTATTCTAATATAGTCAAGTACTAGTGATTTTTTTCTAGACATTGTGTCCTGTTTTTAACCCCCCCGCCCCACACACCCCTAAAGCACCTTTCATATGCTTTCATTGGGAAATATAAACTTAATGGAAACAGTAGTCTAACCTCAGAACTGTGATTCTTCGTTTGTGATACGGGGTTTAAAACAGATGGAAGCTGATTTTAGTGTTTTCAACATTTTAAATGTCAGAATTCTTTCTGTACTGTCTTCTATCTTCTTTTTGATTATCTATAAGCTCCTTAAACATTAAAACATTTATTTCTTTTAGAAGAAAACTCAAGTATATGATGAAAGCAAGCTAAAAGCAGTGCATTTAACAAACTACAATACAATGTGACATTTATACAATTATTACTAAAATCAGAAAATAAATGTCTTAGTGATTAAGTCTAGGATAATCAAACTTACTGAATAGTTGCAGTAGTAACATAATGAGATAGTTTTGATTAATCTTTTGTCCAAATGATAATATTGTGATTACAGGCTTAGCACGACAGGTAGTGTAACCAACAAACAGTGAGTGAGATTAGTACATTTTACACAGTTTTGCTATTTTCTCAGTTTATTTTGGAGATCAGTAATAACCATTCAGTCTGTACCTGCCATAGGACAATCTTTGGTTGATATGAGTTCCTTTCTTGATTTAAAAATAAGTGCAATCTTTAACCTAATAAAATTATCTTAAAGTTTACAATTGATGGTTTAAACACATAGCTCCGTATTTTGCAGATAGAAGAGGCTTAATGCATGTTTGTAAATCTGTTTCCTAAAATAAAAATTAATAAAAAATGTTTTTTTCTTCAGGTTTAATATTCATTTTGTACCGGGAAGAGAAATGGAGTAAGAGGCTCGGATTTTTAAGACTATGCAATCATATACAAGTGCCATTTTGGCCAAAGAATGAGTAAAACATTCTAGTCCCGACACGTTTAATAATGAGCATGCATCCTATTTCTTTGTTTCATAATCATTGCGCTCTCTGCCTTCCCTCTTTTTTGGTATGGTAACAAATTCGACAAAATCAATGCCATCTAGTTAAACTTTTTGATTAAGTAGTGGATCCAGTGTCCTATCCACGAAGAGATGGGAAAAGCGATGTGGAGAAGCAGGCACGAACCCATCCGGAATGGAACGTGTCCATTCTGAATAATTTCATGTGGGAAAATAATTTCAAGTTGAAGGATAATTACTGCAGAGACGGCCAGACACCTCCGGCCGCCGCCGGCCGCGCAGCGTTGGAAACCCTTCGCCGCGGCCAGGAGGGTCGCAGCCGGCGAGGAGCCCTGCTTCCTGCCCCGGGGCGGCGCACCCGGCTCCGGGAAGGTGCCGCGCGGGAGACGTGGCAGCAGCCCCTCCTGCCCGCGCCTGGGCTCCGCGGCCGAGCGCTCCGAGCAGCTGGGCAAGGAAGGCTGCGGGGCAGCGGCGCACCGGCCGGCGGGGAGACCCGTCTGCAGCGCCGGCGCCCGCCCGGGGACGGGAAGTGGCGCCCGGCCCGCCCTTGCGGCCCGCGGCCCTGCAGCTCCGCACCGCCCCCTTTCTCTCGGCCTCTCCCTCGGCCTCCGCCACCCCGGCCGAATTCTTGCATAAATTATGCCAGGCGCGCCTGACGTCAGGTGGCGGCGCGCGGGCGCGGGCGCGGCGCGGCCCGGAGGGAGCCGGCGGCGGGCGCGCGCGGCCCC
>NC_045440.1:61915566-61956537 GCF_002776525.5 Piliocolobus tephrosceles
TTTCTTTCTTTCTTTCTTTCTTTCTTTCTTTCTTTCTTTCTTTCTTTCTTTCTTTCTTTCTTTCTTTCTTTCTTTTCTTTCTTTCTTTCTTTTGTTCTTTCGTTCTTTCTTCTTCTTTTTTGACAGGCTGGAGTGCAGTGGTGTGTTTGCTGCTCACTGCAACCTCTGCTTCCAGGGTTCAAGCGATTCTCTTGCCTCAGCCTCCCAAGTAGTGGGGATTACAGGCACGTGACACCATGCCTGGCTAATTATTTGTATTTTTAGTGGAGATGGGGTTTCACCATGTTGGCCAGGCTGATCTCGAACTCCTGACCTCAGATGATCCGTCTGCCTCGGCCTCCAAGTGCCGGGATTACAGTCATGAGCTACTACCCCCAGACGTTAAAGCATTTATCAAAAGGAGTTCTCCTCTTTTCTTAAAAGTAAACCTCTCCCCCTATCTTATACCATCACTCTATAGTTTTTAGGCATTTTCTTCAGATGCTTGTGCAGAAAAGAAATGTAAGAAAAAAGTTGCCAGACTGGAAGCAAAATCAAATATATTTATTTTGCACGTGTTAGGTTACAAATCCCTGGAGATTTTAAGACCATTCTATTCTCCAAGCAAGAGTTGAAACTAAGTAACATCCTCCATTTGACTTAAGAGGAACAGAGTGAATCATGCTAGAGGGTCTTGCTTCTGAGATTGCATTTACCAAAGAAAATCCCATTCTTAAAGGACCTCCAGAGAGCCTTCCTCCTTGTTTGTGGTGTGAGGAAAAACCAGAGATTCTTTGCTAGGTGGTTGAAGTTCAAGGTGGAATCATCTTTTCTTCACTTGTTAACTGAAGGCAAACCCTTCTAAATATCCTGGCCTTGTTGTTTGTGTTGTTTTGGCATTTTTATCATCAGGGTTGCTTTCGTTATAGATTTGTCATGGTGTGGATCAGCCTGCATTCTGTCAGGATTTGCAAGCCTCCCTGCCAACGTGTTGATCCTGTGCCTGTCCTGGAGTTACCCACCTCATCCTGGTCTGTCTTTCTTAGCACAATGACCTTCTAGCTCTAGCTTAATACAATAATTTGTTTGGTGGTTTAAAGGAGTTGACCAAGAAACACAGGCAAGAGATAGCATTCCCAAACTTAATCCTTCATCTGTTTATCTTATTTGTTTATGGAGAAAGCCAGAAACAAAATGACCCTAAGGTTGGGCTATCTGAAACCAAAACACCTCTAGGAAGATGTTCCAGACTGAATGTCCCCCCCCTCCCCCCCCCCGCCCCCCCCCCCATTCACATGTTGAAGTTCTAATGCCCAGTACCTCAGAATGAGGCTGTGTTTGGAGACAGTCTTTATAGAGGTACTCAAGTTAGAATAAGGTTATTCGGGTGGGCTTTATCCAATATGGCAAGTGTTCTTATAAGAGGAGGAAATTTAGATACAGACACAAGCAGAGGGAAGACCCTCTTCATGAGAAGACACAGAAAGAAGACGGCCATCTACAAGCCAAGGAGAGAGGCCTGGAATGGTCTTTCTCTCACTGTTCTCTTGCCTACACCTTGATTTTGGACTTCCAGCCTTCAGAACTGTGAGACAATAAATGTCTGCCGTTTAAGTCACACAGTCTGCGACACTTTGTTATGGCAGCCCCAGCCCTAGCTGAGGTGAGGGAATTAATTCAGTTATCCATATATTTTGATATTCCAAAATAACTTGGATTATTTAGAAGAGCCTGCAGGCAGGAAGATGTGGTGTGCTTTGAGAAGTCCTTGATGGTGCACTAAATGAGGCCCTTGGAAGATTCCAACCTGACTCTACCCAACTTAGCTGCTGAATCCTCCACAAACCATAAGGTAGTACTGAAGTCTGTGGAGCACTATGGTCATGTGTAAACCATGACTAATCATAGAAATAACTTGTCTTCTATTTAGCTTCCTTTATCTGGATACAAAAAGCACTTTCCTGCTGAGAAACTAACACTTTAAGAACATAGGGCTTTATACACCTCTTTTACAACTCCTTAACTTGACTTGGAACAGAGTTAAACTCTGTGGACATGCAAATTTAACTCCAGAGGTATTGCCACACCTGTCTATGCCACCCAGACAGAAGGCTCAGGTGAGAGCTTTCTGCTTGTGCACTTAAAAAGTGAGGCCTCATCAACAAATACTCTTCATGAAACTTGCCTGATTAGTCTTTCCATCGTTGCAGCTGTTTCCATCAATGCAGTGTCCCTTTAAGAACTTGCAAGATTACTAATGGTTACAGGTCATGGTAACCATTAGTTACAGGTTACAGGACAGACTTAAGTAAACCTTCAGCAATAAACAATCATGTTGAGTTTTCATATGATTGCCATCATCTCATGCCTATCCCAATAGGGCAAAGAATGCATGAAGGAAATGAACACGATGGATCATATACATCATACTGTCATCCCCCAAGAGTGAGACAAACAATATCTTGAGAAGGCTCACACTGTCTTCCTGATAAAAGCCAACAAGAATGTGCATTAAAATGGATCCTGTATTTTATGATAAACTATTCTTGCCCTGTGTCATATTGTGTTTTACACATATACACACCCCACCCCTATGGAATAAAAATGAATTCAGTAGACATAGGCATTTGCTCTGGAGATTTGGGAATTAAATACTGGAGGGCTAGTCAATGTCAAAAATTGGAGTGGAATTAATAAAATTAATAAAATGAACTGTCTAATCCAAAATTATATATGTCATCTTCGCTTGGGGTTCATATCTCAAGACCCTGCATAAATTAAGTTTATGGCTTGACCCATTTAAAAATAACTCTCTTTTGCTGTTGAAGTCTTTAAGGTCAAGTTCAAGAAGTGTCAGCACTACAATGATTTACCACTTTATGCTTCCTTACTGAGTGTTATTCTCTAGCATTGGTGTGTTTTGTCTCTCCCCCTCCCTATTTGCATCAGAGAACTGATGGGCTGTGTGTTTTCAATATCCAGTGTCTGGTTAGAAGATGACAAACATCTGCATTATTTTTCATTTTTCACTTGTCATCAGGATATTTGAGGCGATATACCAAATATACTCACATGAAGTCACATGACTTAAAAATATCGTTTTCCTCAAGGTAATCTCATTCTAAGGTTCCCATTTAGAAACATGATTTTGTTTATTGGTGAATCGACCACTCTGTGATAAGGTGCATTAAGCAATCAAGAGAATATTTTCATGGTTTAATAGAAAAGAACCTAATGTTTTTCCTATCTGAAAGGTCCTTGAGATGAATGTGGTGTAAGCCTATGATACATTTCCCTGCTTCAGAAACAGCTCAGAAATCTTTACATGTAACGATGGGCTAACAGCTGCAAACACAAGGTGACATCTTTAAAGATAAGGACACTGAGGTATTGATTAGACAAATCTATTTGGCAAGGCAGCAGTGATGTATAGATAGTGGAAGGGGATGTTGGGAGAAACCTGTGAATGCACATATTAGAAAATACCTTGCACAGTTCATAAATAATAATGATTATAATGAAGGCTCTACCAGTGGTTTAAGGATCCAAGTAATATGAATTGATTGTTAACATTTCACTTTAAAGATAGATTAATTAATGCTGAATCATACGGTAATTCTTATGAAAGTACTGTACATATGACATCGAAATTAATACCAAATGAATTCATTATAAGTGAGATAATTACAATGAATACCCAATAAATTAGCCACGACAGGACATTTAGAATTCTAGGCATTAAAGTATTGAGAGTAGTAGCAAATGCCCTGGCCACTGCTGAGGTGTCAGGTCACCTCAAACTTAATTGGGTAGGTTCCTGGGCCTTTCAATGTGAGTTTCCTTCTGGTTGGGTATGGGAAGGGCCATGTTGGCTGTGCTGGCTCAGATATGCTGACAGTGGCTATGGTGGTCACTGGGCCCTTCTATGGGGGTGTGTTTTTGCCACAGTCTCCTTAGCAAACTGTTACCAATGAAATGCTGATGAGCCCAAGCAAAGCACTAGGACTCAGTGAACAAAGAACTTGCAAAGATTCTCCAGCTGAGGCTCTGCTTGGAGCACAGAGAGCCAACTCCTTTGGTTGATCTTCTTATCCTTGCCTTGGTGTCTACTGCCATATCCTTACTGTCTGCTGGAGCTTCTTCTGGCCTACAAGGGCATTTTGTAAAACTCTCTCATTTTGCATAGGTTTATGCTGGAATGCAGAGAAGTCAAGGGACTTCCCCAAGAGCACACATCTGTAAATCCCTAGCCTAGGGTTCCTGTTTCTAAGCAATCTGACTAGGAGACAACGATAAACATAATAGCTAATGTTTATTAAGCACGTAACACAAGCCAAATGTTATGCTGAATGTCTTATGTGTATCTTCATACAACCCCCTGAGGGAGATGGTATCTCTATTTTGCAAACAGTTCGCACAAGTTGAGTAACAAGCACAAGGTAAGGTTACCTAGGAGGTAACCTAGGTGAGAGGAGGGTTGGGGACTCTAACCCAGGTTTATTTGTCACCATCTCTTGGCTCTCTGGTAGTGGTGAATTTCCACCTGGTGTGGGTGAGGCATGGTCTCCTGCCAAAGTCTGGTTTACTGTGAGTTCCCTGCAGCCATCCCAGAAAACTGGATCAGCTGTGGGAAAAGAACAGAGGGAGGCAGGGCAGAGATGCAGCTTCTGGGATGTGAGCAGGTGAGTGGGAGAGAGGCTGCCCCTTCTCATCAAGGGTTTGAGAATCAGGGCTTCCTTTTCTGCTTCCTTAACCCCTTTCTGCCTGGGGATGGTAGAGCCTCAAGACAAATGGGACCTGCTAATAGGGAGCCCAGGCGATGGGCTGCTTTCCACATGAGAAACAAATTTCTTTTTTTAAAAAATTTTTTAAAATTATACTTTAAGTCATGGGGTACATGTGCAGAAAGTGCAGTTTGTTACATAGGTATACACGTGTCATGGTGGTTTGCTGTGCCCATCAACCCATGATCTACATTAGGTATTTCTCCAGTGCTATCCCTTCCCTAGGAGAAACAAATTTCAATTGTGTTAAGTCACAGAAACATTGGGGTGTATTAGTTCCCTAAACTAAAATAGGAGGTACGCAACAAGGATGCAGGTCTAAGGTGACTTTAATTCCCACTTGGCTCTGTCATGGTGATTTTATAGCTCCTACACATTGCATCAGGATCTGTGATAGTTTTCTGGAAGGAAAGGCCCTCCTATAGCCATCCCTTATGTAGAAAAATTGAGGTGTGTTGCATCTCGGGCATCCCCGTAGGAGTCCCAGATACCACTAGAGGCCTCCGTGAAGCTCTGGCCCAGCTGGCCTCTGCATCCCATGGACTGTTGTCGCCATTTGGCAGCAAGGGGACTAGGCACACCCCGGTGGGGATGGCCATGTGTTGGCCACACGAGCCTTGCTGGTAAGGGTCCAGGAATCAGACCAGAACACTCAATAGAAGTAGGACCAGGGCTTTAAAACATTTAATTCAGAATAATTTTAGTGTTAAACAGAAGAACTGTTTCTTTCCATGGAACTTAGATCACTGCAGGGGAGAAGGGAAAGAGAAAGTGTCAGGAGGGCAGGGGGGCAAATCTTGAATCAACTGAATCTACCCAAAAATGTTTGAGAAACAAATCTAGAATTGACAAAGTTATGAACTGGCAAGACTAAAATTTCCAACATTAATGGAGATGGGAGCTAGAGAGATAATTGTTTGGTTATAGGGAAATAAAGGCAACTGCATCTTTGCACACATGGGCATATTCTACACGCTCTGTATTCAGACCCTGCAGTGTAGCACTGGTTAATACTGGGCAAAGCTTCGTCTCCTTCAGGCTTCTATTAATAGATGATTGTGACATTGTAATACGGGGACAGGAATCTGTCCAGCAATGCAGTTTGTGGCCTTGAAGGTGGCTGTGGACAGGGGGTCATTTATTCACCTTACCAGTATTTATTGAGCCCATATTATGTGCTAGGCATCAGGGTTTCCAAGGTGCTGAGAAAGTCCCTGCTTAAAAGGATGACTTTTTTACTACCTAAAATTCCTTATATTCCTGAGCAACATTGTCTAAATATTTGCTGAGGTCAGCCACCACAAACGAGGGAGACAGGCAGAAGAGTAGAAAGGTGTAGGTTTGGGAGTCAGGCCACTTGGGACCAAATCACAGCTGAGTTTGTAAGTTTGGATGAGTTACGAACTCTCTTAGGGTTTCATTTTTCTCATCTGTAAAATGAAGACAATTAAAATAACTATTTCAGTGCAGCGCTGCTGTGAGGATTAAGTGAGATAATTTATTGAATCTCCAGAATATATTAGCTCTGAGTCTATGAAGCTCTGGGCAACCGAGTACATTGAAGCTATTACAGTTGATAGAAAAGAATTTTGGTGAGAGGAAGGAAAGGAAGATTCTGCAAGAAGAACAGAACTGAAGAGAATGCCAGAGCCTGGTGCCTGGGCAGCCTGTCTCCAGGCTGAGGACAAAAGGCTTGGGAAAGGGGGGTTGGGACAGGAGAGTCTTAGGGAAGCAGAGGACACATACCTGATCTGCCTCCCTCAGCACAACACTTAGCATGGTGCCAGGTCATCAGGGAGCCCACCTGCAGCATGGTGTTTGCTGAGTCCTTCGTATGGGCTTCCTGATGCCATCTTCCCCAGAAGCGAACCGTTCCCCACCCAGGAGCTACCCTGCCTCCGTTCCCCACCTCCAGCTCTGTCTATCTCCACACTAAGACTCGACCAGAGCAAAATGCTAAAAGGGCAACTTCCGTGGCACTGTAGAAGTGAAAAGCACCAGAGTGATTTACAATGCCCCAATTTTCCTCTGTGCCTTTTAAGAAAAGTATCGTTTATTCCTTTGGGGTTCACATTGTTATTCCTTCATTCTTCTCTGTTTGGAGGAGTAAATGAACACAGAACTGCACCAGCAGAGGAAATAAACAAATTGCAAAATTCCTGGCCATCAAAAAACTTGAAGCGTAGCAGCGTGAGTGGCATAAATAATAATTCAATACAGAATGGGGACAAGGTGATTACTGGCTTTTACCAACAACGTCCTCTGTGGACCATGTGGGGTTTCAGGAGCAGCAAAATACAGTGTAAGCAAGAAAATACAAATTGGCATATGTTTTAAGTAAAAGGGAAAAACGGGGTGGGAGCAGGGGAGAAGTTGCAAAATTAAGATTTTACAATAAAGAAGATAGAGAACTGAGAATTTTCTGGATTGGATAAAACGATTCAAGGGAAAAAATAAGATAAAATATGGGGGCAATATAGTGGTGACAGTTTTGTTTTTCAGACAAAGAAACAGGATCTTCATGTAGGTTCAGAGACATTGAGTGTTAAAGAGATGGGAGTGTGGGAACAGGTTGTACAACCCAGCCAGAAATAGCTGGCCCAGAGGGCAGAGTCCAGGCCTGGGAAGTGTAGCAGCACCAAGGATAACCAAACTCTACTCTTGAAAAGAGCTGCTTCTATCCTGAGAGGAGAGACTGTGCCCCGGGGACAGTCAGGGCACCAGGGGGGACAGGAGCAGGAAGGGGTCTGGGGCTTCGGAACGGAATCTTGTGTTCAAACATTCCTGCCCTTGTGGTCTTCATGATTGGAACACCTCATGCTCTGCTTTCTCACACCCCGTCTAAGCTACATGGCAGAGAATGGACGCACTAACAAGCTGCTGCTTCACTATGGTTTTGCTGCCTTGCCTTTGATAATTTCTGTGTGTCAGAGTCCTTTTTGGAAGCAATGCCTATCCTCCGATGCGAGTAATGCATGTAATGCAGCCCAGCCCTAAGATGGTGCTGGCCAGGGGCCTGATGGTCATCGACAGGAGACCTGTATTACCAGTTAGGCCTTGGGGGCATCAGGGAATATGCAGGCCTCTAAGCTATAAAGAAAAACAGGACCTTGAGTGAAGCCAGAGGACTGCTTCTCTCTCTGTGAAGCACCTCTTCCATTTAAGCACCCAACACTTGAGATTCAGGTATGGGAGACCACAGAAGAAGAGCAGATAATAGGTAAAATAATATTTATTTCTTTTTCCAGTGCTTTCTGGCTTCAAAATTTCTTCTATTCATAGGTAAAGTTGCAATGAAGTTGGTAAAAACAAGCCCCCATGGGAAAATCCAATAGGAAGCATTGGCAAGCTATTACCTCAAAAAACTATCTGTAAAATTTCTCAGAACTCTAGAGTTTGAGACCAGGAGTTTGAGACCAGCCTGGACAACATAGTGAGATCCTGTCTCAAAAAGAAAGAAAGGAAGGAAGGAAGGAAGGAAGGAAGGAAGGAAGGAAGGAAGGAAGGAAAGAAGGAGGGAAGGAAGAAAGGAAGGAAGGAAGAGAGGAAGGAAGGAAGGAAAAAAGAAAGAAAGGAAGGAAGGAAGGAAGGAAGGAAGGAAGGAAGGAAGGAAGGAAGAAAGAAAGAAAGAAAGGAAAGAGAAAAAATGTAGCCAAGTGTGGTGGTGCACATCTGTATCTCAAAACGAAACAACAACCAAAAAACCCCAAAAAACCAACAGCCACTGCTTAGCTCTTCTAAGTCTAAGGACCTGCACTCCAGCTGGAAATGGTTCTGGCCTGGTGTCTTCCCCTCCTCCTGGGGTAGCAGGGCAGCCTGGCTTGCTCTTCTCCCAAGGACGGCAGAAGCGCAGGAAAGCAAGCAGTCACAAACCCTTTGCTTGCATGAAGTCTGCTGTCATCCCATTATCCAGAGCAAGTCACAGGTCTGGGGAGGGACAGGGCAAAGGTCCAGAGAAACAGCCCCTCACACAGGATCTCTTACTGGCTAAGGAGGGAAACCTATCTCCCTTAATCAGAGGGGAGTGTGGGTAGGCCCCTCCTCCTCACTCTCCTGCCGCCACAGACTTGTGCCACTCTGGGGGAATTGCCCTCGATTGGCCATGGTCTGGAGCAGCCTGGGAGCTTTTGGGCAGAACAGCTCAGGTGTAACCACCTGGCTGGGGGGTCACTCTGCCTTTAGAGCGTTCTGTGTCCCTGGCTACTGCTCAAGCAAGAAGCTCCCTCAGGCTGCTGAAGGAGAGTCCACGTTTCCTGCTACAAGTCAGGGCTGCACCAACCCTGACAGATGAGTCAAGTCTTAAAACGTATGACATTGATACTGAAAAGCAAGAGGGACTGGTGTTTAGACTCTGGAATGGACAATAATACCCTGCGAATAACTATGGTCTTAGAGATTTGGGCTTGGTCATGACATTGAGAAAAGTCCTTTGCCAGCTCTTCTGGGAGCATTGGCTCTGCCAGGTCTGCTTGATCATCCACAAGTTCGTGGGGAGAGGCCAGGGCCAGGGTCCATCCACAAGTTCAAGAGGAGAAGCCAGGGCCAGGGTCACATCAATTTTCACCCTGGACCCGCAACTTCAGGCCTCAGAAGCCAGCAAGTCCTTTTCTAGAGCTTGAGAAACTGTATGTGACTGTCAACACTTGGACACCCATGAGCCACCAACTAACAGGTTAAGAAGCTTTATCTATTTCATTTATTTATTTATTTTTATTGACAAATTATAATTGAATATGTTAATGGAAATGTAAAGTTGTAATATATATATACAGTGTAGAATGATTAAATCAAGCTAATCAACATGTCCATCACCTCAAATACTTATCTTTTTTTGTGGTGCAAACCTTGAAATTTACCAGTTTTACTATTTTGAAATATACAATACATTATTAATAATAGTTGCCATGCTGTGCAATATGTCTCAAAAAACTCATTCCTTCTGTCTAGCTGAAACTTTGTACCATTTGACCAACAACTCTCCATCCCTCCCCCCAGCCTCTGTAATCACCATTCCCCTCTCTGCTTCTGTGCATTCGATTACTTTACATTCCACATGTAAATGAAATCCTGCAGAAGTTTTACCAATTCTCTCAGGATCTCGCTCATGTAATTTGGTGAACTTCCACTTCAGTACTGTTGCAAAAGCCAAGAACAACTTTGAGTAAAACACAAAGTGAGATTTTATTTTACTTGCGACGGCAGTGAAAATGGTATCCAGTGTTTCCCAAGGGAATGCCAATACAGTGGTTACAAGAAGGAAGCAGAGGACTTGAGAACAGAGAGAGATTACAGGGATCCAGAAAATCCAGATACATCAGATCAAACTATAATAAACAACTTTCCTGTGTTTCCAGGTGTTCTGGATCATAAATATAGTCTCCTTTCTCAGATTCACAACTGGGGTCTAATCCTTTAAGTTTAATCAATACTTCATCTGAAAAGGGCCCTTGAGGGTGAAGAAAAGCATTGAGTATATTATTTGAATATCTGTATTATTCAAAAATTAGTTTATCATATGTTTTCTGATATCCCGAAATTTGTGTTTAGGGTTCAAAATAGAGGTGCAAATTGTATCAAACAAAATAAAACTCTTGAGATTGCTGCTCTTTCATCTTCCTTCCTTCCTTCCTTCCTTCCTTCCTTCCTTCCTTCCTTCCTTCCTTCCTTCCTTCCTCCCTCCCTTCTCTCTCTCCCTCTTTCCTTTCTTCCTTTCTTTCTTTCTTTCTTTCTTTTTTTTTTTTTTCTTTTCTTTTCTTTTCTTTTCTTTTCTTTTCTTTTCTTTTCTTTTTTTTTCTGTAACTTCTAGTTTTCTACCCTGAGCTCAATATAATTATGGGGAAGGTTTGCGGGGAGAGTCTGAAATTTCTCATTCACTAAATCTACATCATTCCTGAGAGCTCAAAGATCATTTTCCAGTCTGATATTCTGTGTTTTTGGTTTTGTTTTCACAAAGTTGACTGGTAAAATGATGACAAGACACCAAAGAGTAACTTTAGGATTTTGCAGCCTCAAAGGGCGAGAGAGATTGCCAGCGCTTTGAATCTGATCCTAAAGAGTAGATGTGCAATGGGCTGGGCTCTTGTGGCCGGCCTCGGGCGTCTGACCTTTCTCACTGTTACTGAGAGCTGGTCTGCATTGTCTGGGCATGGCCAGGATTCAGAGAGGGGAAAAAGGAAGCTCTGTTTAGTGTAATCTAAACACCAGCACAAAGCTGCAGGTGTCTGTCCAGAGAAACACAAGTGCTATTTCTCTTAGACACAGGAAGTCTTCTTCAGACTTGTTTAAAGAAGAAAGACCAGGCAGACACCTCAACAATGATGATATATTATGTCTTAAAGGGAGTAAAGTGCTAGTGAACATAGGTCTTCCCCTCCTCAAATCCTTGCTTTTTCCTCTTCAGATTGCTGTTTCTAAACATTATCCTGACGTATAAACTGGTTTAACTTGACATCCATAATAAAAACGTATTTATCTGAATAAATTTCAAATCAATGACACTTTTGCGTGCACCTGATGCGTTTTGCTGTGGGTAGGTTGGTACTGCTTAGGAACAGCCTCCACAGACTTTCTTTCCTATAGCTTCTTTCTCCACTTCCCTCCTCATTTCCCACCCCTGCCACCACGGCCTCCACCACAGTCCACACCACACTTACATTCTGGCTTCACTTCTGTAGCATTAAAGCATTCGTCATGGCGTTGTAGGTTATCTTACCACTTCAATTGTAAAGGAGATGTGTGAACTAGAGCAAAGGAGAATGGAAGAGTTGATTTCGTTCCCCTACCTACCAAGGAAAGGGAAAGAATAGCCAGAGGAAATGAGGTCTTCTGAAACTCAAAAATGGGATTTGAGAACAATGCAGCCTTCTGGAAACTGGAGTGTTAAGGGAAGTTATGCTCTGTCACAGGAAGGGTGAGTGAGGCACTGTGCCTTGTGAGACCTCTGGCCAGGCTCTGTGGCAGCTGCAGGTGGGGCAGCAACCTGGGAAACAAGAGGTGACTTCACTTGGAAACATTCAGACTTGGATTGAGGAAGATTGGAGGCCCACCACTGAGTTGTTTATATTAAAAGGTGTGCATTAAAGGGGGCCAAATTGTTGACTATGGCTTGACTTTTAAATTTTAAGAAGCTGAACTTGAAGCTTATTGTCCTCTCCTCCCCCTCCTCTTCCCTCTGCCTGCTTCATTCCAGAGAACTAGCAGAGTTTATTGGTTAAGAACATGAGATCTGGTTTGCATGCCTGTGCTGACACATCCTAGCGATGTGCTTTTAAGCAAGACACGGATCCCTCTATGTCTCAATTATCTTTCCTGAAAAAATGTGGACTATAGTAGTAGCCACCTTGTGAACGTTTGCCATTAAGATTATGATACGACTTTTTAATCTTTGGGAACGCTTCTTTCAGAAGTACAAGAATGTAACACAGCTCACCATTCTGCCTTTCTTCTTGAGGGTTCTCCAGCCATCCAGTCAAGGAACATTTTTAAACACCTGTTGTGGGTGAGAGGTGGATTGACACATGGACCTCTCTGACCAGAAAAGAGGAAATATGAAATCTCCACTGAGTTACAGCTAGAATACAAAACTTTCATTTATATGTGATGCACATTTTCAGTATTTCTATATCAATGTTTATACGCTTACTGCCGTGAAAGTAAAAACATTCATTTGTGTGGTAATTAACACTTAATATTATTAAATTTTATTATAAAAAATTGTGCCAAAATAGACATGAAATTTACCATCTTAACCATTTTAAGTGTTCAGCTCAGCTCAATGGTCTTAAGTCCACTTACATTTTTGCACAATTATTGCCACCATCCATCTCCAGAATGCTTTCATCATCCCAAACTGAAACTCTGTACCCATTAAACAACAACTCCCCACTTGCTCCTCCCCACAGCTCCTGGGGACTGCCATTCTCACTTTCCATCTTTATCAGTTCGACCACTCCAGGTACCTGGAATCAGTGGAATCATACATTATTCATCATTTTATGACTGGCTTATTTCGCTTAGCATAATGTCCTCAAGGTTCAGCCATGTTGCAGGAAATGACTGGATTTCTTTCCATTTTAAGGCCACATAATATTCCCTTGTATTTATGTGCCACATTTTAAAGATCCATTCATGCATTGATGGACACGTGTGTTGTTTCCACCATTCAGCTATTGTGAATAGTGCTGCCATCAACGTGGGTCTACGTAAGCGCTTAGGATTTTGATAATGACAATCTCTTCAAATTTGATAGCAGGACACCTGCTTAATAGTAGGTAACAAGATTTCAATTTTATAAAGAGATCCCATTTACTACTTCAACAAACACTCACTATCTCTGAGTGCCAGGTGCTGGTGTCCAGGGCAAACCCCAGAGCTGTCAGAGAACTTCAGTCACCAGGGAGGCAAATAGGAAACAGGCAAACGCACCAGTCGGCATTTATCATTATTCATGGCAGCCAGCGCTGTGAAGGAAACAGCAGGATGCACTGAGAGAGCGCTGGCTGGGTGACCTGGCTTGGGCAGGGTGGTCAGGGAGGGGCTTTCTCACAAATGGATCTTTGTGCTGAGGCCTGAGGATGAGAAGAAACCAGGGCGGTGCAGAGTGGGAGGTGAGAACTTTCTGGGTGAGGGCACAGCACAGATGAGTTCTGGGTAACAGATCTGGACTGTCCCCCTCTCTGTAGATCAGTTTTGACTGTGCTCCTAGTTGCTGAGTGTGACTTGAGCTCCTGACATTCCTGCAGCTCAGTCTTGGTTTATGAGTCAAGCATAAAGTTGCCTGCTATTGACACATGCTTTGTAACCTTGGAACTGAAGCATGTCAGGAGTGGGTAGAAGCATGAATATCCTTCTGCTTTGGTGACTCCCAACCCAGCCCTTTTTAGGGTCTGGGTCCCCAGGGAGTTCATAACAAAAAATCCCTGCTGGTGTTTCCTATGCATACAGAGGAAGGAAGGTGCTGTTTCAATATGGAGCATCACCCAGACAGAGCCCTTCCTTGGTGAAATGTGCTTTGAAGCTTACACATCTTCTCCTGCCATAAATATATATACGTCACACACACACACACACACACACACACACGCACACACACGTCTCACTCTGGGACAAATATATATATATATATATATATTATATATATATGGTGGTTTCTTTCTCAAGGCTCAGTACATGGCAAGGGTTTCCACTGGATAATTGTTGAATCAGGTGACTTAATTTCTTTTTTTCTTTTTAATAATTTGAACTTTATTTTTTCAGAGGCAGGGTCTTGGTCTGTCACTCAGGCTGGAGTGCAGTGGCATGATCACAGCTCACTGCAGCCTCCACCTCCTGCTCAACTAATCCTACTGCCTCAGCCTCCTGAGTAGCTGAAACTACAGGCATGCACCACCATGCTTGTCTAATTTTTTATTTTTTGTGGAGACAGGGTCCCCTGGTGTTGCCCAGGCTCATCTTGAACTCCTGGGCTGAAGCCATCCTCTCACCTGGGCCTCCCAAAGTGCTGAGATTACAGGCATGACCCACTGAGCCTAGCCTAATTTTGACTTTTATTTTAGATTCAGGGGGTACATGTACAAGTTTGTTACATGGGTATATTGCATGATCCTGAGGTTTCGGGTACAAATGATCCTATCACTCAGGTAGTGAGCATAATACCCAATAGGTGGTTTTTCAGCCCTTGGTCCTCCTCCCGTCACTCCTTTTAGTAGTCCTCAGTGTCAGCTGGTCCCCTTTTTGTGTCCATATGTACCCAGTGTTTAGCTCTCACTTATAAGTGAGAACATGCAGTATTTGGTTTTCAATTCCTACATTGATTTGTTTAGCATGATGACCTCCAGCTGCATCCATATTTCTGCAAAGGACATAATTTCATTCTTTTTAATGTCTATGTAGTATTCCATAGGGTATATGTACCACTTTTTCTTTATTCAGTTCACCATTGATGTGTACCTGGATTGATTCCATGTCTTTGCTATTGTGAATAGTGCTGTGATGAACATATGAATGCATGTGTAGAACAATTTATTTTCCTTTGGGCATATACCCAGTAATGGGATTACTGGGTTGAATGGTAGTTCTGTTTTTAGTTCTTTGAGATATCTCCAAACTGCTTTCCACAGTGACTGAACTAATTTACATCCCCGCCAACAGTGCTACAAGCATTCCCTTTTCTTTGCAGTATTGCCAGCATCTGCTATTTTTTATCATTTTAGTAGTAGCCATTCTGACTGGTGTGAGACAATATCTCATTGTGGCTTTGATTTGCATTTCTCTGACAATTAGTGGTGATGAGCATTTTTTCATATGTTTGTTGGCCTTTTGTATGTCTTCTTTTGAGAAGTGTTTGTTCATGTCCTTTGCCTACTTTTCAATGGGGTCATCTTGTTGAGTTGTTTTAATTTCCACACAGATTGTGGATATTAGACTACATATCCACATATCCACATATCTCCATGTTGCATGGAGAGTTTGCAAATATTCTCTCCCATTCTCTGGGTTATCTGCTTACTCTGTTGATAGTTTCTTTCACTGTGCAAAAGCTGTTTAGTTTAATTAAGCCCCTCTTGTCATTATTTTTTGTTGTTGCAATTGCTCTTGAGGACTTACTCATAAATTCTTTGCCAAAGTTGATGTTCAGGATGCTATTTCCTAATTTTTTCCGACGGTTTTTGTAATTTGAGGTCTGAAATTTAAATCTTTAATCTATCTTGAGTTAATTTTTGTATATGGTGAAAAGTAGGGGTTCAGTTTCATTCTTTTGCATATGGCTAGTAAGCTATCTCAGCACTGTTTATTGAATAGGGAGTCCTTTTCCTATTGCTTATTTTTGTCAACTTTGTTAAAGATCAGTTGGTGTAGGTGTGTGGCTTTATTTCTGGGTTCTCTATTTTGTTCCATTGGTCTATCTGTCTGTTTTTGTACCAGTACCATGCTGTTTTGGTTATTGTAGCCTTGTAGTATAATTTCAAGTCAGACAATGTAATGTCTCCAGCTGTGTTGCTTAGGATTGCCTTGTTTATTCAGGCTTTTTTTTTTTTTTGGGTTCCAAATGAATATTGGAATAGTTTCTTTTGAATACTGTGAAAAATGATGTTGGTATCTTGATAGGAATAATGTTGAATCTATACCTTGTTTTGAGCAGTATGACCATTTTAATGATGTTAATTCTTCCAATCCATGAGCATGGAATGTTTTCCCATTTGTTTATGTCATCGCTGATTTCTTTCAGCAGTGTTTTGTAGTTCCCCTTGTAGAGATCTTTTACCTCCTTGGTTAGCTGTATTCCTGGATATTTTGTTTTTGTGTATGACTATTGTAAGTGGGATTGCATTCCTGATTTGGCTCTCTGCTTGAATGTTATTAGTGTATAGAAATGCTACTCTGTGCTTGCTTCGGCAGCACATAAACTAGAAATGCTGCCCATTTTTGTGCATTGATTTTGTATCCTGACACTTTATTGAAGTCATTTATCAGGTCTAGGAGCCTTTTGGCAGAGTCTTTAGGGTTTTCTAGGTAGAGAATCATATCATCAGTGAAGAGAGATCATTTGACTTCTTTTTTCTATTTGGATATCTTGTATTTCTTTTGCTTGCCTGGATAGGACTTCCTGTTTTTTGAGAGAAGTTCTGACTGTCATCCAGACTGGGCTGCAGAGACTTAATCTCTTGAATTTTGAACTCCCTGTCATTGAATTATATGAGAAGAAAATTTTTGGATGTGTACTCTGCAAATTAAGATTTTTGTCGACTTGGACCTCCTCTTGTCAAAGTTCCAACCAGCTTGAATCCCTTTCTTGTTGTTGATTGCTCCCTAATTTTTTTGGTCATAAATAACCTTAAGGAGGCAATTCAAACTTTGGCCACTTCTCTAAGAATGAGTTTTTTCATCAACAAAATGAGGAGACCTCTCTCATAAGGTCATAAGGATTAAATAAAATAATTTGAGTAAAGCATTTAGAATACGTGGTAATTCCTCAATATTAACCATTATTATTGTTGTCAATTTTACTTTGAAATATGTTAGCCCCTGAGAATCCACAACATTCTCTATCTTCATACTCTTGTATTTCAGCCTGTGATGTTAAGAGAAAGTCATCAAGAGAAGACTTTCTTAGTCCATTCAGGCTGTGAAAACAAATTATCAGAAACTAGGTGGCTTATAAACAATGTATGTGAAATTTTTTTCTCACAATTTTAGAGCCTGGGAAGTTCAAGGTCAAGGCAGATTTGGTATCTGGTGAGGGCCCACTCTTTTGTTAATAGACAATGTCTTTTCACTCTGTTATCATTTGGTGGAAGGTGGATGGTTAGCTTTCAGTGATTTCTTTTAAAAGAGCATGAATTCCATTTATGAGGGCTCTGCCCTCCTGATGTAATCATCTCCCCAAGGCCCACCTCCCAATACTATCACATTGGAGGATTTCATCATATGAATTTTGGGGAGATAGAAACATTCAGATCATAACAACGTGGGAGAAAAAATTTTCAGGAGGTCAGGGACCATTTCTTTTTCATCCTTATAGCTATAGCAGCCATTATAGGTTATTGCTTTATAAATATGGCATTGGAAGGGAAAAAGAATGCAGAAGAGTATAGAAGGAAAGATCACAGTGGAAACTCATGATCTATTGCCTAAATTCCAAACATGAGCCAGTTCTCAGATGCGGAACCCTGTATTTGAGGGTCAAGTCCCAGTAAGGGAGGATTTTGCAACACCAAGACAAATGTATACTGTAGGGATTCCTCAGTTTTCCTTTAAAGGCACCTATGGGTGTTTACTAGGGTAACCCTTGGGAATAGGTTATGTCCAGCTTGTTCAAAAGCTGTTGGTTATAGGCCTGAGTTGATGTTGATTCTTCCCAACCCAAAGCACCATCATCATGTCCCTGTTAGAGGAGGGCTTTATGGGACAAGTAATCAATGGAGCCATGGCCCTGAGCCATCATGAGATGGTGGATCTCCCAGGTTCACAGACCAACAGATGGTCACTTCCCAAATTCCTGAATATACTAGGCAAGAACATACTCAGCTTGGCAGAATCCTCATATTTGTTCCTTGACCTTGGAATAAAAGCTATTGTCATAGGAAAAGCCCAATGGAGGCTCCTGAAACTGCCTTCCCATATCAGGGTAGTTAATCAAAAGCAGCATGGTATCCTGGAAAGAATGGCAGAGGCCAAGTGCTGCACTAACTGACACATGATGCAGAGGTAGTGGCTTTCATCTTAATCATCAGTCTGGTTCTTACAAAACCAGATGGATTATGGCAGATGACAATGAACAAAACCAAGCTTGGCACACAGTAGCTGAGCATATTGACATGAGCTGAAAACGGACTATTTCTGCACTATGGCCCCTCTTGTGGTCCTGAACGATATTGGGGTGGAGAATCCTTCAATTGGTAGAGCCTCACACCAGTACTGCCTCTGGCCATCCACTTTGTGTAGAAAGAGAAGTGGATTAGGTAAGAATATATGTGGGTTCTGGGGAAGTGACATGTGACTCAACTCATTTTTAAGGGCCATAGAAAAAGAGGAACAAAAAATTCTGAAGAAGAGGTATGTGGACGGACCTATGGGAGTGGTCCTGAAGTGTGATCTTTGAATTGCATGTAAACACACAGCAAGAGCCACTGCAGCAAAAGTATGAACAACCAAACAGATGAGATGGATTAGCCAGTGGATGCCAGCATCTCTCCTTGGCTACCCCAGGGCATGATCAATGGGCTCATGGGTAGAGCCATCTTGAAGGCAGAAATAGAGGTTATGCATGAGCCCAGCGGCAAGAACTTGCTCTCACCATGGCTGATGAAACTACTGCTGCTGCTAAACGTCAGATTGTTCTGCTCAAAAAAGCTAACATCCTGAAGCTGATCAGCAAGATGTGTGTGGCAAATTTATTCCAGAAGCCTCTTCTCACCCTGGATAAAACATTGATTCAGTCACTGAGACTGAGACATATTCTGGATATGGCTTTATCTTTCCTGCCCGCAAGACCTTGACCATCTCACTATCCAAGGGCCCACAGAGTGTCTGCTTCACTGACAAGGGATCATCCATAACATCTCTTTGGACTGAAGACAAACTTTATGGCAAAGGAGGTGTGGCAGTGTGTGCAAGACCATGGTATCTACCTATTCTACCCCACGCCACACCATTTAGAAGTTGCCAACCTGAAAGAATAGTGGAAAAGCCTCCTGAAGATGCAGTTGAGTCACCTTCTTGAATACGGCACCCCAAGTGGGTGAGGGACTACTTTAGAATGCAGTGAACTTTTAGAACTAATGCTGTTGTAGCTAATATACCTAGAAGTAGAAAACATGGCTCCAGGAAGTAGAAGTGGCTTTGTTCATCATTTTCATCATCATGACTGACTGAGGAAATTCATATATTCCACCCACACAATTTTAGGTAACCTGGTTCTTGGAGGTGGCTGCTTCCACCAAAGAACATAATCAGGGTCCTAGGGAATGTAAAGACATGGCTGTGCCTCTGGCCACTTTGGTCTTTTTATGCCAATAGACAACCAGGCATAGACAAATGTACTATATTAGAGGAACAATTGATCCTGATCATCATGAGGCGGTTGGACTGCTGCTACAAAAAGGAACAGGGAGGCACGTGTTTGGTGTTTTGATGCACCTCTGTGGTGGTTTTTGGTGCTCTTAGGCTCAGTTTAAATTGCAGTTGGACAAGTACAGTAAACATAGCTGGTCAGGAAAGGTAACAAGGACTCAGATCCTGCATAAAAATCACCTAGAACCACAGAGGTGCTGACCAAGAGTGACGGGAACCTAGAATGTGTGGCAGAGCAGGGCACGGTGACTATCAATGATGGCCTTGGACCAACTGCAGCAGGGGAGCTGAAGTTCATCTCGCTGACTGTCCTCTTTTAAGCTCCTTAGGAATCATGACACAGAATCCCGCAGAAGCCATGCGTGCATGGAATGAACTCAGTGTGAGGAGAAAGCGGAAATGAACAGGCAAGGGGTGGGCCGCAGCAGGTACTACTTGAATCCACTTTCCTGGGCTGAATGCCCCAGATGCTGTGTGTGCCAGTAGCTAACAGCTATCAAGTCTTTCCTTCTCCCCCAAATTTCCCTCAGCTGATGGGAGCAGCTTTGCCCAGCAAATTCAAGCTGCCAGGTTAGGAAGACCCAGAGGCAATGACTGACTAATATAGGGGTATAGAAGGCAGGACCTCTAGCACCAAGCGGTGGTGGTAGTGGTGGAAAGATCACTCTGCAGTTCTGTTTATGCTATGAAGCTCCCCCAACCTCCCATCATGGACGAGGACAAGGCTGGACTCTACCTGAGACAGCAGCCTTGCCCTGCTCTCTCCCCTCCCCTGCCATCCTTCCCTCTTCCCTTCCCTCACTGTTTTTTTTTTCTTTCTTTTTCTTTTTTTTTTCTGTAAGGCACTCCCTCCATGAATCCTATGCACTTGAATCTTTGAGGCTCTGATATCCTTCTTCCCTTGGTCCTCTGTCCTGGGGAGTAGGCATTCTTTAAATTATCACAATAAGAAATTAATCACCCTGGTGAATGGAGCCACCAGAAGGCTCCAGAATTTTGAAGACTGAAGGGTTCCTTAGAGGACAAAATTTATTCAGGGACATCTCTGACTTTTGCACATTTTATTTAAGCATAATGCGTACACTGAAAGTAAAATGTAATGTATAGCTTGCTGAATTTTCACGACGACATTATAGGAAGAGAAGAGATGGGGTTACGGTGGCACACACTTTTCTACAACACAGTCCAGAAACAATCATGGCCCTCTCACTGCCATTTCACAGGCTGGAGCTTGTCATGTGGCCAACCCATAAGAAGAGGGGAGAACTGGACATGGGCAAGATTAGGGATCTCTATAGCAATAAATACAAGTCTGGGCAAATCATTTTTTTCTCCATTGAATTTTCTTGCATATATCAATTTTTCTCCCTTTCTCCAGTTTTGGTGGCCAGCTCAAACCATCTCAACCAATATACAGAAAGAATGTATTCAGGGTGTTTGTTCTAATGATACATTATGAAGAACTTGATCGATTTGATTTGGCTAAATTTAGTATATCAATAAATGATAGGAAAGTCACCTTTACCACAATTTAAGGTCCAGTTGGAAGCAACATGGTAGTCAAAAAACTTTCTACTGAGACTATCTTCTGTAATTTTTAAGTTTGCAGTGAAATTTTGCACATAGATAGAGGCTGCAAGGACACATGATTACACCAAGAAAGGTGTACAATTTAAAGGATCACTGATGATACTAGGAAAAATGTAAAAATAATTATAGATCTTTTGTATTAATGCACATTCTCATAATGACCGCCATTACTGGCTTTGGGGCCACCTTCCATAATGAATCTTTTTTTAGGACTCAGTGTTGCATAGAAGTGCCGCTGATACTGTGTTTCTATTAATGAATGTGTAGTTCTAAGCTGCAACAATGGCAATCCTGTATTACTCTGTGAACAAAATTCTGCTGAATTCACAGACAGGTGACATTGTGTGGGCACTAATGTATATGGCGCGCTCTGTTGTAATAACGCTGCTATTATCTTTAACACAATACTGCTGAATGTGCGCATGACTTACAGCAGGTGCTGTTAGCTAAGACTGGACTTAACTCTTTGGAGTCTGATTTAAGCACCCTCTTACACCCTTATCAGTGGTTTCCAATCTAAAAAAATCCCACTTGTGCCTTTAATTTAATATTTTTTACTGTGTTCATTCTCCCTTTCCCTACCTCCTTGTAAGTTTTTATAATGACTCCATTTGCATCCAAATTCTTCGATATGTGGAAATGCATATTTTGCCTGCTTGTCTTAGGAGGTTGTTGACTCATCTCTTCATTCTTCCTGTCTGGGGGAGATGCACCTTCGTGCTTTGCCTGCGTCTCCCACTCTGTCCCCCAATCTACGAAGACTCTATGTGGTGGTATCATTTCTCTCAAACACTGTGTTCTCTAGCAGCAGTGAGTGCTCTGGGCTGGAAAAGACATTAAACATCACCAATGATTTGACTAGGACACAGTGTGCTGGGCCAACAGAGGGCCACACAAGGCAGGAAGAAAGTGCTGGCTCTTGTCCCTGGTCCCTTGGCCACCGGCAGCCACACGTATCAGGCAGTCTCCATGCACAGTGAGGGCTGACCTGGGCACACAGAGGGTCTTCAGGGACATTTCACTCTTCCCTTTTATCTGCCTACAGATGATCCACTTTTGAGATTACCTGGGAGTGGACAGCAGCCAATGGTCCATCTGGCCTTAGTTTCATCATTGGTTTCCTTCCTTGCCTTTGGCATCTGTCTGTGGCCTGCAGCCCAGCGGTGGCAGGGAGAGAATTGGGAAGGAGAGCCACCATATCCCTGGGCAGCTATTTCTGTCAACTGAAAAGGCCATTTAAGCAAAACACTTAATTACCTTTCCTCTTCCCTGCCACCCCTGGGAAAGTATGAGCCAGTCAGATAATGAGCTTAGAGTGAGTGAGCAGCTTGGGAGGGCAGAGATTTCCATCCGACTGAGGAGTGACCTCCTCTGATCCCATCATGAAATGGGGAGCAGAGACAAGAGCAAGGGGTGAAATAAACAGGCTCCTCTGCAGCATGGCTTCATTATCTCACCTGTCACGTTGCAGATTCCTAGAACATTAGAGAGCTCTAATTCACAGGTAAAGCACCCAGGCCCGGTCTGTGATGAGCCAATTCTGAAATGGAAGCTACTTCCACGGCATGGTGCTGTGCAAAGAGCTCTAAGCTGAGCATCTACCCTGCATGGCTATTGCCAGCTGGGAGGTTTGGGCAACTCACTTAACCCTCTGGGCCTCAGGTTTCTGACAGATAAAAGGAGGACATTGGACTTGAAGGTTGCTAAGACACGTCTAAATTTTATAGAGCTAGAAAAATTGCTTCAGGTGTAGGGGAGTTGGGAAAATGGGGTCCCCTCCAAGCTGGGAGCCTGGCTGCAGCTAGGGGAGGCGCTGTGGCTGCATTCTGCATCATGTTCCCCTTGGGGATGTGTGTCAGGCTGGGGGCGGGGATGCCCTCCTGGGCTTGTCAGAACCAGTTGTTGGGGTCCTGCCCGCAGAGCCACAGCCTGCCAAATGAAAGGCATGGAGAGATGCTGGCCTGCAGGGAGAGCCCGGCATCTGCAAAGAGCTCATGCCAGCCCTGTCTGGAAGGGCAGCAGTTTGCTTGCCTCTGCGGCTGAGCTCACTGAGTGTCTTTCTTGGTTCCCATCCATTCTGACCTCAGTGAGTCTCACGTTTTCTCTTCCCTCGTTCGTTCTGCTTAGCCCTGGCATCTGGCCATGCTGGCCCAACAGAGGACAGTGGCCATGGAATGCCCTCCAACTGCCGCTGCCTGGCCATCCCCACTGCTGGGCTCTGCCCAGCCACCCCCGCTGGGCCCCATCCCACCCCTGGAATTTGATATCCCACCCACATTTTCCCTATTGCCCAGGCCTCCTGTCCACCCTCTGGAATCTGGCCTCACCTTTGCTGGCTGGACTGTGCCATCCGGCCATGGCCTTGGCCTGGCCTGTGACCCTGTGTTGCCTCCTGGTCCCTGCCTGGGGGACTATCAGTGAGGGGGACTCAGAGGCTGGGGTGGGAGAGGGGGACTGAGGCCACTGCACCCCTGTGGGAGACAGATTGGAGGACTGAGAAAGTCACTCCGTTTCATTCATTCACCAGTCATTGCAAGCTACCCTTAGGTGCGGATGTTATAGCACTGAACACACAAAAACTCCACCTCCTCCTGTGGTGCCCAGTGGTGAGAAAATAGAAGAAGACCAAAATAAATAAGCCAAAACATTTTGAAAACGTAACTAAATAAACAAGTCAAACGATGTTTAAAATAAAATGAATTATGTGTAGTAGAAAGTACCCACTATGATGGGAAAAAATAAAGCCATGAAGGGTGACAGGAATTCCCAGAGTGAGGATGGGGTTTGACAGGGAGGTCAGAGGGGGCCTCACTGAAAGGGAAATTTCAGTGAAAATCTGAAAGACCTAGGGAGGGAATCATGCTGAGATCTGGGAAAAGAGGACTCCAGGCAGAGGGAATGGCACGTGCAAAGGCCCTGAGGTATAATCGTGCTGGTGAGCAAGAGGGCTAGCTAGGAGGCCTGTGGGACCTGAGCCGAGGGAGGGGCCGGTTAGCAGATCACTCCGGAGAAATAATGGGGATGAGTGGCGGAGAGCAGGTAGCGTGGGGCTCTGCAGGTTGCTGTGAGAGTTTCCCTCTGAGTGAGTTGAGGGCCACTTCAGGGCTTTGACAAGAGGAAGTCATTCTCTGGCTGTGCTCACAGGTTCATTCTGATCGTTGACATGAGAGAACACCAAAACACGACCAGTGCACTGATGGATGCCTGGTTGGGAGGAGACTGTGATCACACAGATGAGACATTACACGACTTGGCCTAGGTCAGTGATGGCGGAGGGGGTAAGACATGGCTGGACTCTAGATGTAAAGGTACATTGACATGATTTCCTGATGGCCTGGATGTGGTATGTTAGAGAAAGAGTGGAGACAAATATGTTTTTGAGATTCTTGGACTGAGCAACTGCAGGAAAGGAGCTGTGGTTAATGGCAAGGAGTGGGGTCGACCAGGAGCTCCGGGCTGAATGTGTTCGTTTCAGATGCCTGTAGGTCACAAAGTGGAGGGCTGGAGTCTGCAGTGCATGAGAGGACGGTATAATTTGGGTACCCACAGCAAGTAGATGGTATCTAAGGTTGCAAGATGCAGTGAGATTACCACTGGAGTGCAGGTAGAGGCTAGAAGAGAGAGAGGTCAAAAGCTGAGCACTGGGGCCTCCAGCACAAGGAGGCTGGAGTGAGAAAGATGAGAGAAAGCTGGGAATGAAAGGCCCAGATAAAAGGAAAACCAGTGCTGTGTGCTGCAAGGTAGATGCAGTGTTTCAACGAGGAAGGAGTGGTTATCCATGTCAACTAAGATAAGGTCTAAAATGACAATTGGGCATAGCAAAGTGGGGGCTACTGTTGAGCCCCATATTCTGTATGGAAATTCATTTATTGGACTGGGGATCCTGGCCCCTAGCCTTAGCTACAGGGACGAGCATGTGGCCCAGGTCTGGCTGGCAGGGAGCTCCTCCCCTGGTCACAGAGATTGGTTCAGAGATGGAGCATGTGTGTTCAAGTTGGGCCAATCAGAGTTCTCTCTGGGCACAGTGATTGGTTTAGAGATAAGCATGTGGCCCAGCCTGGGACAATTAGGGTTCTCTTTGAACTTTCAGTCCTGGAGCTGTCAGGAAATATTGGCTTCTTTCTCTGGAGTTGCTAAGTGTTAGGATGCAAATCTTGGCCACTAACAGACATGCTACCTGTCGGGTGGACTCATCATTTCTAAGACAGAGAGAGAAAGATCCCTGACAATAGCATTTGAGGCTATTCTGGCTCCAGTGATGCCCAAGGCTTGCTGCTCTCTTGGACTTCCATATTTCATTTCCCAGACAATAAATTCTCTTCTTGAAGCTGGTTGGAATCAGTCTCTTCTCTCTTGCATCCAAAATGTCCTGGCCAATTGAAGATTTCTCTGATGCCAGCTGCTCAATAGTGGGAGGTGCTTCCTCAATAGTGGGAATGCAGCCTCCTACATGAAACCTTATGGAGCAATCCCTGGATTCAGGACTATTTTTAGCTGCCACAATTGCCTGGGGAAAGCCACCAGCCTGGGCATAACTAAACAGGGTCAGCTCCCTATCTCCTCCTGCAGCAGCGTCTGACACAGGCCTGGAATCTGGGGCAAGGTAGGGTTGCGACCAGAGAAGCTGGGTGAGGGTATCAGATTCTACCCATGACCCAAGAGGTGGTATCCTGTGGGCTGCCAGGGATCAGTACTGGGAGTTCCCTAGGACCTTATGATAGCCAAACAGGGAACTGCTGCAGGCTTAGAGGGGGACAGGGTCAGCATCTGGGGAGAGCAGACCAAGTAATGGGAGACCAGGGTAGGGGAAGCGGTTGCTAAAACAAACTGACTAATCCTGCCAGATGATGTTTCTTTGGCCTGGAGCTGTTATTAAAGGGCCAGCCACACACAAATGGCAGAGTCTTAAAGACACCTGGTACACAGGCCCATTCATGCTGGCTTTTGGCTTTAGAAATCCAGTCTGCCACCTTTGGGTGTCTTCTCGGTGTGTTAAAAAGGAAAGCACTTTGTTTGCACTGTGCTTTGGGTCCACATGCAGATAAACAGGTTATTCAGCCTACCTCATGTCTCTCTTATACCTGGGCAAATAAATGCATGAGTCATCCATGGGAAGAGCTCTGAGCTTCTCACCCCGCACACCGATAAGGATAAATTATGCTCCAGTGATCATTTCTAGCTACCTACACTCAATAAACCAATCAAGGCCTCATAGAGCCTTGGAATATCTATGCACCAAAGGACTTGGTATAAATCCCTTTTGTCCAAAATCATTACTTCATTGCTTGCTTCTATTTCAGGATTTCTTTTGTTCTTGGAGAAGACATACGTTTCACACCAATCCTTTCATTATCTAATTGTGGTTGAGACTTCCTTCCAATCATATAGTTTACTCACACCATGGAATAAAAATGATGCCAACTCAATAAACCTCATTAAATGGAGTGCCACACAGTTGGAATATTGTAGCATTTGACAGAAGCTAAAATGAAATTTACTTGTTGCTCAGATAATTACAGATAGTGCATATTACTAGACTAAACATATTTGTAGGAAGGGTGAATTTAAAGTGTTTAAGAGAAAAACTGTCTTAAACACCCTCAAGCACTTTAAAATGTCACGTTGTACCCAAATAATTGATGCCAGGTACATATCAATATTCTATAGTCACGAAAGCAGGTCTTCAAAGATTTCTGGCAGGCAGTGGTTGTTCAGCCCATTTTAAATTTACTGCAATAAAACTACATAAAAACTGTATCGTTCATGCTTTTTGCTAATTTATTTCAGTTTCCCCCACAATCAGTCTGAAAAGGAATATTCTACTTCATGACTTTACCCTTCAGTGAAGTATATTCTTGGTGCCATAATTGAATTCCGCTTTCTAAATCACATAAAGAAAATGTTTTCCAAACCCTTTCCATACTTCCTGTAGATGGGACACAAATTGTAAGAGAGAAATATTGTGGAGACTTAGAAGCATACAGGCCTTCCCTTCTGATGAGAGAGGTTTTGTTCTTCTGACTGTTGTGTTTTTAGACTCATGATCTCTATGAAGTGAGCAGAACCAAACCTCTGGTGTATTGGTCAAGGGAGTGTGAGCTACTACAATAGGAAAGTCCTCATGTCCTAGCAGTTTTCCATACTAAAAGCATATATCTTGCCCACGTAACTCTCCAAGGCCAGTCATTCTGGCTGGGCAGCTCTCCTCCATGATGTGGTTCAGAGGCCTGGATTCCTTACAGGCATGACTCCACCAGGCTTAACATGTGGCTCCCAGCACAGTTCCAGGAGTCTCATTCTGGCTGGCTGGGGGGAGAAAAGCTCATGGAGGACTACACAGGGCTTTATGGTGCAGACTCGGGATTGGTGCAGACTTATGAGCTCTACTCATTTCACACTGCCCAGTGTAGGACTGACGTTGGACCACGGTCACACCTCCCTGTAAGGGAGGTTGGGAAGTATCATTTGGCCATGTGCTCAGGGTCTGGGTAAAGAGGCAGTAGTTTCTGCCTCCTATGGCCATAGTCAAGAGGCTTTTGACACCAACAGTGGCCAAGTTCTTACACCAAAAGTGTTTAAAAATACTAATTGGGGTAGGTCCCAAAAAACTGAGTAAATTTTGTTAATTTCCGTTTTTTTTTTTTTTTCTATTCAGTTTTGCTTCTCTATTTTTATCCCATTGATTTCTACAATGGAATTAAACATCTTAACATCTTGGTCTCCAATAACATCTAAAAAAGCTACAAAATGTCTATAGCAAAATAAGTCTGTTTGACCCTGTTTTCTTGTAAATCGTTGGAAAGTGGCAGGCTTCACACCAAAATATTCTAGTGGTCTGAGGCAAACAGGATCGTGATTGCTCTCTCTCTCTCTAAATCTCTTTAAGACCTGCATATCAGCGAGTGCCTGACTCATAATTCAGGACATCAGACTTCACATAGGCCACCCTGCTCTCTCCATACCTGTGAATCACTTCCTTTCCCTGGGCTGATGTGGACACAAATCTCAAGCCCACCACATTGCAGCTGTGAAGTTCTGGCAATTTATTTAACCTTCCTCAGGTTAAATTATTCCTTAAATTATTCTCCTTAATTCCTTATTCTGTGCAAAATCAGGTTAACACTTCCCATCTCTTGGGACTTTGAAGGGTTAAGTTAGATGCTGAAGGAGAAATCACAGAGCACAGTGCCTGACATCAGCTAGACAAGTAATCCCTACCGGCTTCCTTCCTGCCTTGCTCCGTTCAGGGAAAGGTAAATCGCCAGGGTCTTTGTCAGAATGGTGGTGTCTCTGCTAGTGAAGCTACCTCTTCTCCCCCACACCACAGACTCTATGAAGACCCAACCGCAGCAACAGTTCTTTCCATTCAGGCAGAAATCAGAGGGTCTGAGGGTGAGGAGGGAGTAGGAGCCAGACAAAGGCACAATTACCCCCACATGACTGCCTGCTAAGAATTCTGGCTGCAGAAAAGGCTTTTCTGCAGTTTGTTTTTGCTAGTTCTGCTCCAAGAACCCAAGAGGTAAGGCCTTCAATCAACAGGACAGCCCACGTCTCATTGTTCCAGTGTAAGTCAACTTAGCTAACCTCTGGCATTTTCTATGCTTCACCTCTTCTCTCGTGTATTTTCTTGATTCATAAACAGCTATCTACTCCAGTTAGCACAATTTCTATTGCTCGAGCCTGGCTAAGCTTAGCACACTTCACACACACACACACACACACACACACACACACACACACACCATCCAAGGAAAATTTGGCCTCTAAATGAAGGGTGAGTTTGTACTCTCTGTTTCTCAGGCCATGCCTGAGTACATGCTGGAGGAAGACGAAAATCACTTCCACTAGTTCTCCTGAGCTAAGTTTATGAGAATCAATTATAATCCTTAAATCTTCTTATTCTTATATAGGCTTATTTCATACTTAGTTCTGGTATCCCACTCTGAGCCAGTCAGAAGAAAAAAAAAAAACCTTTGCATTTGTGATACTGCACAACTGTGCAGCAACCAGGATGATATTCTGGGATAAATCAGCAAAAGCCTTGGCTGTTTCAGTCGTAATCCTAAAGATCAACAGAAGAAATTGCTTGAAGTGGGTGGATAAAATTCTTAGAGTAATCCTACCCAAGCCCTCTAGAGTTCTTTTATGATGCCTTTATATATTTCAGACTTTCACCTAGGAAGATTCCAAAGCATCACCCAACCTTGTGGGCTGTGCTGTAGGGAAGGAGCATGACAGCTGCAAAAGGGCTTAGACTTGAAAACGTCTTTTGAAGGAGTGTTGGGAGAAAAGGTCCCATTGAGGCTAATGATAAATCTGGGGAGGTGCTTTAAGAAAGTTTCCATGGAAAACAGACACAGTGACTTTTCTCTGTTGAGAATGTCAAAGTATATGACCTAGCTAGACATATAGTATATGACCAAAGCGTCGACCTAGCTAGAAACTTGTTCAGCAGGCTGAACTGCAGTGGGGCATCTGGTGGTGAGATTATGACAGGTGCATTTGGGCAGACAGGGCTGAGGCTGGTGTGCAAAGTCACTGGTAGTTGGCAGCATGAATTAGTAGTGAGTGAGGGGGTTTGATGGGATTGTGCAGGACAGGATGTGTTTACTGCACGGATCAAGACCAGGGATGGAGGCGTGGCTGGTGTTTCAGAGGCACATGAGCCGGAAGCTGGGGCTACAGCTACAGATCATGCTATTTCTTGACAGAAACCTTTCTTTTATGGTCTCTCTTTTTCTGGTCCAGAATTTCACAAAACTAAATAGCAAAATATCAAAAAGATACCATATGTGGAAGTTACTTCTGATTAACCACCAAAACATGTTCTCCCCATTATCCATAAAAATGGAGGGCATATGCTTTTTAAATTGAGGTGGAACTGACATACAATACACCACACATTTTGAAAGTGTACAGTTTTCTACTTTTGGCATATGCCATACTACCATGAAATCATCACTGTTGTCAAGATAGTGAATATATTCATCACTTCAAAAAGTTTTCTCGTGCACCATCCTGATCCCCTTTGCTTCTGTCCCTCCTTGCCTGCCTTGTCCCTTCTTTGGTCTGCTTTCTGTTATTTTCTACAATTTGATATAAATTGAATTATATAGTGTAGATTCTTTTTTTTTGTCCTGGCTTCTTTCACTTGGTGTAATTATTCTGAGACTCATCCATGTTCTTTGTGTGTTTCAAAAGTTCATTCCTTTTAATGAATGAGTCATATTTTATCATATAGATACTATACGGTTTGTTTATCTGCTCATCTTTCAATGAACATTTGACTGTTTCTGGGCTTTTAATATTACAAATAAAACTTCAGTGAACATTCATGTCTGAGACTGTGTGGACATGTGCTTTCTTTTTTGTTGGGTTGATATGTAGAAAGCATACAGCAGCTGTATATTTAACTTTTTGAGAAACTGACCACTGTTTTTTATTTTGTTGTGCCAGTTTTTTATTCATACATTAGCAACATGTGAGAGTTCTAGTTCCTCCATACCTTAACTGGAAATTGATGTGACCAGTCTTTGTAATTTCAGTCATTCTAGTAGATGTGCTGTAGTAGCTCGCGTTTCCAAAATGATTAATGATGAATGAGGCTGAGTATCTTTTCACATGCTTATTTGCTATATGTCTGTCTTTCTTGGTGTAAGTTCAAATCTGTCCATTATTTTTGAATGTTTGGTTTTTTTATTCCTGAGTGTTGAGAGTTGTTTATACATTCTGGATGCAAGCCTATATTATATATATGTCTTGAAAATAGCACGAGGCTTGTCCTTAATTCCCTTAATAGCGAATGTGTCCCAGCACTTTGGGAGGCCAAGGCGAGTGGATCACCTGAAGTAACGAGTTTGAGACTAGCCTGGCCAATGTGGTGAAACCCCGTGTCTATTAAAGTTAGAAAAATTAACCGAGTGTGGTGGTGGGTGCTTCTAATCCCCGCTACTTGGGAGGCTGAGGCGGGAGAATCACTGGAACCCGGAAGGTGGAGGTTGCAGTGAGCCGAGATCATGCCACGGCACTCCAGCCAGGGCAACAGAGCAGAACTCCGTCTCAAAAAAAAAAAGTATTGAATGTGTATTTATTCTGCAGGTTCCCTTGCCAAGCAGTATGGCCACATGACCAAGTTCTTGCTCACATAATGTGAGTAGAAGGGCAGATGTGAAGTATGCTACTTCTGGCTTCAGTCCTTGAAATAGTGCGTGTGCTTCTCCAACCTCTCTTTCATGTCCTCGAGTGGATGACATGGCTTTGATCATGCTGGTGAGGACAGTGCCCTGGCAATTCCAGAATGACCTCGGCAGTAGGATTACTCACCTTTGGGCTGTAGCATGATAGAGGAATAAAGCTCTATCATTTAAAAAAATCACTGAACTTTGGAGTGTCTTGTTCATCCTTAGCAGCTTAGTCCTTACCCTAACTAATAACAACAAGAAAGACTTTCCTTCTTCCCCCTTCCTTCCTACTTTGAGCACTTTCCAGCAGGACTTTAGGTGGGTCTGAGGATGAATTCATTTTTCTGTAGAATAGAATAAACATTTCTTGAGCACCCAATTAGGAACTGTGCTATGTAATCAGCCTGCAAAGAGAAATAAAACTCAACCTTTACTCTTGAGGAAATGATGGTCCAGTGAAAAATCTTTGGATTTTGGCTCGTATCTAGCCAGTCTGAAGTTATAGAGCTGATCATTCAGCAGTTTAGGGATTTTGTTGAGCTTAGAGGAACCTGAAAAAGATGCAGAAATTTGACTTTAAATTGGTAATTTTCTCTTAATGTTCTGCAGAAAATCACATTAACATGAACTGCACTTTAACCCCTCAGCCTGTGAACTGAGAACAGGTCTCAATGTCTAAGTGCCCACAGCGCTCCTTCCCATCCCTTATATTCAGTACTAGTCTTCCCAGGTTAAGTGGTATCATGTAGTTTCCATTTATTTGAGTTATTATGGGGGTATGGACTCTACTAGACTTAACATAATTCAACTAACTTACTTCTCTCAAGAAATATATTGAGGTTTACAGATGAGAAAACTGATCCAGAGAGGTTAACAAACGTGCCCGAGGCCACAGAGCCGGCTAGAGATGGAAGCAGGGTTTGAAACCAGGCCTAATATCAAAATCCGAGCCCCATTCCTACAAACTCTGCTACCTTTCATGGGAGCAGCTTCAGACTTAGACTATTCAGAGTATTGCTTTAGGAGTTTTCTTTTCATGGGAGAAATAACTTCACAGACTCTGGTTGTGTTTTTATAGCCTCCTCAGCTGCAAACTTGATGACCAGACTCTGTTACACAGAGGAACCTGTGTCACTCCCTGCCTCTTTATATTCAAGCATCAGCATGTTTGGCTTTTGTTTTCAATCCAGAACCTGTCCTGGATTTTGTAGAACAGAACTTCAGCTTCACACTGATCACGAAATGACAGTTAATCACTGGAAAACAATTTAGAACCCAGCTCCTGGCTTTAACACAAACTGAAGTCACGGTTTCTTATTGGATTCTTCCAATGCCAGCTTGACAGCTTGGTAAGAGGTTTCAGCCATGCCAAACCGGGAGAAAAGGATAGAGGCTCTTTCTTTCTCTTGCTGTTCCAGATCAGATAACGTTGCCTGATTAGTTTCCTCTGCCATGAATTCACACCGCATGTACCCATATGCCAGTCCTTTGCTACCAGGCCATCAGCTGTATTGCTTCCTGCACAATCATTCATATTTTACCTCATGTTTGCCCTTCTCCACCTCTGTTTCCGGCTCCTCCCCATGAAGTAGCACAAATGCTTGCAAAGAAAATGTGATAACAGGTAAAATTTATGGGAGTTTCCTGGCCCACACAGAAATAAGAACCACAGGCATCCCCAAAGGAGGGATTTCCTTACCCAGACACTGAACCTCTTGAATATGCCCTGATTCGCTCACATGGGAGTTCTGTAGAGAAACCGGTTATCTTTTTTATGGAATCAGAATGTAGAGCTCCTGTTTGGGAAGGGTGGCTTTCATAAATGCCAGGGGGATTATTTATTTAGTTGCAGTTACAGAAAAACCCAACCCAAACTAGCTTAGTCAAAAAAGGAATTTATTGACTCACAGAAGCTGAAAAGAGGAGGGCGAGCTTGAGGCATAGCTCCATTCAGGGCTCCAGCATATCCGTAGCACCTGCATTTTTATCTTTATTTCTTTGTTTTGCCTTCTATTATGTTGATTTCATCCCTGAGTTTTATGGAAACCAGAAGCGTCTCTGTGAACCCATTTATTTTCTTATGTTTTAGGTCATAGTTTCTTTTTCAAAAGATGCAGTGAAAAATGTCATTGTGCCTCACTGCTTCTGACTAGGTCACTTATGAACTATGAACATCAGTGGACAGGGAAATGAGACTTGCTGATGGCTTAGACCTGGGTCAAAACTCCAGCCCTGGGATGCCATTCCATGGAGTCAGCTTAATGTGACTGCGTGAAAATCCTGTACAGTTACCAGGAGGATACTGGAAATGTCCACTGCAGTGAGTTTTGCCTTCTAGGAAATAATGACTGTGTGTCTACTGCACAAGCCAGCTGCACACCTTGAAATAACCAGTGTCTACTCACATAAAATAAGAATTTACACCCAAAGTCAGGCGTAGAGACTGGGTTACTTACTGATTTAATCTCTAGGAGCAAAGGCAGTTTGCCAATATGTTGATGTAACCGCATCATATAGAAAACTTACTCCCGAGTTTCTCCAAAGTTAATAGGAAGACCACCTTACAGGAAGATCCTCCACTGGTTTGGTCTTGAAACCTATTGCAATAAGTCTTTCTCACCTGTTTTCATTGAGGGCTTGCTTTTGTTTTTGTTTTCTGAGAGGACTATGGTATTGAGTGATAAGGAAGTCTATGGCAGGACCTGGCTGGTTCTGGATGAAGTAGAGTTTATGGCAGAAAATTGAAACTTGGAAAGTCTCTAGAAGCATTTTGACTGCATTATGGTCCACAGGCCAAAAGAAGCCTTATGTTGTTCTTTCTTCCAGTCATTCAGCTTCTCCATATGTCTTTCTAAATAAATGTCTGTGATTAGGTTATTCATTCTTCTTACAAACTCTTGACTTTAAATGTTCGACCCCTTAACCACTGAACAATTGTTAATTACTATGACATTACCCAATACTATGTTATTATGTGATTGCTTTGCATTTCCTTTCTTCAAATATTTTATTGTTTATTGTGTATTGGACTCTCTGCTAAAGCACTCTATATGCATTATGTCATTTACTCCTCATAACTATGACATAGAAACTATTATTATTCCCATTGTTTGAAAGATAAAACTTAGGCCTATAAAAGGTTAAATATCTTGCTCAAGGTCACACAACTAGAGCCAGAGATCTTAAAACCATGCTACGTAAGTAAGACAAAGGCTTTTCTCTCGCTCCCCTGGTGCAGAACAGGAAGACAGACCTATAAATAAATGAGTGCATTGAATGTTATATTAGCCATGATAATGATCTACACAGGAGAAGGTGAGGAAGCGAGAGGGAGAGAGAGAGAGAGAGAGAGAAAGAGAGAGAACAGTCATTTTCCTGGCAGGAGTTGAAGAGTGAAATGGCTGTTGGTCAAAGTTCTCTGGAGGAGGCTAAGCTGAGGTGCACAAGAAAGTGTTTTCCAGCTGGAGGGTGGTGTTGAGAATAGAATTACAGAGACAGGGACCTGTGCATATCGAGCACAGAGACATCTAGAAGCGACAGAGGACAGGAAAATTGCAAGCTATTTGACCTGGCTGGGCACAGCATTCAAGAAGGGTGGACACAGGAGAACACAGCAGGACCAAGTCCAGGTAAAGTCTAGTGGCGGTGAGAGGGATTTGATCTGAGAAAATGAAGCCATTGAAAAGTTTGAAGGAGAAAGACGGCATCCATTCCAACATTCATAACCAGTAATTTAAAAACGTTCTCAAGCTTTATTTTTTGAGATTTTTAATTGTATAAGATACATAACATAAAATTACCATTTTAACCATTTGAAGTCTATAACTCAGTGGCATTAGGTATATTGACAACATTGCGCAATCATCTCCCCTATCTGTTTTCAGAACTTTTTCATCGTCGCTAATAGGAACTCTGTACCCATTAACCAATAACACATCATTTCTCCATTCCCCAGCCTCTGGTATCCTCTCTTCTACTTTCTATCTCTATGCATTTGCCTATTCTAGGTATCTCATATAAGAAGAATTATACAATATTTGTCCTTTTGTGTCTGGCTAGTTTAACTTAACATAATGTTTTCAGGTTTCACCATGTTGTAGCATGTGTCAGAATTTCATTCCTTTTTAAGGTGCATGATATTCTATTCTATGGATATACTACATTTTGCTAACCCATCCACCTCTTGGTAGACATTTGGGTTGTTTCTGCCTTTTCATTACTGGGACCAATGCTGCTATGAATAATGGTGTACAAATATCTTTTTGAGTGCCTGCTTTCAATTTCTTTGGTTATATACCTAGGAGTGGAATTGCTGGATCATATAGTAATTCTATATTTAACTTTTTGAGCAACAGCCAAACTGTTTTTCCCAGAGCCTGCACCATTTTACACTTCAATAATAAAGTGTGAGGATTCCAATTTCTCCACAACTTTGCCTACACATTTTGATTCTAGTTGCCCTAGTGGTGCGATGTAGCATTTCATTGAGGTTTTGATTCGCGTTTTCCTAATGACTAGTGTTGTTGAGCATCTTTCCGTGTGCTTCTCAGCCATCTGAGTATCTTCTTCGGAGAAATGTCTATTCAAGTTCTTTGCTCATTTTTAGTTTGGGTTGTTTGTTGTTTTCTGCTGTTGAGTAGTAAGCATAACTAGCTTTTTTTTTTTGAGACAGAGATTCAGTCTTGTTGCCCAGGCTGGAGTGCAGCGGTGTAATCTTGGCTCACTGCGACCTCCACCTCCTGGGTTCAAGCGATTCTTCTGCCTTAGCCTCTCCTGAGCAGCTGGGATTACAGGCACCTGCCACCACCCCCAGCTATTTTTTTTGTGTATGTGAGACAGAGTCTTGCTCTGTCACCCAGGCTGGAGTGCAGTGGCGTGATCTCAGCTCACTGCAAGCTCTGCCTCCTGGATTCAAGCCATTCTCTTGCCTCAGCCTCCCGAGTAGCTGGGACTACAGGTGCCCGTCACCACGCCCGGCTAATTTTTTGTATTTTTAGTAGAGACGGAGTTTCGCTAAGTTGACCAGGCTAGTCTCGAACTCCTGACCTCAGGTGATCCACACGCCTTAGCCTCCCAAAGTGCTGGGATTACAGGCATGAGCCACTGCGCCCAGCCATAGCAAACATGTTTTAAAGGACTAATATGTTCTAGCCACCAGGCTGATGAGAATTATAGTTTAGAAACATAGTTGTCCCTCAGTATCTGTGGGCAGTTGGTTCCAGGACACCCCTACCGCTACTAAAAGCCATAGATGCTCAAGTCCCTTATGTAAATGATGTGATATTTGCATTTAACCTGTAGACATCCTAAATATAAATTGAAAATTTATATTTTAAATTACTTCCAGACTCCTTATAATACCTAATACAATGTATTAGATAATGTAAATAGTTGTTACATATGTATTTTCTAGGGAACAATGACAAGAAAAAAGTCTGCAGATGCAACCATCTTTTTTTTTTCCCCCTGAATTTTTTGATGTTTGCTTGGTTGAATCCATGTAAGTGGTACCTATGGATACAGAGGGCCAACTGTACTGCTCTGGATGTATTTGAGAGGGACACAAATAAAGCTTTTTGCTGTAACCCATATAAAAGGTGAGGGGAGACTGAATTGAGTCAGGAGCAGTAGGGGTTGAAACCAAGGAGCAGATGCATTTTTAGTTCTATATAGTAAGAGACATCACTGAATCACTGATCCTATTACGTTGCTTCTTTTTTTTAAATCTCTTGAACAAAATGAGTTAAGAAAATTTGTTTTGTGTCTTGTTTTAACCAGAGTATATTTTATTTTGCAGGTGCAAGAAGCAATAGGCAAGCTTTCTTAGCAAGCTAAGTAAGGGTATAATATATGAAGTAAATTCTTTGGTGTGGAACACACTGCATAGAAGGCAGTCTAGTTAGATTGGTATCTTTTAGTGAAAAATTTGTGGGTTGTGTAGTGGAAAGCATTTTTGCTGGTAAAATTGGAGATGACTTAAACATTCATCGATATAAAAATGATTAATAGATTATGAAATACCAGGCAGTAGACCAATATACATAGCATGTTGTGACATGGAATAATCCTCAAAATACATTGCTAACTAAAAAGTGAGACCAAGAACATGACATACAGCATGATCACATTTATAATAAAAACATTCTCTTTTATATGTGGACATATTTCTAAACATATGGATGAAGATCAGGAGTGTATTTACACAGTGCAATTGGGAAGGATGTAAGGGGGTAAAAGTGGAGGATAACCTTGTGTTGTATCATCTGTATTGTTTTCAAACTTGACCAAGAGAATATGTTCATGTGTTCATTATATTTTACAAAAAGTGCTAGTGGCCAGGCATGATGTCTAACACCTGTAATCCCAACACTTTGGGAAGCCAAGGCAGGTGGATTGCTTGAGCCCAGTTTGAGACCTGCCTGGGCAACATGGTGAAACCCTGTCTTTACAAAAATAATTTTAAAATTAGCCAGGTGTGGTGGTGTGTGCCTGTAGTCCCAGCTACTTGGAGGGCTGAGGTGGGAGGATTGCTTGAGCCTAGGGAGGTTGAGGCTGCAATGAGCTATGATTAAACCACTGCACTCCAGCCTGAGTGACAGGGCAAGACCCTGTCTCAAGAAAAAAAGAAAAAGTGCTAGTGTTCCTAGATTGATGGCTATAAAATGGCTTTTCTGTTTCCTCCTCTACCTGTGCCTTTCTCTACCCCACCTCCTCCCAAGATATTTCTACTCGACGGTCCCTGGGGCATAAGCATCATTCTCCAGAATGCCCCTGTGGGTCAACGGAGGTTGCCCTGAAAAACAAGGGGAAGCAAGCGTACACATTCAGTGTACAGTAATGTGAAGAACATCACAATTCATACCTTTTAAAAATGAAAAATGTCAATGACACACAACATTTCCGGGGAAAGTGTCCACGCAGTGGTATTTGTGTGTTGTTCCTGCCAAATTAGCAAGAAAGTTGGGAGTGTTCCATTATTTCCATACATGTCCATCTGTAGTTTTCCTGCAAAAGCCAGGCTGGTGCCACACATGGCTGTCATAACTAACACGGCTGATGAGCATTCCATGACTCCAGTCTAGTCATCAAACACACACTGAGCGCGTGCTGTGTGTACAGACCTGAGTCAGGAGCCATAAACGGGGGGAAGGGGTGGTGGGCAATGATGTTCAACCTTGAAAGGAATGGGTCACAAGAAGGACATTAACGCTTTGATCTGTGACATGAGGGGGGACGAAATAATTTCTCCCACACCCTGACCTGTATTGACTGCACTTTCTCATTGATTTTTATAGCACTAATTACATTGTAATTTTACATTAGTTTGAATATCTTTTTGTATTAACTATCAGACTGTTCATTCTGTAATGGCAGACACTTCATCTACTTTTGTCTCTTCAGTCTCTGGCATAGTTCTTGGCACATGGAGTGTGCTCAACAAATATATATTAAATAAATAGTTGCTAAATTATATATGTGTGTGTATATATAATGTGTGTATACATATATAATTGTATTATATAATTATATATGTGATATATAATATATATTATTGGCTGCTATATTATTATAATGATCATTATTACAATGATAATTTAACAATATATCATTATAAGTACAAACCGTAGCTATGAGAGCACAAGCAAAAAATTGACAATAGTTCAAACTATTTTTTAAAAAGCTACCACTTCAGGGCCTGGCACAGAGGCTCATGCTTGTAATCCCAGTGCTTTGGGAGGCCAAGGTGGGAGGATTGCCTGAGGTCAGGAGTTCGAGACCAGCCTGGACAAGACAGAGACCATATCCTAAGTGAATTAATGCAGGAACAGAAAACTAAATACTACATGTTCTCCCTTATAAGTGGAAGCTAAACTTTGGGTACTTATAGACATAAAGATAGCAGCAATAGACACTGGAGACTACTAGAAGCGGGAGGGAGAGAGGGGGTCAAGGGCTGTAAAACTAATTATTGGCTACTATGTTCACTACCTGGGTGATGGGATCAACCATACCCCAAACCTCAGCATCACACAATATACCCAGGGAACAAATCTGCACATCTATCCCCCAAATCTAAAATGAAATTTGATATTGAGAGAGAGAGACCTTATCTCTACAAAAAATTAAAAAAAAAAAAATTAGTGGGTGTGGTGGCTAGCTCCTAGGGAGGCTGAGGCAGGAGGATTGCTTGAGCCCAGAAGATCGAGGCTGCAGTGAGACCTGATTGCGCCACTGCACTCCAGCCTGGGTGACAGAGTGAGACTCTGTCTCCAATTAAAAGAAAAAAAAAAGATACATATATATATATCTCAAAAAGCTACCACTTCAGAATCAATAGCTTCTTCAAGGCCTTAATACAATTTCACTATGGCTAAGACTCCAAGGCGGGAGAGCTCTGTGAGTTAGGCCCACTAATCATATCTCCTCATGAAGGAGAGACACACACAGCAGCCGGCACCGTGCTGGGTGCGTGGAAACCTCTAACTGGTGGCCCTCAGGCTTGCAGGGTGTTCAGAGAGAGTCACATACCTACCCCTTAGGGCTGATGAATTAGGAGATATTTATAGCCTTCCCCTGATTGCTCTCAAGACCCATTCTCAATTCCTGCTCCCTTCGTTCTCAGCAGATACCCTCATCTCATGACTCATTGGGGACACTGAAGTCATCAGTGTGCTTTCTGGTAATTTCCCAGTCTTCTACAATTTACCTACACCCACGTCCCTCCTCCAAGACAGGCCTCCAGCCAGGGGAGATAAGGTGGCCTCCTTCTTGCCACACTTTCCGGCTCTCCCAGGGTTTGCATCCTCTCTGTCTTGTGCCCCTTCTTCCATCTGCTCCCCACACCCACACCTCTTGGGGTCTCTTGAATTGTTCCTTCTGTTCCTACCAATTCCCCCTCTGCCTAGGAAGGGTGTCCCGCTAATGTTCCTTTTCTAGATTCCTACGCCGGCCTGAGACTATGTCTTACATTTCCATTTATCTCTCTTCCACAGTGCAGACTGAGGAATTCTTTTTTTCCGACGGAGTTTCATTCTTGTTGTCCAGACTGGAGTGCAGTGGCATGATCTCGGCTCACTGCAACTTCTGCCTTCTGAGTTCAAGTGAGTCTCCTGCTTCAGCCTCCCAAGTAGCTGGAATTATAGGCATGCACCATCACGCCTGGCTAATTTTGTATTTTTTCAGTGGAGACTGGCTTTCATGATGTTGGTCAGCCTGCTCTTGAACTTTTGACTTCAAGTGATCCACCTGCCTCAGCCTTCCAAAGTGCTGGGATTGTAGGCATGAGCCACTGAGCCCAGCCAGAATTCTTTTTACAATGCAGGTCATGGGTCATTCCCAGTGCACCAGCTCCGACTCCCTCACTTTCCAACGTTTTGAGAAATCACATCAGAATGTGAGTAAGAGTAACACTAAATCCTTCTACTTTTTCCTTTCTCCCTCCCTTCCTTCCTTCCTTCCTTCCTTCCTTCCTTCCTTCCTTCCTTCCTTCCTTCCTTCCTTCCTTCCTTTTGAAAGTAAATTATTTGCATACTTGAGTATTTATCAGTCGTCACACTTTTTTGGGTGCATCTTATAGCAGATAGGAGTCATCAGTGCTTGAGACATCTTGACCCTGTGACTGGGCTTCTGTCTTCCTCTGCATCTCATGCACTTTGTCTTGTGTTTCTGTGTCCTCTCACCTAGTTCACTTCTCGTTCTCAGTTCTGCTTTCAACACTATACCCTCATCGCCACCGTCAACATCTGCCCTGTCCTTATCTGTTGCTTCTGCTGGTGTTGCTCCTGCGAGTCCTCTGACTTCCCTGCCACATTCAGGCTTTTCTCTTCTCTTCTCTTCTCTTCTCTTCTCTTCTCTTCTCTTCTCTT
>NC_045440.1:61956547-62218639 GCF_002776525.5 Piliocolobus tephrosceles
TTCTCTTCTCTTCTCTTCTCTTCTCTTCTCTTCTCTTCTCTTCTCTTCTCTTCTCTTCTTCTCTTCTCTTCTTCTTTTCTTTCTTTTTTTTGAGACAGAGTCTCACTCTATCTCCCAGGCTGGAGTGCAGTGGTGCGATCTTGGCTCACTACAGCCTCTGTCCCCCAGGTGATTCTCCTCAATTAATTCTCATGCCTCAGCCTCTCAAGTAGCTACAGGCGTGCACTACCATGCCTAGCTAATTTTTATATTTTTAGTAGAGACAGGGTTTTGCCGTGTTGGCCAGGTTGGTCTCAAACTCCTGACCTCCAGTGATCCATCCGCCTCGGCCTCCCAAAGTGCTGGGATTCCAGACATGAGCCACCACGCCTGGCCTCTCTAGGCTTTTCTTGAATGGCTTCTTTTCTCTCTCCTTGGCTGCCTCGTGTTCTGCCTGTCCCTGAGGCCTTGTCCTCAGGGATCTGCCTTTTGCCTATGGCTTACTTTCCTATCTCTGCAAGCTTCCTGTGGGATATTTTCTGTGTTTTGTGTGCATCTCTCATATCACATGCACTCCTCTTATTTTAGTGTTATCCTCTGGGCCTTCTAGAACATTGGCCCACATTGAGACTTGCTTACTGGGCTACAGTCATGATTCCAAGGAGAATAATATTGTGATTTTATGAAAGTTATCCTTTTTGTTTTATTGTCAATACTGTTCCTAAGGGCAACCAGCATTTTGATGACATTTTTCAATAAAGCAGCACATTACCTCCAGTCTTCAAGAATTTCCTATTGTTTTCCCATCTTCCACCTCTCTTCTTGCTGACGTGAGGAAATGCTCCTCAATTCAGAGGCCTGGCAGGCTGTGGTGGCTCATGCCTGTAATCCCAGCACTGTAGGAGGCCAAGGCAGGAAGATCACTTGAGCCCAGGAATTCAAAATTAGCCTGGGCAACATTGGGAGACCCCATCTCTACACAAAATTAAAAAAATTATCCAGGCACAGAGGTGCACACCTGTAATCCCAGTTACTCAGGAGGCTGAGATGGGAGGGTTGCTTGAGCCCAGGAGATCAGGGCTACAGTGAGCCACGATTTTACCACTACTGCACTCCATCCTGGGTGACAGAATGAGACCCTATGTCTCTAACTTAAAAAAGAAACAGAGACTTGAAGGAGCACCTATGAGTCTCAAACAGTGTTCTCTGGTCAGCCCTTCCTCTCTGATCTATGTAGACAGCTTCAGTAGGCACCTCCTTCTCTCTTGCCCAACTTCATTAAGCCTCTTTCAAACCTTCCTGCCGCTGTCCACAGAACCAACATCCCACTCTTGACCTGTAACTAAGTATGTTTTGAGCAGATTCTGTGAGCCCAGTTCTATGCAGTGAAGGAGTAAAAAGTAAAAGAGTAAAAAGAGAAAGGCCTACCCTGGAGGAAAGTCCATTCATGAGGCCAATGCGTCTTTATCAGAGAAAAGCATGCAACTGCGTGTTTTGCTACAAATGGAATTATTTTTCCAAAGTGTGTTCATTTCTTGTTGCCACTATAGGAAGTTATCTGACAGGTCTGGAAGCTAGAAGTCTGAAAACATTTTTTTTGGGTGCCAAAATCAAGGCGTCAGCAGGGCTGGTGCCTTCTGGAGGCTGTAGGGCAGAATCAGTTTTCCTGACTTCTGTAGCTACTGGAAGCCACCAGCATTCCTAGGCTTGTGGCCCCTTCGTGGCATCACGTCAACCTCTTGCTTCCATTATTACATCTCCTACCTCCTCCTATGCAGTCAGATCTCCCTTGGCCTCTCTCTTATAAGGACATCATAATAACATTTAGGGTTCACCTAGATAGTTCACAATAATCTCCCCAGCTCAAGTTCCTGAATTTAATCACATCTGCAGAGTCCCTTTGGCATATAAAGTGACACACACAACCTCTGTGGATGAGCACATGGATACCTTTGGTTGTAGGCAGACATTCTTTAGCATACCACGGTATCTCATACTGAATTTCACCTGCCCTTTGCCTACTCAGTCACGTTATCTTTGTAACACTTTCTTGAGTTTTATTCTGACTGTAAACTGCTAGGTAATAAGACATTTTCCTTTAAATACATGCAAACACACATACAAGTTGACTTGGAAAGTCAGCTTTCAAGGTGTACTGACACATCTTTAAGAAAGAAAACTAATTTAGAGGGTGTGGTTTCTGTTGTCAGTGCTTTTGTTTAATTTCACACACACACACACAAATCACACTGTGCCACTCTTATTTCCTCGTTCAGCCTGTTGAAAGAGAGCCCCTGTGAGGGCACATCAAAGTGTCACAGGAGGCATCTGAGCCATGGAAAGATGCTGTGCTGGCTTGCTCAGATGCGGGTGAATGGACACCTCTTTCTAGTCTCTGGAGCCCCAAAGCCCAGAGTGAGGGATGCCATTCCTCACGTGATCCGTCGGCTGCACGTCCCGGTTCATCTCCGGCTTTCCTGGCTCCTCCTTTGCTTTCCTCAGATTCACCCACTGCCTTCAACACCCAGCTGGAGAGATTTTCATGAGGCCTCTGTCCTCTGTCCACTTCCCCACTCTGTGACATTTTTCTTTATTAATCTTATCCCCTCTTACAGCTTCAACACTCATCCATGAAGATGCATTCCAGACCCATGTTTCTAATGCAAAATACGAAAAGTAAGTATTCCTTTGACAGTTTCCTAAGACCCTCTCTTGTTTCTCTTGGTTCAAGATGTTTGAAAGATGACACTTTAATTTATAGACCTTATATATTTTAATGGCTCATCTCGGTTAAACGTTTGGTATGGTAATGCTCTTATTCCAAGCATACATCCAAAACAAACCTTACTTAAAAGAAAAGCTACGAAAGATGCATTCTAAACAGATGCATTTGTTAGCAAATTACACTAACAAAAATTTGATTTATAGCTTTAAAGTTTAGAACACAGATGTAAACACAACTAATGGGTCCATTCATTGCCTCTCACTTAAAGCACCAATGGGAGTTTGATTATGCTGCTCATGTAATGAATGAAATCCCACTTCCCAGCTCACACTCTCACATAAAATAAAATAACACCATGAACCGTAAGTATATGTTTGCTAGAGAACAAACCATTTTCCAAATAGAATTGCCTAGCTATTGCCTTTAGGTCAAATATCTCAAGTCTCTGGGAAAATCTAGCTCAGTGAAATGGAATAATAAATTCCAAGTGAAATGATAAGGCTTTCCTCCACTGAAGTCTATAATTTTTTTTTGTACTTGGCTATCCTTTGTCCACCATATTATATTACAGTAGTTTTAGCACTTTCTCTGGGTTGAGTTCTTTTTGTCTGATTTTTACACTTATTATATTTATGATAAGGAATGGAAGCAGTACAGTGTTGCGTTTCAGTTCTGAAGTAAAAGTTTCTTACTACACTCCTTCTAAGTTCCAGTTCATTTGCTAATTAAATGTTTGTCAAGTTTAGGAAGAATTAGATACATATCCTCTGCTTCTAAATCTCTTCAGAGAAAGAAATACAATCTACTTGGATACTAGAACAATTATCTAGGTTGCTTGTTCTTACCATAATTTATTTGCCTTGTGGAAATTACTGTATTCAGAGGTGTAAAATGTTCACAGTTTTAGGCTTCTATAAACCATAGGCTGTCAGATTTCCTTTCATTGGCTTTTTCTAATAGCTTCTAAAACCATGACTACATTTTAAACATATGGAGATATGTTGTCATGAAGATATGCTTATAAGGAAACCAACAAAGCCACAGACGAGAATTGCCTCTTCAAAAGTGGGCAGTGATTCTTGGTAGAATCTGTTTGTTCATTCACTTATTCCTTCCCCATTTGCATACCTGTTCATCGCCCACTTACTGAGTGTTTAGTGGGCAGTACCCTCTGCTTTGCTATAATAATAATATAATTTATTATAACTTAAATAATATCTATCATATCTAATGATAGATATTACTAAGCATAGAGTTTGCTTTTCATGAGCCCATAATCTAATACAGTACTGTTATAAAAAATTGTAACTAAAAATAAATATGCAAGCCCAGGCATGGTGGCTCACATGTGTAATCTGAGCACTTTGGGAGGTCAAGGCAGAAGCATGGCTTGAGCCCAGGAGTTTGAGACCAGCCTGCACAACATAGCTAAATCTTGTCTCTGCAAAAACATACAAAAATTAGCTGGGTGCGGTGGTGCATGCCTGTATTTCCAGCTACTTGGGAGGCTGAGGTGAGAGGACTGGTTGAGCCAGGGAGGTAGAAGCTGCAGTGAACCGTGATCCCATCACTGCATTCCAACATGGTCAACAGAGTGAGACCCTGTCTCAAATTCATATGTATGTATGTGTATATATATATATATACGCAAGTAAAATCTCTCTTTTCATTAGACCATGAGACTTGTGAGGCAGAAAGCTCAACCTATGTCTTTGCTTTTGTAAATGAGTAAGATCTGTAGTCTGATCTTGACCTGGGTTTGAACCTGGATACTTCGTGTACTAGCAGCACGGTCATTACCAATTACTTATCCTGTTTTCCCTCAGCTTTCCCATCTTAAAATGATGATTGTGGGAGTGGGTGGAGGGTGGGTGCAGTGCAGATAATAATATTACCTTGCAGGGTTGTTTGTAAAAACAAAGATGAATATAAAGTGCCTGACACTTAGTAGGCATTTAACAAATGTTAAATGAATACATACCCTTGGAATTAACAGAAATGAAAAACTACTCCTAGCTTGGCTGAATAGAGAGGGCTTCTAAATGGTTTATCTGATCTCAGAGAATCTGGGGGGAAGCACATTTTTGAAATAGAAAATCATCCTCCCCCCCTTTTAAATGCTTTTTGATTTATTTTTCCTGTTGTTCAGGTGGGCATGCACAGTTTCTATCTTCCTGCTCTAATCTTTACTTATACCTCTTCCAAAGGCAGCATGCCATCTGTGACTCAGGCTGAAGGGAAGGACTTTCCAGCAGCCTCAGTGCTTGAGGAATGGGGGGCACTGTGCACTGCTCAAGGGGAAGGGGCTGGTGGGATGCTAGACAGTGGCAGGTGGCTATTTTCACGTAGCAGTCAGCAGCAAATGAAAGAGGTGTGTGGAGATCATTCTCCCCAGAGGCCATTCATTTCTCTACAGCTGAAAGAGCAATGGGTTGATCCAAAACAGGACCAAAAGTTCAAAAGGATTATGACAGATCAGTCAAGCACCCCCAAGTTTATCTGAATAAAAAAGCTTAAGCACCCTCCAGTGTTGACAAAGCTTCAACATCTGCAAAGGCTGAAAGGGGAGAATCTGAGCTGTGTTAAGAGGGCTGTTACATTTCCCTAAATGTATGAAATGGATCCAAATTAAAATGAAGTACCTTTTACATTGATGAAACCTTTCTAACCTTAAACTAGGATGGAAACTACTCTAGGCATGAAGCAAGTACACGTAAAAGTAAAAGTATTTCCCGAATTATAAGCACCTAATTATGGTTGTTCGATAAATATGAATGATTCGTTGGGCACTGGTTTCCCTCAGATCTCCCACATCCTTTTTCACCTTCCCCCTTTTACGTTTCCTCCTCTGTCTCAGCCCAGCAGCACCCTGATTGCCCATGCAATGTGGCTGATACGAGACTGGTACCACTGTGCTGCCTTTGCCTCCTCCCTTTCACTGCTCTATTAATTCAAGCTGAGATTAAATTTTTCTCACATATCCTATCCAGCCTCCTTCCTTCTTCCCTTACATCTTCCATCTCCTGTCCAGTTAGATTAGAAAAATTAATATTAGTTTTTCTACCAAGAGTTTGATGCTGTGGAATGAAATAAGGAATACAGAGTCCCTGCCTTTACCGAGTTTAAAATCTAAATTAGAAAATAATTTATCTCTACCTGCGTCTATCTATGTATAAATTCATCATGAAATGAAACAAGGTGTGTAACCTGGCATGACTCAAAAGAAAGTTACCCATTTGTTACAATACCATAGCAAAAGTCAGTTTTACAAATTTCTTTCTTCTCTCATTTATTTGTTCTCTCTCTCTCCCTCCCTTTCTCTGTCTCTCTTCCTTTCCTCCTCTCTCTCCCTTTTTAAAGAACCGTTTTGTAGCATTTGGTCTGTTCTATGCTTTCCCCCTATTTACAGTTTATGATTATGTTTATTTTTCAGTTACACATTGGTATGGAAAAAAATGCATGCATGCTGGGTGGGACCTCTTTGTCTCTCCTTAGCCTTTTCCTTTTCCCTGTGAAATCAGATATTCACAAGAAAGGGCTAAGATCACAGCACGTGTTAGCAAATGCACCGAGTAGCCTGTAATCTCTCTCTCCTTCTGTGCTTCCATTTCCTGACTATCTAACATATCAGGGAGTGTTTTTCTGCAGTGCTGGCAGGATCAAAAGTCAGGCAAAGATGATTTGGGTTCCATTTCCATTATGATATAATTGTCCTATCTGCATGATAATACACACATATATTCCTGCTAAATTATCTACAGCCTAAGCATTCATTCATGCCCCAGAGAAGATGATGAATGTGCCAGATGCTTACATTTGTGGTAAGATCACCAGGATGGGTGGAGCAGGGCAGCTTGCCAACTGTTTGGGTGGCTATTTGTCAGGAGAACGAGTCATCTCTACAGCTCCTGCTGCACCACCCCTGATATTGGTTTTAATGTGCTCCACTGGAAGAAGGCCAGAGCCTCTACACCAAAATTTAGGCCTATTTAATGCAATGATATATTTCCCATATTACCCTTTTCCTCCCTGCAAGTCCCGGACTCAGCCATTCTGTGCCTGTTGCAGATGATCTGCATTTTCCTGAGGCATGGTCTGAGGCTTTGTTCTGAGAATGGGACTCCTGTTTTATATTTTACTTTTGGTGCTTGAAATATTCCCCATAGTGCCTTCGTTACAGGGCTTGGGTCAGGACTTAGCTTAAACCGTATGATCTCATTTTATTTATTTATTTAATTATTTATTTTTTGAGACGGAGTCTCACTCGGTCTCCCAGGCTGGAGTGCAGTGGCGCGGTCTTGACTCACTGCCAGCCCCACCTCCCGGGTTCAGGTCATTCTCCTGCCTCAGCCTCCCGAGTAGCTGGGACTACAGGCGTCCGACACCACGCCTGGCTAAATATTGTATTTTTAGTAGAGACGGGGTTTCTCCGTGTTAGCCAGGATGGTCTGGATCTCCTGACCTCGTGATCCGCCCGCCTCGGCCTCCCAAAGTGCTGGGATTACAGGCGTGAGACACTGCTCCTGGGCGATCTAATTTTCTTGGGAGTAATATCATTCAACTATTCCTGAGCTCTTAAAGCAATGGACTCTCTAAAATTTTTATTATTATTATTATTATTATTATTATTATTATTATTGTTATTTTTTTTTGAAACGGAATCTCACTCTGTCGCCCAGGCTGGAGCCCAGTGGCGCGATCTCGGTTCACTGCAACCTCCATCTCCTGGGTTCAAGTGATTCTCTTGCTTCTGCCTCCCACGTAGCTGGGATTACAAGCGTGCAGTACCATACCTGACTAATTTTTGTAGTTTTATTAGAGACGAGGTTTCACTGTGTTGGTCAGATTAAATACTCGAAAAGCTTGTGCCAGCAGACCAGGATTTGAAATTGGTGCTTGAAGGAGAAGAGAAAGAGAGGAAATGCTCTGCTCCCTCCCAGCACTGGGAGGAGCACAGGGCTGCCCATGAGTGGGCCCAAGGCCATGCCGGAGCCATCTGCGAGGATTTCGGTGGGGCCTGCTGCTCTGCAAGCCTCGTGATGTGTGAGCTGCTGCGTTGCCATGCAGTGGCCAGGAAGGGGGCTCCGGCTCCTCGGGTGGCTTTTGTGTTCTTGAGATAGACTGAGCTGGCTTGACTTGGGATCAGACCTCCCCTGCTGTCCTATTGTCTTAGCAAGTAGTACTGGGGCGGAGGAAGCCGAGGGGAGCGCTGATCTGAAGTTTTAAATAGAGCCCCAGTGCAGGCTTCCCTGGGTCAGGATCCGAGGCAGGCCTGTCTGCCTGCTAGGGCTGCGTGTCTCCGGGGCGCACGAGGCAGCTGATAAAAGAAGCTGTGTGGTATGGGCTGTGGGAAGGAGAGAGCTTTATTTGTTCTGCATTCTGCAGTGTGATTATGTTAACCTGTCTGTGTGACCTTGACACACACAGCGGAATTGCCCGCTTGTGTGATGTGAGGAGGGCCAGGTGATTACTTTTATTTGCTAAATTGGGACTGATTTGGATGGGGACACCTGGCTACTTAGAGTACGTTTGTTTATCTGCCAAGTTCAGCAATCAATCCAGGGTGGGAGGCCATGCATGGTGACATTTCAATGTCCTGGTCAGAAGTGTGAAAATTCTAGTTGCAGTTCATATCTATTTTCATGGCCATCTTGATTTGTGTTGCCGTTGGCTTTTCTATGGGCCTGGAATGCCTGCAAACCTAAGATTCAATGTGAAATCTCAGAAGCTTTCATCTAATTCATTCTGAAATTGATTGGATTTTTACTCTAATAATAAATCTAACAAGTTTGGGGGACACTTTTGAGTTCACTTATTTTCCTTCTTTTTTTTGGGGGGGTGTTAGTCAACAAAATCCACCAGTGTGGAAGCCTAGGGCTTTCTTCTGTATCTTGAGAGACTTCTTAGTTTGCCAGTTAACTCTGCAGGGCTAATGATGTTTCCCTGATCATTTTCAAAGAATTGGATATCATTGCAACAATGGAGTTATATAAATTCATTTTTAAATTAAATTCCAGTGTTTAAAAACTATGACTTTATTATATAATGTTCAATGTCAAAATGGATAGCTGAAAAGTCAAATTAGCCCAGTAAGAGTATATTTATTTATAGAATTTTCCAAAAACATTTGTGAAGGTTGAGAAAAAAATAGGTAGAAATAATTTATCTAAGATCAAAAACACGCCAAAGACCAAAAAACCAAAATGTCTTTCTCTGAAAGACGTTATTAGGGGGAAACTCAAAAAACATCTGGATTAGATTACAAAATAAAAGAGTAAAAAGAGTAGTGGTGTTTGAGACATCAGCTTTATAATTCTGGAATTTTATAATTGCACAGTCTTTCTTTCTTTAAAAACAAAGCAAAACAAAACCCTTTGTTTTTACTATTTATGTTTTAGTCCCTTGTCGGGGGAGGGGTGGGTTGGTGAGGATGAAGGGATATGTCACAAATGATACTAAGGGAGGCCCGTGTGATTTCTTTCTTTACTTTTCATATCTCAATTCCCTGGCCATTCAATTTAGTTCTGGAGGTGCTGACAGCTGGTAATACGTTAAACTGCAATCCACTTTTTGGAGGTTATTGATATTTCCTAACTGAGGTTTAATGGTGTGAGTTGGCTTAGGTGAAAATGTGCCAAGGTCTTGGGTCTCCTGTGCCTCATTCAGGTTTGTTGGAGTTCCAGGAACACACTGCCAGGAGCTAGAAACCATGTTGCTGCCTGGTCCTCCCAAGTCAAATGAATCTCAATTACCTATGACTTTCAACGTGCCCTGCATAGACCAACAGAGGAACCAAACAGCTTTTTGAGGGCTGTGTATTTGTTTGAGTTACAAAAGCTGTTGAAGGTCAGAGATTTATAACATCTACTTCTTCAAAATTAATAGCTGCTTATGTTTTAGAAAGTAGTCCTAATTTATTTTAGCAAAAAGCCTTTAGAAAAAAAAAACACATCAATAGATCTGGAACTAGACAGCAGTGATGGTTGCGCAGTATTGTGAATGTACTAAATGTTACTAATGGTAAATTTTGTGTAATGTGTATTTCATCATAATAAAAAAAAGTCAATAGAAAAAGTTTACCTTACCCTAGTGGCTGAGAATGTTGATGCTGATTATTACTGTAGCTGTGTTTTTTCTAAAGAGGTTGAGGAGGAAACGAATGGACGCATGGGGGTAATACTTCAAACTCAGAATAATTTATTGTGGGCACTAAATTTTATCTATGGAAAGTGGCAAATGTTGTGAATATTCTTCTTAATATAGTATTTTCTATTAACATTAAGGACTTAACATCTGTGGTGGTCACTATTTGTAACAAAACAAAACAAAACGAAAATGGCTTAAGGTGCATAATTTATAGTAATTAGTTATTTTGGAATGATAATAAAACAGTATATATTACAAGTCTAGTTGGCCACCAGTAGCTCCCCTGGTTATGTACTGTCAACATATGTATAATAATATTCATGAGGTGATAAAAACTTTACTTTTTTGGGTAAAACAGTCATCACTTAAAAGATAAAAGTTAGATAAAGATGGAAAATAACACAGTTTACATGTAGAGACTTGGTAAACACAGAGATACTGACAGAATCACCCTTTAACAATAAAAGGGGATTTTAAAACAACTCTGAAAATCTCTGAGTTCTAGCACTTTGGATTCATTTATTTTCTTTGTGAATGTCAAGGATATACTGTAATCTACTTTATTCAATACATCAAAACCATAATGAATGGGCTAAAACCCATGGATTGCCTCCTTAAAATAGCTTGCTTTGGGTTAAATTAAAAATATATTTGTCATTTAACTATTTGCAAAGCATTGTGCTGATTGTTTTGGAAAAATATGGAGATTAGTAGGGTACAGACTCTGTCCTTACAGAACTAGAAATATCATAGGTAGAAAAGATAGATGCCCAAAAGACAACAATCCTTTAATAAAAGATTGATAAATGCTGGAAGTGAAAGTGGCTTGGAAGTTCACAAAGGAGAGAGGAAGTAAGCCAGCAAGAGTTAGCTTTTGGCTGTAAGGATGAGAAAAGATTCATCAAAGAGGTGGTGTTTGCAGAATAGATAAGAATTCAGCAACTGAGAAAGCATTTTAGGTGGCGGAACTGAAATGATAACACAAAGGTGTGGAATAAGAAATGGCTGGGTGTTCAGAAAATGTCTACAATCTTAGTTTGGTTGGGAGTAGCTTGTTTGTGGGAGATCAATGAGAATTAAGATTAAAACTTTGTCTTAACTGTTAGGACTAGGAATGTTGTATTTAATTTGGAAAGCATTGGGAAGACACTGAAGGTTTCTGAGGAGGCACTGAAATGATCCAAGTTGTGCTTTGCTGCTAGGACCGGACTGGGTTGCTTGGGAAGGGATCTGCAGAGAGCTGATAGAGTGTCCTGTGGAGAAGAGAGAGCAGAAGGAATGAGGGCCTGGGCTGAGCTGGTGGCAGTAAGGAAAAGAGGCAGAATGTAAATGATTTGGTAATCAACTGGGTGCAGCTGGATTAAGAAAGTTCTTGGGAGATGGCAACATAAGTGTGTCCAAGCTTTCCCCCAGCACATACCCCTCTCCTGAGCTGAAGCTTGCTGAGGCCAACAAGCATGTTAAGAGCTACAGGGGGTAAGGATGAACCCACCTCTGACTGACTCAGTTAGGGAGGATTGCTGCAGGATTTTTCTCCTGGGACTTTTATGAGAACCTGGAGTTAGTGAGAAGAGCCTTGGTGAGAAAAACAAAATAAATTGTGTCCTGGTCTCCAGAGATGGGCATGTTGGTGATGATGTTATAAACAGAATAAAGAACTTCTGGCTTCCAGTCAGGTATATAAGAAAATTGGAAGTCATCCCTTCCACACTCACAGCAAGAAAAAACTTAACAAACTGAAAATCAGCAACTCTTTCTAGATCCATGAGAGAGTTGGGTCACGGGACAAACCATTTTTCCCAGAATTAGAGAGACAGACAAGAAGTTACAGACAATCACAGCTCACTGAAGCAGAAGCCCAGGAGTAGCAACTTCTATGAGAACCAGTATTGGGTTCCTTTTACCCAGTACATCCCATTCAGTTTTCGATAAAAAAATGACAAGGCACACTAAAAGACAAAAGCACAGTTTCAAAAGACAAAGCAAGCATTAGAATCAGACTCAGATATGGCAGAGATGTTGGAATTATCACAGCGGTAATTTAAGACAACTAATACAGTAAGGGCTCTAATTGAAAAAGTGAACAACATGCAAGAATGGATGGATAAGGTAAGCATAGAGATGGAAACTCTAAGAATCAAATGGAAATACTAGCAATAAAAAAAAATTCAATAGAAATAATGTCTTTGATGAGCTTCAATACACTGGATGTGACCAAGGAAAAAAGTCAGTTAGCTTGAAGAAATGTCAATAGAAACTTGCAAAACCATGCAAAGAGAAAAAAATTTAAAAAGGCACAGTATATGTAAGAGTTGTAGGATAATTACAAAAGATATGATACATAGTGGAAATACTAGAAAGAAAAGAAAAAGTAAGAGAAAAAATATTTGAGGGAATAATGACAGAGAATTTTCTAAAATTAATGATAGATGTCAAATCACAGATCCAGGAAGCTCAGAGAGCATGAATCAGGACAAATACCAAAACAAAGAAACAAACAACAACAACAAAAAACTGTGCCTTGGTATATCATATTGAAACTGCAGAAAATCAAAGACAGAAAAATCTTGAAAGAAGCTGGTGGCATGAGGATGGGGAAATACCTTACCTAGAGAAGATAAGAATTATATCGTAGCTCTCTTCAGAACCCATGTATGCAAGAGTGGAGTGAAATATTTAAAGTACTGAAAGAAAAGACACACTAACCTAGAATTCTGTGTCTGGTGAGATTATCCTTCAAAAGGAAGGGAGAGGCCACGGACAGTTGCTCATACCTGTAATCCCAGCAGTTTGGGAGGTTGAGGTGGGAGGATTGTTTGAGCTCAGAAGTTCAAGAGCAGCTTGGGTAACATGATGAAACCCCACCTCTACAAGAAAGTAGTCTGGCATGGTGGCACATGCCTGTAGTCCCAGCTACTAAGGAGAGTGAGATGAGATTGCTTGAGCCAGGGAAGTCAAGACTGCAGTGAGTCGTGAGCATGTCACTGCACTCCAGCCTGGGCGACAGAGAAAGACTCTGTTTTGAAAAATAAAAAAGAGAAACAAAGAGGTTCTCAGACAAACAAACATTAAGGAGGTTTGTCACCAGTCAACCCATCTTTCAAGAAGTGAAAATAAGTTCTTCAGAAAAAAGGAAAATGTTATAGGTAGGAAAATGGAATCTGTAAAGAAAGGAAGATTATTTGGGAAGGAATAAACGAAGGGAAAATAAACAAAAGGGAGAGAGTAACACTGGATTCGGTAAGAATACATGCCATTCTCCTCTGCCTCCCAAGGTGCCATGGTGGTCCTGAATAAAGGGGTTCCCACTTTCTCTACTTTTAGGCTGGATGAGTGTGAGAAGGCCAGAGAGCAGAGAGGCATCATCTTGGTGCCTTGCCAGGGACCTAGCAGCCACTGGGCCGCCTGGGAAGATATGACTACATCTTCAACCATTCAAGGAGTCCCAGGAGTTGAACCTGAGGGCCAGTGTACAAAGGAGAAGAACAGCGCAACTGAGGGGGTTTGGGAGCCAGAGGCAGGGAGAACACAAAGACTGAGACCTGGACCCTAATGAAACTGAGCAGCTGGAGAAGACAGGCATCGACTTGAACAGAATAGGAGCCTTGGGGAGATTCAAGTACCAAAAACATTTTCTGGGATAAAAAACCCAGGATGTTATTTAACATTGGAAAACTGGTAGGTAAATTAAAGGAGAAAATGGTCATTACTGAGTAGCAATAGTGAAAAAACCGAGTATATAGATCCATGAAACCTGATACGTGGACTAAAGAAATTTCAGAAGAAGAAAAAGATGAAGATGGAGATGGAGGAAAGACAATAATTGAGTTCTTGGTAGAAGAAAATTTTCCTGAGTGGAAGAAATTTATGAGTCTGCAGTTTGAGGGAATTAAATGAATTCCTGGTGGGATTGGTTGGGTAGGGGGGATAAAGATGTACATTTACTATATTCTGGTAAATTTCCTGAGCCCTAATGATAAAAATAACATCTTACAAGTTCCTAGCTGGGAAGAACAAATTACTAAGAAAGGGGACACAATCAGACTAGACTCAATTTTTAAAAATGTATTCCCCTTTATGCTAGAAAATGGGGTAAATAATAACATCCTTAGGCTGCTGAGCAGATAGGACTAAGATTGAGAATTCAATACCAGACAAGATAACACTTATCTGGCAGAATAAAAGATATTGGTAAATTTTCAAGGATTGAAGACATCATCCATTTAAATTTGTTCTGGTTTTCCTATTATTTTGTCTATTTTAGCACTGAAAATTCTACCTCCCCATTTAGTCACAGGCAAACCAGGACAACTAGTCAACTTATAATGTAACCCACCTGAAGAAAACCAACATCAGGTGGAAAAAGAATAGAGCGTTTAAGGTGGGGAGTTCTCAACCAGGGGTGATTTTGCCCTCCCCTCCCCTGTTGTCCTCCTTCCCCTTCAGAATTTGGCAATATTTTTGATTGTCACAGTTGGAGCAATCGGGGAGAGAGTTCTACTACTAGCTAGTGAGTAGAAGCCAGAGATGCTGCTAAACATCCTGCAAGACACAGGATGGCCCCTCACAACAAAGATTTATTTTGCCCAAAAGGTCAATAGTGCCAGGTTTGGGAAACTCTGAGGTGGGGGAAGATAATGAGAAGTGGAAAGAGTCGTAAGCTACAAACCTTGCATATATATTTAGATATGTGAAATTTAAATGTAAGTGGATAACGAAAGATTGTCTTGGGATGTGTAATGTAAAAACCTGTGAAAGTTTCTTGAAATAGAAGAGAGAAGCTGCAGAGAAATCCAAATACTGATCTAAAAGTTTGAAACTGTCTCCCCAAAACCTAGTCACTGAGGGGTAGAGATAGAAGAGACTGATGAAACAGGTGAGGCATTCAAGTATTTTCCAAGGTTTCAGTTTATTGGAATGGGAATGAAGCTAGTCAGGGTATAAGATGTCTTAGAGTAGAAAATCACAGATATCTTGTTTTCACATAATAGTAAAAAAATTGGTATGTCAATATCAGGAAAATGTTTCACCAGGAAAGGGAATTAATGGAATGAAAAAATACACCAGAACTGCTATATTAGCAAAAGGTTGAAAAGGATTGAGCAGCAACTTAATGAAACCTGGGAAAATATGAGAAATGATGCAGGTATTTGGAAGGGAGCAATGTCCTGGCAGCCAGTTTTGCCAACCATGATTCTAAGAGGGTTGAATAATGTCACTGTTTTACTTCTGCATACTATTCAGAGGCTGAAAATCCATAGCCTTGTAATAAATATGTGTGGTTTATTTCAAAGTTCTTAATGAAATAGTACAACAATAATTATCACTTTTCCGTTGTCCCAAACCATGTCCCAAACCATGTAACTAGGTCTATGGCAGGTAATTATTGGTTAATACTTGCCTCCTTCATTAGACCCCAATCTTCAGGAGGGTAGAAATAATGTCTCTTTTCTCTCATCATTGCATCCCCAACAACCTATCAATGTTTATTAAACAAACAAATCAATAACAGCCTCCCAATCTATGATTAGAAGACTAGATGTAAGGAGGAAAAAAGCCCCAAGCAACATAATACTTGTGAAAAGCAGGCAATTGCACATTTTACTGAGATTCGTGAAAAAGAAACAAAGGAGAATGTAACAATAAAATGCGTGACCTGGCCAAGCACGGTGGCTCATACCTGTAATCCCAGCACTTTGGGAGGCCGAGGCAGGCTGGTCACTTGAGGTCAGGAATTTGAGACCAGCCTGACCAAAATGGTGAAACCCCGTCTCTACTAAAAAAAAAAAAAAAAAAAAAAAAAAAAAAAAAAAAAAAAACAGACTGGGCGCAGTGGCTCACACCTGTAATCCGGGCACTTTGGGAGGCCGAGGCGGGTGGATCTTGAGGTCGGGAGATCCAGACCATCCTGGGTAAGGCGGTGAAACCCCACCTGTACTAAAAATACAAAAAAATTAGCCGAGGGTGGTGGCAGGCACCTGTTGTCCCAGTTACTCAGGAGGCTGATGCAGGAGAATGGCGTGAACCTGGGAGGTGGAGCTTGCAGTGAGTCGAGATCGCACCATTGCACTCCAGCCTGGGCGACAGAATGAGACTCCGTCTCAAAAACAAACAAACAAACAAACAAGAAAAATTAGCTGGGTGTGGGTGTGGTGGTGTGTGCCTATAGTCCCAGCTACTCAGAAGGCTAAAGCAGTAGAATTGCTTGAACCCGGGAGGTAGAGGTTGCAATGAGCCAGATTGCGCCATTGCACTCCAGCCTGGGCAACAGAGGGAGACTCTGTCTCAAAAATAAATAAATAAATAAATAAATAAATAAATAAATAAATAAATAAATAAATAAATGCATGACCTTATGAGCCAGTGAAGGCTTACTTGAAAACCTAGGAGACTCAATTTGTGTAACATAAAAGTTGTAAAAGAAACTTCCTCCTTTTGAGAAATGTCTGTTCATATCCTTTGCCCACTTTTTGATGGGGTTGTTTGTTTTTTTCTTGTAAATTTGTTTGAGTTCTTTGTAGGTTCTGGATATCAGCCCTTTGTCAGACGAGTAGATTGCAAAAAATGTTTCCCATTCTGTAGGTTGCCTGTTCACTCTGATGGTAGTTTCTTTTGCTGTGCAGAAGCTCTTTAGTTTAATTAGATCCCATTTGTCAATTTTGGCTTTTGCTGCCGTTGCTTTTGGTGTTTTAGACATGAAGTCCTTGCCCATGCCTATGTCCTGAATGGTGCTACCTAGGTTTTCTTCTAGGGTTTTTATGGTATTAGGTCTAACATTTAAGTCTTAATCCATCTTGAATTAATTTTCGTATAAGGAGTAAGGAAAGGATCCAGTTTCAGCTTTCTGCTTATGGCTAGCCAATTTTCCCAGCACCATTTATTAAATAGGGAATCCTTTCCCCATTTCTTGTTTCTGTCAGGTTTGTCAAAGATCAGATGGCTGTAGATGTGTGGTATTATTTCTGAGGACTCTGTTCTGTTCCATTGGTCTATATCTCTGTTTTGGTACCAGTACCATGCTGTTTTGGTTACTGTAGCCTTGTAGTATCCCACTACTGGGTATATACCCAAAGGATTATAAATCATGCTGCTATAAAGACACATACACATGTATGTTTATTGTGGCACTATTCACAATAGCAAAGACTTGGAATCAACCCAAATGTCCATCTGTGACAGACTGGATTAAGAAAATGTGGCACATATACACCATGGAATACTATGCAGCCATAAAAAAGGATGAGTTTGCATCCTTTGTAGGGACATGGATGCAGCTGGAAACCATCATTCTTAACAAACTATCACAAGAACAGAAAACCAAACATCGCATGTTCTCACTCATAGGTGGGAACTGAACAATGAGATCACTTGGACTCGGGAAGGGAAACATCACACACCGGGGCCTATCATGGGGAGGGGGAAGGGAGGAGGGATTGCATTGGGAGTTATACCTGATATAAATGATGAATTGATGGGTACTGACGAGTTGATGGGTGCAGCACACCAACATGGCACAAGTATACATATGTAACAAACCTGCACGTTATGCACATGTACCCTAGAACTTAAAGTATAATAATAAAAAAAAAAGAAAAAAAAAAAAAGAAACTTCCTCCTTAGACTAAGGTTGCCAGATTTAGCAAATAAAAATACAGGATATCCAGTGACATCTGAAATTCAGATGAACAATGAATAGTTTTTTGCACAAACATTTTCCAAATATTGCAAGGAACATACTTAAGCAATATTCATCGTTTATCTGAAATTCAAATTAATTGGTTTCTTGTATTTTACTGGATAACTCTACCCTAGACTGTACATAGCAGCAATATTTTCTGAATAGCTAAAGAAGATTATTCAGGAAATGAATTACTTTTTTTTCCAACTTGGCATTTGAAAAACATTACCCAAATATAACATCTATTAATGTTTTAGTAGCAATCACCTTCTATTAATTTCTGTGCCCTTTCAATTATATTTTATTTTCTCCCTAATTCTATATTATTTTCTAAGAGACCTTGATCCTGTCTCCCACAGTTATTTTCTGGAACATAATCTTCTAATCTCCAAGGTAGTCAAGGAGGAACTGTAATCCTAACAGTAAAGGCAAGTTGTACTTGTGTCATGCTTTCTCCCCTGTATCCAGATGATGCTTGCCTCAGTGAAGTGGGTAATATTCTCCCCATTTCGTAAATAAGGTCAAAAGTTGTTATGTACTCATAATAGCTGCTGCGCTGGTATTTGCCATTGAGGAGAAGCAGCACGACGTAGAGAGCTAAACAGGACAGACCTGTCCAATGGCCTTGGGTGCTGACTCCCAGGGTGGGGACCTTCTGGCACATGCAAGCCTGACCTCCATCCTCCAGCCCTGAAATCAAGAGAGAAAGCGGGCTGAGCCAGTGGGCTGTTCTGGATAGGTCAAAAGAGAATGAGGTTGGGACCAGGAGACATGAATGTTTCCTGTGGAGCAGATGTGGATTGCACAGGCTGGAGGGCTATGGTCCATCAGTGGTCCAGCAGAATCCCTGTGCAGTGGACCACTGGGAAACCAGGAAGAGGGAGCATTGAGGCACTGGAGTGAAATTCATGGCATACCACATGGCTGTCACTGTTGAGTTCTTGCAGAGACCCCCAAAGGGATCCTTGAGGGAGTCAGGTCTAGAATTTGCTATGTCCAGAGAGCTCAAAGTCAGCTTATGATTTTTTTCATCAAGTGAGGTCATTCTATTTCTTTCCTCTCCTCCCTCCTCATGCTCCAACTCAGAGGAGGATTTGGTAGGAGCTGCAGGGGGCAAGCGTGGAGAAGAGGAGTGGAACTTAGTTGGCATACTGTGATGTGCCTGGTGGGAGGAAGTGAGGGAAACAGATCTCAGCATTGGATGAGTCAAATAAGATGACTGTAGGAATATCTATTATGTAGAAATGACCAGCAAAGTCATGGGGCCTGCCAGCATTTTAATCCAGGGGTGGGAAGGGAAGGGTTCCCCAATAAACCAATTTTAAAAGGATGGTGAGAGAGTTTTAAAACTTTATCTTGAATGCTGGGTACACTTAAAAATATGTAATATAAAGTAAATTATTTAATAAACCCCATGAATTCACCATTTGACAGAAGAAACAGAAATGCCTAAAACCCTTAAAGTTCCCTGTGGGTTTCCCCAATCCTGTCTTTTGTCCTGCTCCCAGTTAATCATTATCTTGATATTTGGTTTATTTTCATTGCCTTCTGTTGTTCACAATTCTGTTATACATATTAGTATTCTATAACATGTTGTGTTTGCTTGACTTGAACTTTATTAAATGGTATCAAAGTATAGGTATGCATTTTTCGATGGATTGTGTGTTTCACTCATTCATCCATATTGAAGCATGCAGTTGTATTTGTTTGTTATCTACTGCTGTATAGTGCCCCACTGTGTGAATAATGTAGCAATGTAATCGGCCGGGCGTGGTGGCTCATGCTTGTAATCCCAGTACTTTGGGAGACCGAGGTGGTTGGATCATTTGAGGTCAGGAGTTCGGGACCAGCCTGGCCAACATGGCGAAACCACATGTCTATTAAAAATACAAAAAATTAGCCAGGCATGGTGACGCTCACCTGTAATCCCAGCTACTTGTGAGACTGAGGCAGGAGAATCACTTGAATCTGGGAGGCAGAAGTTGAAGTGAGCTGAGATTGTGCCACTGCACTCCAGCCTGGGTGACAGAGTGAGACTCTATCTCAAAAAAAAAAAAAAAAAAAAAGGTATCAATGTAATTATCAATTTTCCTGTTAATAGATACTTGGATTAGTGGCATTTTTCTGTTATATACCATAGTGTTTTAAACATTTTTAAAAGGGCGTGTAAACAAGGGTTTGCCTAGGTTATATCCCTAAGAGTGGGATTGCTGGGTTTATAGTATCACTTTTTAATTTCTACCAAATCCTTTTCCAAATTAGTTGAATCAAATTCTGCCCCTCCATCCCATTTTAGAAATGTCCATTATTACACACCCCAGGCATCATTTGATATGGTCAGACACTTTTTTTTTTTTTTTTTTGAGATGGAGTCTCACTCTGTCGCCCAGGCTGGAGTGCAGTGGAGCGATCTCGGCTCACTGAAAGCTCCACCTCCTGGGTTCATGCCATTCTCCTGCCTCAGCCTCCCAAGTAGCTGGGACTACAGGCGCCCGCCACCACGCCTGGCTAATTTTTTTGTGTTTTTAGTAGAGACGGGGTTTCACCATGTTGACCAGGATGGTCTTTATCTCCTGACCTGTGATCTGTCTGCCTTGTCCTCCCAAAGTGCTGGATTACAGGGATGAGTCACCACACCTGGCCTAGACTTTTAAAATATTTGCCAATCTAGCAGGTGTAACATATCTCATTGTGGTTCTAACTTGCATTTCTGTAATGGCTAATAACTCTATTTTTCATTGTTATAAATTAATCAATTTCTATAATTTAATCAAATTGGAATTGCAGAAATCAGATGGAAAGGCAGACAGATGGAACACTCTGTTTGTCTCTAATTTATACTCTAAATAACAAATGATTTACCAAAATGTACGACAAATTATTCTAGAACAAAGTCGACTTGATTTAGGGTTTGGCCAGAAATGGAGAAATGGTGCTGTGGGTTCTGGGACATATGTGGTCCCATGATGTGACTTCCTGCTTTTCCTGCCAGAGCAGACCTCTGGTACCCTGCTGACCACACATGCTGGAGTCTCTACCTGGTTTATTATTTTTTTCCTGTAGCTGGGTCAGTGGATGGGAAGTGAAAGGAGCAATGTGGCCAGGAGCCAAGAAGCAGTTTGATTACTACTTCTTTAGTGTTCAACTTGCCAGCAACGAGAACTCTAACTCAGGAAATAAAGTCCTTGGCGCTACCACTTTCAAAAGAAGTTATGAAGAATCTACCAGGCTGGGCATGGAGGCTCACACCTCCAAATAATTACAGGACTTTGGGAGGCTGAGGCAGGAGAAATGCTTGAGGCCAGTGGTTTGAGACTAGCCTGAGCAACATAGCAAGACTCTATCTCTACAAAAAATAAAAAACATTAGCTGGGTATGGTGGCATGCACCTGTAGTTCTAGCTACTCTGGGATACTGAGGCAGGAGGGTTGCTTGAGCCCAAGAATCCAAGGCTCAAGTGAGCTGATTTTGCCACTGCACTCAAGCCTGGGTGACAGAGTGAGACTGTGTTTTTTTTTTTTTTTTTTTTTTTTTTTAACATCCCCCAGGAAGCAGGTTCCATGACTTCATTTACCATCTAATACTAATTTGGTTGCCTATGAAGAAGTTCTCCCTAATACCTCCTGTTGTTATTTGAGCAGCCCCCTCCTTTCTTTGATTATTCTTTAGTAGTCCTCAGCATCCTCTGGGCACCACAGTTTTACTTTTTAGTGCTCATTCAACTTTTTCCTGTAAGGAGATATATCACAATGGAAAGGTCTTTCAGATAATATCATGTCCTAGCATGTAACTTGAGATTTAGAGACCTGACATACCTTAAACACACATTTAAGAATTTTAAATGATTGTGTTCTGTGTACATAGTGCTTTATGACATAGTCAAGTTCATCCTTCAGAAGCACGTGTACTTCCCTTTATTAATTATCCTGTCCATGCTGTCTGTGTCAGGCTGAATAATGGCCCACAAGGTTTTTGAGAATGTTATACCAGCAGAAGCATAGCCTGCTTGGACTGAACAGGACAAGAGAGGATAGAAGGAAAGAAGCCTCTTGGACTCCCAAAATTCTATAAGCAGAAAACAGGCTGACAAAATGACTCAGCTGCAAACATGTGCTACCCTTTAAAAAAAAAGAAGGTGATTCCAAGGGTGGATCCGTGAGCCAAGAGCCACAGAGAATCAATCCTAGGCCCTGAAATGCAATGGAGTTTGCCTGGTTGCATTTGGAAGTTGGTGGGGACCAGAGACTCCTTTTTTCTTTTCAGTTTCACCTGTTTTGAACAGTAGTGTCCATAACTATTTTGCTATGCCTATCCCACTATTGTGTTTTCGGAGCATGGAACTTGTTTTCTAATTTCCCAGGCCTAGAGACAGAGAAGAATTTTTCCCTAGGATGAATTATATGCAGATTCATCTGTACCTGATTTAGATGATAAGATTTGGGACTTTTGAGCTGAGAAGACTGAGATTTTGGACTTGAAGCTGTAATGAGTTAAGACATTGGAGGACCTTCAAAAGGGGGGTGCGTGTGAATCTTTAAGGATCAGAGAGTGGACTGTGGTAGACTGAATAATGACCCATGTCCCCCACCAATACATTTGCACCCTAATCCCCAGATCCTCTGCCTGTTACCTCACATAGTAAAAGTGACTTTGCAGGCCGGGCGCTGTGGTTCACGCCTGTAATCCCAGCACTTTGGGAGGCCGAGTCTGGCGGATCACGAGGTCAGGAGATCGAGACCATCCTGGCTAACATGGTGAAACTCCGTCTCTACTAAAAATACAAAAAATTACCCGGGTGTGTTGGTGGGCACCTGTAGTCCCAGCTACTCGGGAGACTGAGGCAGGAGAATGGTGTGAACCCGGCAGGCGGAACTTGCAGTGAGCTGAGATCACACCACTGCATTCCAGCCTGGGTGACAGAGCGAGACTCCATCTCAAAAAAAAAAAAAAAAAAAAAAAAAGTGACTTTGCAGACGTGATTAAATTAAGGTTAAATTAATGATCTTGCCATGGGAGATTAGCCTGGGTTATCCAGGTGGGCCTGAGGTAATCACAATGGTCCTTACAGGAGGGATGCAGGAGGAGTGAAACACAGAGGAGAAGGCCATGCAAAGCAGAGATCAGAGCAACGTGGCCAGAAGCCAAGGCATGTCAGCAGCCTCTAGAAGGTGAAAGAGACAAGGAACAGATTTCCCCCAGGGCCTTCAGAAATATCCAGTCCTGTGACACCTTGATTTTAGCCGTAGAAGACTCTTCTGACCTCTAAAACTCTAAGACAACATGTGTTGTTGTAAACCACTAAGTTTGTGGGAATTTGTCATAGCAACAGTAGGAAATGAATACACATTCCCTGTTGGGCCAGGGTCCTGACAGGCTCTTCTATATTCAAAAACTTTAGCTAGAGCCACGGTGTAAAAATGAATGAGGGAGCAGATTTCTTTTTCCTAGGTAGACTATTTCATTATAACTGGTGAATCAATATTTTTCTCAACAAAATAATATTTTTAAACAAACTACAAAAAAGAACTTGAGGTATCGAAAGCCTTTATAAAACAAATGTTCTCTAATTTAGCAAATACTACCTGGAGTATAATGCTTCAGCTTTTACTAAATATCTAAACTAACTCTGTTAAATAAAAAACCTCTCTCTGGAAGACCTAAGGCCTTTTTAGGAAAAAAGCTAACAACGATGCATAAAATTACCTTTGCCAAAATGTCAGGAAGATCACATTATTAATATTCTTATAAAATCCTGATAGGAAAAAAGTGCCATGGTTGAAACGTGTGAGGTGTGACTTTGATGGGGCTGGTTATTCAGAACAAGTTTGGGCAGACCTGGCAAGACACAAGACACAAGCTCACAATGTGTGAGCTTCCAATTTTAGGGAGTTAAGAAATTTTTGGTTTTCATCCTCATGTTTACTTTCTTCTTTTGATTGATCAGAGATGCCAATGGGTGGCATTTAACTCATTTACACTTAATGTATGGATGTGAATTATTTAATTAGAAAATAATTGTTAATGATTTCCATTTGAAAATTATGTTTAGACATGGTAACATCTGTGTTGTGAAGCCAACTAACTTAGGAGCTAGTTTTTTCTCCCTTAGCATTTGAGCTTTTTCCATTAATTACCAGTTTGCGTTTATGTCCCTGTATCAGTAACAATGCAGTCAGGAAACCAGGCATATAGGTTATACGTGTGATGGACAACCTGTAGGCAATCAAGGACAGTGGGGAGACCTCTATAGATTTGCAATGGCAGGACTCTGCTTCCACACTCAGTGCTTGAAGACTCATAGGAAGAGGTGGTGCATTCATTGTCTCCTGCTGCTGTAAAGTCACCGTAAACAGAGTAGCTTATAACAGCACAAATGTACTGTCTTATAGCTCTGGAGGTCAGAAGTCCAAAATGGGTCTCCTTGGGCTAAAATCAAGGTGTTTGCAAAGTTTCCTTCTTCTCTGGCAGCTTTAGCAGATAATCTGTTTTCTTTCTTTTTCCAGCCTTGAGAGGTTGCCTTTGCTCATGGCCCCTTCTCCATCTTCAGGGCCAGGATTCACAGGTTAAATGTGCTTCATATCACATTACTTGGAGACGGACTCTTCTGACTCCTCTTCTACATTTAAAGACCTTTGCAATTACCTGAATAATCCACGATGATTTTCCTATTTTGACATCAGCCGATGAGCGACCCTAATTCCATCTGCAATCTTAATTCCCCTTTCCCATGTGTCATAACATATTCACAGTTTTCGGGGACTAGGACTTGAACATATTGGGAGGCCATTATTCCGCTTCCCAAGTGGTATCACTGGGAATGGAAGCTGGGTCACAGCAGGAATTATGGCCATGGATAGAGCAGCATGTGGACAAGACATATCCCAGACAATATGGGGGGAGGAAAGAAAGAAGCACCTTAGCTCCTCACCACAAAATGGGAAGGGAACAGTAGGTAAACTCCTGGTTCTAAAACATCTGACTCCTTTCCTTTTCTTTCTTCTTGTATATTCTCAAAAGCCTGTTATTAGGTGGTCGGGAATATATTTTCTTCTGCTTATACCTTACTGTGTATATGACAGCTATATATATCTTTATGATATATACCAATATAATGGAAAAAGGACTGACTCAATCGAAATAGACATACCAAGCCACACAAAACTCTGTCTTCTATATACCTTGAGTTGTTTGTGTGGGAAAAATCATGTGATTAGAGCCATTCTCCTTGAGCACTTTTCATAATAATGGCTAGTGCAACGATTTGTAATGCAGCCTCTATGGCTGTAATAGTCTTCCTGGACTCAGGCCAAGTGAGGTGAATTTGGGGGTCCAAAAACTGTGTGGGTCATTCAGGTTTTTCCCAATACTGGAAAAAGATAGCTCATTATAATGCGCTCACAAAAAAAAAAAAAAAAAAAAAAAAAGTCATTTTCCTGTCATTCTGCAGAAATTTACAGCAAATGGGATTCAGAGGATTACTGCATGAAGGAAATGTCAGTGTTAAATCTATAGAGAGTCCCTTTAGTGCTGCATGTCATAAATTAAAAGCAAGCACTAGTGAAAAGGCTTGGTGAAGGGGAAAATAGTGAGGCACTAAGCTGATCTTCGTTTACTTTTCTTTCTGGAACACACATGCTTGGCTGCTTTTTCTCGGACCCCTCCCCCTGGCAAGAAATCACTGCATTTATGTGTGCGTCCAGCTCTCTTCAGCTACCTTAGCAATGCTGTTTCAGCAGCTCGCTGCAATGCCAGCATCAGGTGTCACAACTACTGTGGTGACTGGGTTAATGGCTGTGCTGTTTTCCCTGGAGAAGCAGGGACAGACAGGCCAGTCTTTGTCTCTGCCAGGAGAGGTCTGAATTTAAAACTTCATCCCAGACAATGTGCCTGGGAGCCGTGGGGTTTTTGGTCATTTGGCCTGGCTTATTCTCTGCTCCATCACCAACTCCATGAGCCTCAGACTCACTGTGCACAGCCAGGTGCTTGTTTGAGGAGAGGAAAATGCATCTCTCTTTTCTTCCCTTTATTCTGAGCCCAAGTTTGGTTCAAGTTTTTGAAGTCAGACCTGTGAGTGAACTCTCTTCTGCTGGATTCGCCTGTGGCCCCAGCAATTCCTGCTCTGACATACCAGTGGGTGTGAAGTAGGAGGTGGGTGTGGAAATTATGTTTTCATCTCTCTTCTTTCTCCTGCCAGTCCTCCCACCACTATGGTTCTAATGCAAGAACTCGGGGCACTGACGCTGGGGGTGCTCATGTGTAGTGTCCTCTGAATGCTGTCTCATTGATGATAATGAAGACCACAGCTAGGAATCCCTGAGCTCTATACAGTGCTAAGTGCTTCATGATGGTGTATAAGTTTATCCTTAGAAAAACTCCGAGGCTATTAATATTATCTTCTCCTTTTTATGCATGGGCAAATTGTGGCTCAAGAGGTTGGATAACTGTTATGGGCTGAATTGTGTCTCCCTCACCAAATTCAGATGTTGAAGCCCTAAACCCCAGTACCTCAGAGTGTGACTGTATTTAAAGACAGTCTTTAAGGAGGTAATCAAAGTAAAAATGAGGTTGTATAGGGGAGCTCTAATCCAACTTGACTGGTGTCCTTGTATGCAGAGGAGATTAGGACACAGACACACAAACCAAGGGAAGTTCTGTTGAGGGCACAGGAGAAAAACAGTCATCTCCAAGCCAAGGAGAGAGGCCTCAGATAAATGAAACCTGCTGACACGTTGATCTTGGACTTTCAGCCTCCAGGACTGTGAGGAAATAAACTCTTGTTCTTACCCACCCAATCAGTGGTACTTGGTCTTGGCAGCCCTAGCAGACTAACACTATGACTTTCCCAAGGCTATGCCCTTGGGCAACCTGACTATGGAAGCCATATTTTCAATGTAAACCCCATAATTATTCTTTGTTATGTTTTCAGTAATATATTTAGGCATTAGTTAATATTTTGGAAGGATGCATTTCTAAATACTGATTAAGTCTCTATCTCCTTTCATATCCATAACATATTTACTGCCAAATTTTGAAAGAAGCCACTCTGAGAACTGACCTTGCCCTACCCTAGTTATCTCTAGGTGAGCTGTGAATTTTTCAAAACAAAACTTAGTCAATTTTTCTTCAATTAAAGAAGAAAAACCAACTATGCAAAATAGCTCTTGGTTTTTTAGGGGCAGGAGGTAGGTTTCAGGAAATCAAACAAACAATAAGATTTGGAAATCCCCCATGAGTGGGGCTTTCTGACCCCAGAGCAGGGGCAGGGGCTGGCAGTCTCTGAAAGAAGTGGAGCATTTCTTATTTTTCCAAACGTTGAGACCATGGGTGAAGGGTGAGAGGTGAGGGACTGGGGCAGGAAAGTCCGCACAGGGGGTGCCTAGAAGGTGCTGGACAGGAAGTGTCCCATGGAAACCCAGCTGAGCTGGAAGGGTGCCGGCAGCCCTTCTTGGCCATCCCCAGGTAGGCCAGCGACCTACTGGTTGATCCTGATCTACTGGTTGAGAAAGCTTGCCCGAGAGGATCTTTCACAGCTGTGTATTTAGAGTTTTCCAGAAAACTTGCTCTCACTCTGTTCTCTGGCCTATGGTAGGGTTTCACATCAATACATTAAAACAGAGACCCCAAGCATAGGGACTGGGATGTTTGGGGTTTCAAGGCACACTGGGATTTGTATTTTTAATGCCTTAAGAAGTTTATCCCATTAGTCAGATATCTTTTTTTTTATATAGTTCATGAAAAAGCAACATCAGCCCAGTTTCCTGGTTTCAGCTGTAGACACAGTTCATAATATTTCTGAATCGTCACTGGATAGCATTAGCTACTTCTTCATCAATTTCTTTCTAAAAACTACCCGGGAATCAAAAAAGAATAGTAAACAACAGTTTTTATTGCATCCATGTAGATTTCAACAGAGGAAACAGAAAAGAGTCAATGTCTGCAGGAGGTAAGGAAATGTGATCGTGCTGGCAAGTCTGATTGGCTATGACCTTGAGTATAATCAATAGGCCACTTCCCCTTTTGTCAGGCAGAACTGAATTCCACGTATTTTTTTTTTTTCCAGCAAAGGCACTCACCTAATGATATTAAAATTTTAATTGATTATGCTCGATGTTCTGAAAATTGAAACAGCTCAACTCAAACTCACTCAACCCGCTTCGTCCTCCAGCCGCCATTGACCTGTGGATGCAACAGCTATAAATAAATGCTGCCACCTACAGGAGAGAGTGGATTTGCGCAAGGCCGACTGCATCCTTTCGTCCTCTGCCTTCTGTCTTATTTTCTGCCTGGAACTCACATTTTACTGCTTTTCTTTCCTACCCTCTTCATATGATTCAAAAGATCAGGATATATATTTGTTTGAATTTCTTGATTTTGTTTTAGAATATAAAAAGAAAATCCCATATTCTGTAGGAAAAATGATTTTTTATAGTGAATCTCCAAATTCTCTAAGACTCATATAGTAAATACTAAAATAAGATGTAAATATTTAAAGTGGAGCCTGGAGAAAATAATTTGTGAGACTCAATGTCTGAATGAGTAATGCAAACGTTTCACACTTTTATTCAATTTTTCCTCCCTTTTATACCAGAACGTGAGTCAATAAGCCTTCTCACTCTAAAATGTCATATAACACAACTTACGTCATGCTCAGTAGCTCTGCTTGAGTATCGGAAGTGGACGGTGGCCAGTCCACTCCATCTTGGGTTGGCACTATTAGAAAGTGTGCCCTTCCAACCAGCCCAAATGCCCATCAATCAATGAGTGGATAAAGGAAATGTGGTGTATATATACCATGGAATACCACTCAGTCATTAAAAAGAATGAAATAATGGCATTTGCCGCAACCTGGATGGAGTGGAAGACCATTATTCTAAGTGAAGTAACCCAGGAATGGAAAACCAAACACCATATGTTTTCACTCATAAGTGAGACCTGAGCTATGAGGATGCAAAGGCATAAAAATGATACAATGGACTTTGGGGACTCGGGGGGAAAGGGTGGGAGTGGGCTGAGGGATAAAAGACTACACACTGGGTAAAGTGTACAGTGCTTGGGTGATGGATGCACCAAAATCTCAGAAATCAGGACTAAAGAACTTATTCATGTAACCAAACACCAACTGTTCCCCCAAAACCTACAGATTTTTTTTTTTTAAAGAAGAAAGCGTGCCCTTCCAGTGGATTAAAATGTGTCCGTGCATCGGGCGTTGAGCCTGGACCTGTGTTTTGGAATGGTGAAGAGAAAGCAGATTCCCTCTCTCACAGGATAGCGTTTCACATTTATGAATATGGTCATCACAGCTCCCAGGGTTTGGCCCTTTAGCCTGCTTCCTTTGCCTCACCTCACAGACGTGATTCCTACTCCCTCACCCCAACTAACTGGCCACTTGCTTCTCTGGATGTGACAATTCACTGTTGTCCTCTCCACTAGCATCATATTGTTTTTCAGCGTCTGTAGCAGAAATGTATGGCTCTTGCAGGATTCTGTGAACCCCGTGTTCTATTCTCTCCACCCTCAGACATCAACTTGAGCAGCAAAAAAAGCACTTGACACAAAGGTCTCTAAGCCCACTATTAAAAACACAGCGTAGGCTGGGCATGGCGGCTCATGCCTGTAATCCCAGCACTTTGAGAGGCTGATGCAAGAGGATCACTGAGGCCAGGAGTTTGAGATCAGCCTGGGCAACATAGGGAGATCCCACCTCTATTAAAAATAAATAAATAACCCGGGAGGAGGAACTTGCAGTGAGCCAAGATTGCACCACTGCATTCCAGCCTGGGTGACCGAGCAAGACTCCATCTCAAAAAATAAAAAATATAAAAAAAATAAAAATAAAAATAAATAAAAACTCAGTGTATATGGTCATTTGGGAGAAGTATGGTGAGTGAGCATGATGCCATTTGATGAGTTCTCACGGTACTGTGCCTTTTTGCCCTCAGAAACTAGCAAAGACAGCACAGGTTGCTGTTTCACTCGTGAGAGTTTCTAGGACGTGTTGCTTGTGCATTTCTCTAGAGTGGTGTGAGCACAGGCTATTTTGTGGTGGAATAAGAGAGAGTTCTCTACTTTGCAGACTATGGTACATGTGAAATTGTGAGGGAGGATGTGTCTGGCTTTGGGATTTGAGTCTCTCATCTTGGCACCAAGTCCCTCCTATTTTGGAAAACCTCATCTCCACTATTAATTTCAAGGTACCTGTGCTGGGTGGAGGGTGGGATCTGCTATTATCTATGTTGGTGTAGACCTAATTTGCAGGCTAAGGACTCTGCTTTACCACCCTGAGCAGTATTTGTGTTTAACTCTTCTCTGTAATTTGAAAAGGGTTTGGTTTTTATTAAAGGAACTTCAATAATCCACAATCATGTAGAATAATGGCTTGGGGGCAGTGGATCTTGTTGATATCCCTAAAAGTTCTTCCAGAAAGACTATTTTAAAAGAGCTCACATTGTGCCAGTCTGGGCAACATTGTGATACCCTGTCTCTACAACAAAATTTTTAAAAAATTATCCAGGTATGATGTCTTACACCTGTAAGTCCTAGCTATTTGGGAAGTTGAGGCAGAAGGATTGCTTGATCAGAAGTTTGAGGCTGCAGTGAGCTGTGATCACACCACTGCACTCCAGCCTGGGTGACAGAGCGAGACTCTGTCTCTCTAAAAGAGACAGAGAGAAAGAAAGCGAGCAAGGGAGAGAGAGCACAAGAGAAACAACTCATGTTGTAGTAGGTGAGGATTGCCCCCATGGTTTACATAAACCCTGGGTTGGGCCAATACTCATCACCTCAGGGTGATAATGGAACTATATATATATATATATATATGTACCAGCATACTGGTTCTCTGCTATATCTGAGTTCTGATTGTTGTGGCATTGGGGGTTAACTCAGACCAACATTTCTGCTATAGCTTTTAATTATGCATAATAACCATCACACTGTGTTCTTAGGTATCACTTTCATCCAAAGCTCAAAGTGCTCTTCAAGCATTATTAGCTCATTAATCCTTGCAACACTCCTGGGAGGTGGATTGGAGGCAAGATGATTAACCCATTTACCAGACAGGCACACAGAGGCACAGAGGATTTCAGCAATTTCCTTAGGGTTGTATGACTCAGAGTTGGGTAGAGAACAGAGCCTACTCATATCCACCCCCAGTCTGCCTCTCTGAACCTTCCCTCCTCCTAGGAGCAAAACCTAGTAACATTTGGGTCTTGGGAATTGTCTCTACCTGTTTTCCGAATATTGGTGTGCCTCAATATACTGAACATTTTGCCAAAAGTGAAGAAAAAAAAGTTTTTATTGAAATGTAAAGCCTATGCTCTTTAAGGGGAAAGAGATTTGTATATTGATCACTAAAATAAAATAGGGTAATCACTTACAGCCTTCATAGTCCTCAGTATCTTTTAATATAGACCCTTAAACTTCTCTTACATAGAATCAGGAAATTCCATTTGGCCAAGCAGAAATGAAACTTGAACTTCGTAAGGGTTAGGATTCAGTTCGTAACTGAGAAGAGCTAACATCTGTCTTTTAAGTTTGACAAACAACATTTTCTCCTTGGTTTCACTTGAATGCAGGCTAGTTTCACATGGACGTCATTGTGGTTTTAGCAGAGTTAGAGGAGGGGAGGGGCCATGGTGTGATCTGGTGGGCATCCAAAAGGAGAGCTAATGTTTGCAGAGCCACTAAAGGCCTGGGACGGGGTCAAAGGGCTCCTGAGAGAGGCTGGAGAGGTAGAGTAGTAAATTCAGTGGGAAGCCAGGACTCTCCTTGGGTCTTTGTCTTTTTTTAATGATTCATTTATTTATTTAACAAACATTTTTGAGTATTTATTATATGCCAGTCATTGGCTGGATTCAAGTAATTGTAAGGTGAATAAGACGTAATACTCATCTTGCAGGAGTCTAAACAAGTGAACAAATATTATATACAGTCATGAGTGATTGTGGAGATATTTTCAAAGTGTAGTTAGGGTGAATTTGCTTGAATGGCTGAGAGAAATCTTTCTAAAAGTATCTCTGAAACACTACATAGAGGGAGGAAGTTTCAAAGAATGAGAGAATTTGGCGAGCAGGTCTCTGGGACGAAATTTTCAAGGGTTATCTGTTGAAAGTTTATTGTGATTGACATCATCATTTACAGCAGCAGCAAGTATTTACTGAACTTCTAATGTGTGCAAACTAATATTCTGGGCTACTGGGGGTATAAACACACATCAGAAATGATTCCAGTCCTCAAGCAAATTATAATCTGTTTAGAAATGCAGAATATACTTAAAAATACAAGTAGCAATATAATTGGATATATAGTTACAGCTACTTCAGAACACAGACAATAAGCACAATAGAAATCCAAAGAAAAGAGGGTGATAAATTAAAATGCTAGAATTAGGAACATTTATGAAACATGGGAAACACCGTCTTGTACCTCCCTTTTCACTCTCCAAAGGTGTTAATGCCATTTAATTCCACTGCATGTGTGTGGATGACTGATGATTAATCTATTTTATCCACGACCAAAGGCTCCTTTCAACGTATTTTCTTAGGATAACAGAATTTAACTAAAAAGGTGAACTTAGTATTTTTATTAGGCAGGACAAGTTGCATGACTAGGACAATGGATACCAATGCCAATGATCATGACATTCAATGCATTATGAGGCACTGACCCTTTGAGCTGTTAATCACTATTTTATTAGTCACTATTTTATAGCATAGACAAAAATAATACCAATAAAGCTAATGAGTGGTCTAAATTAGTGAGTAAGTCCCAGCACTAGAAATTACATTAGAACTTCGAATAATGCCCAGGTATTTTTTTGATACTCTGAAGCTTCTTTGTCTTCCCCACAAAAGTTTTGAAGGAACACAACTTTCAAGTCACAATTTGCCTTGAACACGACTTTCAAGATTTTAAAAATTGTTTTTCCCTTCTTTTTTTCAAAAACAGCTTAATTGAGATATAATTCACATAATCAATTCACCCATTTAAGTATATAATCAATGGCTTTTAGTATATTCACAGATCTGTGTAATCATTCACCACAATCAATTTTAGAACATTTTTGTCATCCCAAGAGGAAACTTCATAGTCCTTAGCCATCATTCCCAATCCACTCTGTGCTGTTCCCACCTAGCACCCTCTCCCACAACCCTAGGGAACAACAATTCTATTTTCTGTCTCTGTGGATTTGCCTATTTTGGACATTTAATATAGAGAGATGGTCCTTTTGAGTGGCTTCCTTTACTTAACATAATACTTTGAATGTTGATCCATGGTGTAGCATGTATCAGTACTTCATTTTTTCATATTGTTGAATAATACTCTATTGTGTGGATATAATATGTTCTATTTATCCATTTATCAGTTGACAGACACATTGGTTGTTTTCAGTTTTTACTATTACGAATAATCCTGATATGGACACTTGTGTTCACTTATTTTTATATACAAATGTTTCATTTCTCTTGGTATTTACCTAAGAAGTGGAATTGCTGGATCATATGGTAACATGACCATATGAAGAACATTTAAACATTTGAAGAACTGCAAGACTTTTTCTAAAGTGACTGCATTATTTTATATTCTCACCAGTAGTGTATGAGGATTTTAATTTGTTCACATCCTTGTCAATGCTTTTTGATTCTAGCCATCCTCGTGGGTGTAAAGTGATATCTCACTGAAGCTTTAGTTTGCATTTCTTTGATGGTTAATGATGTTAAGCATCTTTTTATGTGCTTATTGTGTTTGTATATCTTCTCTGTATAGATGTTTGTATGTCTTATATGTGTTCGTATATCTTCTCTGAAAAAAATGTCTATTCAGATTCCTTGCTCATTTAAAAAAATTAGTTTGTCATTATTATTGAGTTGTGATAGCTCTTTATATATACTCATGATACAAATTCCTTATCAGATACCTTATTTGCAAAATTTTTATACCATTCTGTGGGTTGTCTTTTCACTTTCTATGTGGTGCTTTTGAAATGCAAAAGTTTTTAACTTTGATGATGTCTGGTTTATTTATTTATTTATTTGCTTTTGGTGTCATTTTTAAGAAACCATTGGCTAATCCAAGACACAAATATTTACCCTTAGGTTTTATCTATAAGTTTTATATGTTTTTAAGCTCTATATTTATATTTTTATTACATTTTGAGTTAACCTTTTAAATATGGTGTGAGTAGGAATCCAAGTTGTTTTTTTTTTTTTTTCATGTAGATATTCAGTTGTTCCAGCACCACTTATTGAAAGACTATTCTTTTATCATTCAGTCTTGAGGCCCTTGTGAAAAATCAAGTATCATAAATGTGAGGGCTTATTTCAAGACTCTCAATATATTTCATTGATCAATATGTACCACAGTACCACACTGTTTTGATTACTGTAGCTTTGTAATAAGTTTTGAAATTAGGAAACGTGAGTGTTCCAACTTAGTTTTTTTCTTTTCAAGACAGTTTTGACTATTGTGTGTCCCTTGAATTTTCATATAAGTTTTGGGCCTGGCTTATCAAATTCCTTTAAAGAAGCCAGTTGGGATTTTGAGCTGGAGATTGCATTGAATCTGTAGATCAGTTGAAGGAGTATTGCTATCTTAACAATAGTCTTTGTCTTCCAATTCATTAATATGGGATGCCTTTTCATTTATTTAGTTCTTTCATAATTTATGTCAACAATGTTTTATAGCTTTCACAGTATAAGTTTTACCCTTATTTTGTTAAATTTATTTATAAGTATTTTACTATTGTTTATGCAATTGTGAATAAAATATTTTTCTTAATTTAATTTTGGTTGGTTCATTGCCCCTGTATAGAAATGCAATTGATTTTTGTATATTTATCTTGCATCCTGCAACCTTGTTGAACTAATTTATTGGTTCTGATAGTTCTAAAAATGGCTTTCTTAGGGATTTCTATGTACTAGGTCATATCATCTGTGAATAGAGATGGTTTGACTTCCTCATTTTCAATCTGGCTGCCTATAATTTTGTGTTCTCGCCTAGTTGTCCTGGCTGAAAATTATAACTTCTTGAGAGGGTACTATAGACCATAGTAAGAAGCTCCATGACCCTCACAAGCTCTTCACTCCTAAATACTATCATGGGGCTGAGGTATCATGCTGGAATCTACTGCCAGGCCATAAGGGGCAAAACTTAGGTATATAGGAAAAAGGAAAAGAGACAGGGAAAATAAAGAGAAGTGAGAGGTAAGAGAAAGAGGAAAGAGCAGTTGGAGGAGGAGGAGAAGGAAAAGGATAGAGAAAACAATAAGGTAGCTCTCAGGCTGAAGACAACCTCCCTGAGCTCTATGAAGGCAGTAGTGACAGAAGTGAAGTTGTTAGTTTTTATTGGTGATCTTCTTGCCACTGGGAAAGGTAGGCAATTATAGTAGATCATAGTGAAGGCTTTCATTTCCTTTATGGAAGGTAGAAGAATGTCAAATTTTTTTATGTAAGTCAGACAGCTTTAAAGAAAATAGCATCAGGTTGGCAAATGATGTTGGCAAATGATGTAACTACAGGTCCCATGTAGAAAGCAGCAATGCTTTTCTTTGCTTGTGGGCCTGAAATGACTTTGAGCCAGGACTGGGAGGGTGAAGCACTGTTTGTGTTGCTGCTCTTCCTTGGCCACTGGTGAAGATCTAGGTGTAAATGAGGGGTAGCAGTGAAAAGGCAACCAACTATTTAAATCTAAATGGCCCTACTCCAAATGCTGCTGTTTGCCAAGGACCAAAAGTAGCTATGAAGATTATTGATTTATGATTAACTTGTTCAGTCTCTGGGTGAGGGTGCATATTTTAAATTGGATAAACGGAGAGTAGTTTGATCTAGAAAAAGATTAGCATCTGAAAGAAGGATGATTCTTCAGAGGTTTTGGGGTTATAAGTAAATATCCTTGGGGTCCATGACTTTTTGAAGAAAATTAATCAGAAAATGCGCATATCAGAATGCAGACAGCACATAGCTATGAACTGTGCCACTTCTGGAATAACAAAAGGCAAACAGGACCTTAAGGAAATGGGCTGGTTTAGAATTATGAATCACTGAGCCCATTTCTTTCAGTGATTAATGATGAATCACTGTTTTAACTTTGGATGAAATAGTAGGCTGCATCTGAGGAGCTTCATTAATCATCATAAGAATTAGGCTTGTGCCAATTCATTACTGCAGGGTCGACATGTGCTGAACACTTGAGCTGAATTTCAGGAAGGGGTGAACTTTAGGCAACGGCTTGCTTAAAAGAATGAAAACATTAGGGGTCTGTTCTTGCCTGGATGGGTGGGGATTTATGAGTAAAGAATAGATTCTAATGTATCGTCCCTCATCTGGAAGCTTAACAAAACACTAACTACAAAGTCTTTGGCTTTTTGGTATTCAGGGTCATGATACAATAGATAACCAACATGTATCATAAAATCTGATCCTTTTATCTGTTGTTCACTTTGCATGTTTTCTGTATTCAGAAAGTGATTAACAATCTACTGGACATTTGGATTTCAGCAGGCATGAAAATAAGCACATTTAGCTAATTGTTCTTCTTTGAAGAGCAAAATCATCCTTGCAAAATCCTAGAAAAAAAGCTTTCCTTGAAAACTTCTTATAGAAAATGAAAACCTGAGCTTCAGACAGCAAAAGAAGAAACCTGATTCATACAAACAAGAAATCAGGCTAAAGACCTTGAGCTGAAATGAGGGTTAAAAAGTTGTTCCAACAGATTTAAATTGATGTGCTGCAGAGATATATAGGTAGCATGTATATCTCTCTTGCAGTAGCCAGAAGTGATGAGAAACCCAAGGTAATTTCTTGTAGTCCTTAACTCCAACAGATGTGATTTTGATAAAGTAGGAGAAAAATTCACCCAAGTTATGAAAGATGTATATTGTTATGTCTTAATGCTTGATTAGTTTTAGTAACCTTTAAGAATCATGAACCCATTCACATCATTTGGAAACTTGGCTTATTTTTTATAATACATTTTTTTCCCATATCAAAGGCATATGGGTTTTTTGAAGGAAAAAACAAGGATTAGATCAAAATGTTAAAATCTCATTTTTTAAAATTGACTTTTTTAGAGACCACATCTTACTCTGGGGCTCAGGTTGGCCTGAAACTCCAGGGCTCCAGTGATCCTCCTGTCTCAGTCTACCAAGTAGCTGGGACTACAGTATGTACCACTGTGCTGGCTTGCATCTGTTTTACTTTATTTATTTATTTAGACACAGTCTTGCTCTGTTGCCCAGGCTGGAGTACAATGACATGATCTCAGCTCACTGCAACCTCCGACTCCTGGGTTCAAGCAATTCTCCTGCCTCAGCCTCCTAAGTAGCTGAGATTACAGGCCCCCACCACCACACCCAGCTAATGTTTTAAATTTTTAGTAGAGACAGGGTTTCACTATGTTGGCCAGGCTAGTCTTGAACTCCTGATCTCAGGTGATTCACCTGCCTCGGCCTCCCAAAGTGCTGGGATTACAGGCATGAGCCACTGCCCCGGTCACATCTGTTTTACTTTAAAAGACTAATCATATTTGAGATATTTTAAAATATAGACTTTCTCAAAGTAGTGTTCATCAGTATTTATAGGAGAAAAAGAGTGAATTGAATTTGAAAAACAAACTTGAATCACTTAGAAGTACATATAAACTATTAGTTATAGCTTACACACATACACATACATGCACACACACAATTTCACATAAAGCTTCTATTATTGAGATTTAATAGCTTTCTAACTGATTTCTCTGACCCCAGGTTCTTTCTTAGTGTATGTTTTCAACCTATCAGAGACAACTTCTTTACACATAAAACTCATCTGACTCTGCCTACTTAAAACCCCAGTGAGGTAAGCATTAATGATTCTCAGCTCTTAGGGCTCAGGTTCCTCAGGCTGTGGGAGTGGAGAAGGGCCAAGGGCAGGGCATGGCCAGGGACATGGGGCCTTCCACACACCAGGTACTGTCCGTGCCCTGAATAAGGCCTCACAAATACTTGTAGACACTGTCATTTGTAAATAAGTAAATTAATTTCAAGGCATGTATCATTGTATTCTCTTTTCATACGTATTTTCTTAATCATAGGATATTGAAAGTACAACCATGTTAGGGTAGGAGGTCCCTGAACATTTTCTTTTAACTTTAAAAAGGGATCCTCCTATTCTCCAAACTTAGGAATCAGCAGCTATAGGATAAAGGACAAACGTGTCATGGACTGCAACCCGTCACAGCCCAAATTGGACTGGTTGAACAGGATCGCTCCAGTTTTAGCTGTTCTCCCGCTCATGCCCGCCCTGCCTCTGTCTGCCTCCAGGGATCCCTTGGAAACCGGAAGCCGTAAGCCGGACGCTAGAAGCCGGTTGTAGTTCCGTCTTCCTTTGCTGTGCAATAAGCCCTTGTGTATTCTTGTGTACTACTGCATGTTTCCTATCATGCTATCGTTATTTGCCTGACTACCTTACTAAACTGTGAGCAGATTCCACCATGCCTTCCTCCTCGACTTCCTCCCTTTGCTCCTTCCCTGGAAGAGGTGGAGGGGTCCTTTGCAGGCTCTCAGCTAAGGTTTGTTTAATTGAACTACATTTTAAAGCATGAAGCCAGTGCCAGAATTTCAAAGTGATAGGAGAAGGCCATACATGGAGTTCTTTAAAAAACAAACAGGAAACAAAACAACACACAAGCACACACCAACTACAGGTGGGTGGCTCGCTGTTGATTTTATCAGCCAAATAAAAGATTTCCAAAAACGTTGAAGAGACAGAGCACAGGAATGAAAACTCGATATTTAAAGAAACATAGAATAAAAGGTAGGGCGCATTTTGGAAGCTGGGACGGAAAAACAACCCTGGAACAGGCTTTCATACACAAGCTGGATGTTGGGGAGGCAAACAATAAGGCGTAGGAGGATTAGAGATGAGGAAAATGAGTACGGAGTCCAGGCCTGCCCAGTACACCACAGGAGGAGTTGCTGGCACCTCCGTGCAGGCGTTGGAGGGTGCTGTGCCTTTGAGCCTTGGGCAAGTTGACAAACAGCCCAGGCGCAGGTGGCTTGGACCAGCTACATGGAAACCCACGGAGATGCCTGGATTTTGTTCCTTTGCATTCAGAGGAATGATACAACTATGGAAATTTTACTGGGTAAACTCCCAGGTACTGTGAAGCTTCTAGATAAGAGTCAGCCCAACTCTGCCTAGAGGCTGTTACCAATACACTGAGACAAAATGATGGGGCTTACCATCTCTGGAGGTGGGCAAGCAGAGGGCCAGGTGCTCAGTGCTGGGTGGAATGAATGAATGAACAAGGAAAGGGTGAACCTACAGCTATGAAATTCCATATGACAACCTGCCTGCTGGGAGTGCTCAGGCCATGACAGTTCCAAATTCCAAAGAAGGTGATCTTGGAGGGCTGTGTGGAAGCAGATGAGCTGCCATTCCCTTCTTTCTCCTATAAATGATCCTGATGGATTTTAGACACTTCCATTCATTTTATGTCCTCAGTACTCTGACTGAGAAAGCAGACTTGATACAAACCAGGACAATTTGAAACTATAAGGATTGGTTTGCAAATTAGAGAGAATGAGACATTTTCTATCTAAAGGCTGGACAGAATTCATGTCTGAAATCTTCCTTCTGACTGCCAAATCGAATTGAATAATGTTCTTAGTCTTGGAGACCCTTTTAGTTGGTTTGGGCTGCTGTAACAAAATACCTTACACTGGGTAATCTATAAACAACGGAAATTTACTGCTCACAGTTCCAGAGGCTGGCAAGTCCAAGATCAAGGTGTCAGCAAATTCAGTGTCTGATGAGGTCCTGTTCCTTATAGATGGCATCTTCTAGCCGTATCTTCACATTGGTGGAAATGGAGAACAAGCTCCCTTAAGCCTCTTTTAGAAGGCACTAATGCCCTTCATGAGGATGGAGCCCCCATGACCTAATCACTGCCCCGAAATCCCTACTTCTTAATACCATTACCTTGGGTGTTAGGTTTCAGCATAAGAATTTTGGGAGGACAAACATTCAGACCATAGCAAGGACTACCCTGGAGATGGCAGATGGCTCTCCATGAAGATGGGCATTGCTGCTTCTTCATTTGTATCTCCCCATTGCGTTACTAAGCACAGCACCTTGGTTTGCTGAATTGAACTAAAATGTCACCTGAGCTGCTTTAAAAAATTTCCCTCATTCCTTGCAGTTTTCAGAATTCAAATTATTGGATTTTCCTTTGGATTTGGTGACATTGTGAACCAACATATTTTTATGTTCTCTGGTTATTTATCAGCTGAAATTTAATTCATTCAACAAGTATTTATTGAGTGTTTACATCAGACATTATTCTAGACACTTGGGATTCATCAGAGAAAATCATAAAAATAGCCAGGTGCAGTTACTCACGCCTGTAATCCCAGCACTTTGGGAGGCCGAGGCGGGCAGGTCATTTGAGGTCAGGAGTTCAAGACCAGCCTGGCCAACATGGTGAAACCCTGTCTCTACTAAAAATACAAAAAAAAATTAGCCAGGCGTGATGGTGCAAGCCTGTAGTCCCAGCTACTTGGGAGGCTGAGGCAGGAGAATCACTTGAACCCTGGAGGCGGAGGTTGCAGTGGGCCAAGATCTTGCCACTGCACTCCAGCCTGGGTGACAGAACAAGACTCCGTCTAAAAAAATAATAATAATAATAAAAGAAAACCATAAAAAAAATCTCTGCCCTCATGGGTCCCGTATTTAGTGCAACAAAAATCTGCAATGTTAGTTGCAAATATACGGTAACAGATTTCCCTTGTATAATGAAATGAATGATGTTTAATAGGCACTTTTCTTTTTTTTCTTTTTCCTTTTTTCTTTTTTTTTTTGAGACAGAGTCTTGCTCTGTCGCCCAGGCTGGAGTACAGTGGCCGGATCTCAGCTCACTGGAAGCTCCGCCTCCCGGTGAAACCCCGTCTCTACTAAAAAATAGGCACTTTTCTATGCCATTCATTATGGTTGACAGCTAGTTGATTTTGCAATTCTGATATCCAAAAGCTCTAAATGGCTCCATAGATCTCTGTTTTAATCTATTCCAATCTCTGTTTCACTCTTTCTCTCTCTATATATATACCCTGAGATAATATGTGCATCCTTAACTACACTTGGAAGGAAGGATGAAAAAGACGCATATTATTATGTAATACTTCCATGTGTAAGCCTAAGTCAGTCTATGAGAACTTCCAAGAGATCGCTTAAGACCCAACCACGCTAAATATGAATAGTAATCCAAGGGTTGGTATTTCATCCTGACTTTATTGTTTCTTCCAGTTACAAACTTCTCACTCAAAGTTTCACTCATATTTATGTACCCCTCTATCTGTGATTACAAAGCTTAGCTCCAAGTCTGGTTTTAACATTTCAGAAGGATCTCTTTTCTTTACTGAGACAGACAATCCCACTGAGTCAGGGGCCTGAGGGTATTCTCAGTTGAGCCCTCATATTTAAGATTGTGCCTGTTGGTTCTAAGTCATGTTGCCTTAAGCAGGACAACACGTTTCCCTGCAAGCGATAGAGAGCATTTTACTCGGCCAGATGCCGGGGAGGGAAAGGGGTGAGGAGGGATTTTTCCCATCCCCGTTGGGATTCACATATATAATTTTCTACTTGGAGTTTCTCACACTTGACTAAACGCTGGCTGAGGACCTGGTGTGATGGGGGAGAGGGATTTGAGGGGTTCCATTTGGAGGGGCTGGTAGAGGCTGCTATGCATTCTGGCTGGGGTTGAGGTCATACTTGCATCCAAATTCTGCTTCTTCTGTGCACTTCCATTTTTTTTCATTTGCAATGTAAGGAAAATGTTACTCTTAAACAGTTGTTAGAAAGTCTAAATGAAGTAATTTCCATCAAAGGCCTTGGCACCTGTGAACTGTTGGAGCACAGACAGTGTTGAGGCCCCACTTAGGGTCACCAAATTTAGCACCTAAAAATACAGCACATCCAGTTAAATTAGAATTTCAGATGAAGGATGAATGCTTTTTAGCTATAATGCAACACATAAATATAACCAAATATATTACACAATAGAATATATAATAACATAAATATTTACAAATTTACTTCAGTATAAATATTGCATGGGTCATATTTATATTAAAAAATTATTTGTTGGTCATCTGAAGTTCAAATTCAGTTCAAATGGCAACTCTAGCTGCTATGGTTTGCATGTTCCCTTCAAAACTCAGGTAGAAACTTAATCCCCGAAGGGTCAGTATTAAGAGGTGGGGTTCTGAAGAGGTGATTGGATCATGAAGGCTCTGCCTTCATGAATGAATGAATCTATTCATGGATTAATGGATTACAGGTTAAAGGATTAATGGTTTATCACAGGAGAGGAACTAGTGGCTTTATAAGAAGAGGAGGAGAGGCCTGAGATAGAATGTTAGCCCTCTCAGCTCCCTCACCGTGAGATGCCCTGCACTGCCCCAGGACTCTGCAGAAAATCCCCACCAGCAAGAAGATGCTCCCCCTCAACTTGGACTTCCTAGTCTCCAGGACTGTAAGAAATACATTTCATTTCTTATAAATTACCCAGTACCAGGTAGTTTATGAAACAGAAAACAGACTAAGACATTAGCTTGACATTCATCCCCTTCTCTGGGCCTGTGTGCTGACTCCCAGCTGCCCTGAGTGTTGGCTGCTAATTGTGCACAGTTGCCCCTTTCTATTGAGGCCTTGGCTGAATTGGAGCTATCTCATTTGGGAAATTAACCCCCTCCCATCACCAGTGGGGTCAGCCTGTAGCCCTGACTGCCTGGTGGATGCAGAAAACATCGGCTACCTTTTCTCAAGGAGGGACAAATTATGTGGGCTGTTAGGAAGCTGCCCTGAGAACCCAGGCTGTAGCTAGACTTCAGTCAAGATGACGTCCTGCCAGTATTCTTCCCTTACTCTCTCCCTTCCCTCTCCTCCTTTCTGAGATGGCTTTCTCAATTATTCCATGGAATCCTCATCCCCAGTTTTGTCTTAGATTGAAACCCAGTCTAAGGCAGCAATCCATGAATGTGGATTTTTCCCCTTTCCTATGATTAAAACATTGTGAGGATCTTTTAAAAAATGGAATTTAAAAAAACAATTTTAAAAATTTAATTGTGATTAAAACATTGTGAGGATCTTTTAAAAAATGGGATTTAAAAAAACAATTTAAAAAATTTAATTGTGGTAAAAACCATGCAACATAAAATGTACCATCTTAACCACTTCTGAATATACAGTTCAGTTGTAAGTATATTCACACTGTTGTGCAACCAAAGTCTAGTCTAGAACTTTTTCATCTTGCAGAACTGACACTTTGTACCCACTAAACTACAGTTCTCCATTTCCTGCCTCCCCTAACCCCTGAAAACCACCACTCTACCTTCTGTCTTGAGAAATTTGACTACTTGAATTATCTTACATAAGTAGAATCATACAGTATTTGTCTTTTTGTGACTGGTTTATTTCACTTAGCATAATGTCCTCAATGTTCATCCATGTTGTAGTCAGAATTTCCTTCCTTTTTAAGATGGAAAATTTTGTATAGCTATTTATCTGGTGATGGACATTTGGGTAGTTTCTACCTCTTGGCTATTGTGGATAATGTTGCTATCAATATGGTGTGCAAATATCTCTTTAAGATACACTTTCTCATTTTTTTGTATATATACTCAGAGATTGGATTGCTGGATCCTTTGGTAACTAAATGTTTAATTTTTTGAGGAACCTTCATACTGTTTGCCTTAGTGGAATACAGTAGGAATTCCTGACAAAAGTAGGAATTCCTGAAAAAATGCGATGACACTTAAGAGAGTGTTTTCAGATATTGATATACGACTTTCATTGTGGAAAATACTAGAAAATTCACAAACATAAAAATCATGCTATTTAATCAGATTATAACTCCCCTTTTAAATGACAGTTCATTGCAAAAACAGGATGGTCTTCTTCCTCCAAAAGTGGAAGAGAAGGGTGTCATTTTCCTAAAAGAGGGATGATGAGTCAATATTTTCTTTGTTGTCTTCTTGGTTTGTACTTTTGATATAGGCAGACATGCTAAATTATCCTTCAGATTTTGGACAAAACAATTGGGAATGGAAAGGAAACTGAAATCAGCATCAATCTGTGATTTAATCTTTCATATTTAAACTTTAATTCAACTGAAACTTATTTTAGTTAGCAAGTAGCTCCATCTATATTTATTGATCATTTCCATATTGTTTGGAATGCTACCTCTATCACATATTTGTTTAAATGTGGGCCTCTTTCTGGTCTTCTATTCTGTTCTGTAAATCTTTCCGTCTAGTTCTCTGCTATTAGTATACTATTTAAATTTCTGTGACTTTAAAACATTTGTTAGAATATGGGAGAACAAGGGTTTCTTTATTACCCTTCTTTAAAAAAAATTGGCTATTATATAGTCTTTCTATCAAAAAATTCATCATTTCTATAGATTTTAAAGTATTTCATTGAAATTTTAATTGAAGTTGTATTAAATTTTTAGATTGTTTTGCAGAAAATTGGCATTTAATTTTTCCAGAAGATCTCTCTAATTCAGAGTCTTCTTTTAGTAATCTTCCTTTAATAACTTTCGGCAAAGTTTATTTTCAAATCAGTACTGCAGAATTCTTGTTGAATATCCCCTAAGTATTTAATTTTTGTTTGCTAAACAAAGGAATTTGAATAGTTAAACTAAATTTGTGAATAAGATCTTATATTTCAAATGACTGTTGCAGAGAAGCAAAAGAAAGAAATAAGCGTGATCTGCATTCCCACCACCTATCGTAATCACTATTATTTTAAAGTTTTCCATGCTACACACACACACACACACACACACACACACACACACACACAGAGAGAGAGAGAGAGAGAGAGAGAGAGAGAGAGAGAGAGACAGAGAAGTTCATAGATTTTTTTCCTCTGACTATATGTAAAGCTATAGAATAAGGCCTACTTGATCTTGGTGTATTAGTCTCACTAATGTATGCTAGATTAAATTTGCTGACATTTAATGTAAAATTTCATGCATTTCTACTGTAGATGAGGCCATTTCTACTGGCCTATCATTTTCTCTCTTTTTCAGCATTTGTAAGATTTTATACCAGAGCTCTGCTATGTTGATCAAATAATTGTGATGCTTTCCACATTTTTACACGTTTGAAATAATTCAATAAGCAGCGAGATTACTTTTTCCTTAAAGGTTTGAAATAATTAGGCAATTAAAGCCTGTAGGTGAATACCGGATATGTATTTTTATAAGAGATTAGAAATAAGGTACTTGTTTCCTCACTATTTCAGTAGATATAGAGCAGAGATCAGTAAGAGAGATTCTAAAAGGTCTGAGAGGAGGAGCCTTGATTGAAACTCAGACTGGAGAAGGAAAAGGACCTGTAAGCTTCAGGACTGGGTTTGGGTCTTTGTACCACCAGCAGATGACATTGGTCTCCCCTCTATAGTTTCCTTTTTTTTAAGTCTGTAAAATGGGAACACTCATGCCAACCTTCAAGTAAGTGATAACTGAATCAGCTATTTCTGCAGGAACTTCTGGGAAGCTCTGAACACATGTGGAAAGTTTTGGATGCTTGGTGCAGAGAGTACTGCAATTTGGGAGGATATCTCCCGCCAACTATCACTTCTGCCTTGACTGCTGTACTGCTGAGGCTCCCTCTGTGAGAAGCAGAGCTGCAGAGAAACAAGGTGGGCACTCCTGGTGACTGAGCTGGCAGTTTGGCCCTTGGCACATGGGGACATCACTGGGGACTTTCAGAAATACATGGGCTGGGGGGTTGTGGGGTGATGCAAGGTAATGGAAGTTTTTGAGAACCGCAGGGCAAAAATAGAAAATTGGGTTAATGTTGTAAAAGTCACCTGATGTAGACCCACAGGCTGCCAAGTCCTGGGGAATGTCCAGATGAAATAAGCATCATGTTTTGTGCAGATGGGTCAAACAACATGGGGAGCAAAAGGAAAGAAGATACTAGTTACCAACCTAGTTACTTTTGAGGTGTGTGGTGGTGAGCAGAGCCACATGGGAGAAGCCTGCTTTAGACCTGAACTTGGTAATCCATCTGCAGGAAGCCGGTTTCTTGTTGCACTATTCAGGAAGTGACCCAGCTGCCCATAGTTCACTCGTTCTATGCAAAAGAAGCAAAGGACTGAAAAACAAGTTGGACCCAGGAAGTTTTTCAAGAATGCAAGTTTCAGGGTCAGCAGCCATGCCATGTAGTGTCACCTGGAAAGGATGGCTCTGCTCACAGCACCTGCACTGGCACCCGCCCATCAGTCCTATCCTATTCTGCGTCCTGGCTGGTAAGTTAGCTGGGTGTGGTGGGTGTGTGCCACCATACCCAGCTAATTAATTTTTTTTTTGGTAGAGATGGGTTCCCACTATGTTGCCCAGGCTGGTCTCAAATTCCTGGCTCAAGCGGTCCTCCCGCCTTGGCCTCCCAAAATCTTGGGATTACAGGCTGAACCACCACACCTGGCCCTGGGTACATTCTTTACATCAGGTGACAGCTGACTTTTTGTGTAAAGGGCCAGGTAGTAAATACTTTAGGCTTTGTGGCCCTGTATCATCTACTCAACTCTGTCCTTGTTTTGCAAAAGCAACCACAGATGATATGTAAATGAATGATAATGACTGTGTTCTAGTAAAACTTTATTATGGACGTTGAAATTTGAATTTTAGATAGTTTTCATGTCATGAAATTTTATCCTTCTTGTGTTTCTTTCAATTATTTAAAATGTAAAAATCATCCTTAGCTTGCAGGCCTTACTACAGGTGGCAGACTATAGTTGCTTTACTCATACAAAACATTCCCTTGCTTTATGAGACCCTATGTAGTCCCTTGGTGGGATCAATTCCACCCACAGACATAAAACTAAACAGCAAAAGATCTTGATGAAAATTCAGTAAAGCATCATCTACAGCAAATTGCCCAGAAAACCCTAAAAATTTTGAACTATTGGTCTACTAGACAAACGCTCTCAGGTAGTGACTTTAACACAAATGATGTAACGAAAGACCAGATTCCTAGATAAAACCACTCTTGCTTTTAATGGTTCAAAAGAAGAAAATAGAACTACAACTATCAGTAGTTTATTATACTGATAAATTAATGTTTATCAGCCAGCTGGCTGCTATACTACGTTTCTTCCCCTTTGAGCAAGATGGTGAAACTATCACCTAGTAACACATTCTGAGTTTAAAAAAACATCATTGCAAGTGGAACATGTATTTACCAAGAGTTCTAGAATGGCCAGAAGAATTCTTGATATATTAAATATCTTATACACATTTAACGAAAGTGAATAGAAATCTTTATTTTAGCCCTCTCAAATCTCAGGTTTCATCTTTTGTTTCTGTACTTACATTCTCAAGTCACTGAGTACGTACTACTCTCCCTCTATTTTTTTGAAAACTCAAACAAAACAAATATAATAACAAAAAGCTTCCAGTGTCTTCATGTTAGTATAAGATGGCACTGGAAGATCAGAAAAAGCTCTTGAAGCTCTGAGAAGTACCATAGAATTTTCTGCGTTGTCATTTTCAATCACTGAAGGTGCATAGAAGCTGGACTTTTGTAAGTTCCAAGAATGATTATATAATTTTTTCCCCAGCAGACATTTTTGGAGCCATCTCTTTGTAGAGGAGACATTAAAGCATAGTGTTCAAGGGCACAAATTTTAGCAAGACAGAGCCCTGGGCTCAAAATTCAGTTCTGCTACTTACCACGTACAACTTCAGACAAATTACTCTAAATCATAGTGTTCTCATGAGCAAAACAAGGCTGATAACCATTTCTCACTGTCATTGTGAAACAAAATGAGATATTGTATGCAAGGTATTTAGTACAATGTCTAGCACATTGTAAGGATTAAAAAAATGGCAGCTCTTATTTTTTCAACTATTGGATTTACTGTGTGTGTGTGTGTGTGTGTGTGTGTGTGTGAATGTGTGTATCTGTTTGCATGTATTGGAATATATTCCAGGAAGAATCAATGAAACATGTTTGTCTTGTAACACTCACAGATGGATATAAAATGTTCTGGGAAATAAAATTATCATACAGAATTTGTGTCTCAATCCATCAGGTTTCTGCAGAAGAGTCAAATTCTGAGTGAACAGATATTGTGGCCTGTGAAATCAAAGAGAGATGCTGAACATTTCAAGTATGTTCTTTGCTGACTGTCAAAGCAAAGTATACACAAAAACAGCAGGACAGATCGTAACAGAAACACACCCACCCACACACAGACATTAATGCAGTTGGATGTACATTCTATGGCTCACACTTGCTTAAGATAGCACAGAATAGAAATTCTCAAAACAGTCCTAGAGGAATAAAAAGCTGCATGAATGTGTGAAAACTATTCATATTGGAAGTGTTTCCTTCTAGAAAAAAAGAATGCCAGCAAAATAAAGACCCTGAAATACAAGAGGAGGACTCAATGCAGTGGAAGGTAAAGAATTAGAATCCACTGGTGCATTACAATACCTGTAGATTAAACACCACCACCACTGGACTTGATGAACATTTCTTCTGGATTTAACTATACAACCCCCAGAAGGATCTAAAGCCACTTTCTTCAGCAATAGCTGGGTCTGTTGGTAGACATGACTTACAGAAATGACCCAGGTAAAAGCAGCTGATTTAGTTACCGTCAAGCTGCCTCTGCTTATAAGTACAGAGCAAGATAAGAAGAAAGACTATGATACAGATACTGGTACAGTTTTGTCATACGCTTCTGCAACCATAAACTTTTTGGATGTAGGACCCTGTGGTAACTACATAAATAATGTTATTGCTGAGCAGGATAGTAAATAATTCAAGCCCCATACTCAGGATCCTTACAATTGTTGCAAAATTCAGATTATTTCCAGATACGCAGGCCAGGGATATGGATTGCCAGGAAATCAGTCAAACACATCTTTCTGGTGACCTAGTGGCAAGCCTTTGCAATCTCAGCTTTTGGCTCACCTTACTTTATGCTGAATCCTATTTATCAATGTCCTACAACATGTGAACGACGTCAGCCTATATTAAGAAATAAAAAAGAAAACAGCAAGCAAGAAGTGAAAGACTGCATAAAAGTGGGAAGTTAATCATTTGACTTTTCAGAGCATTGTGAAAGTGATAAAGCATTAACACCAGAGGAGGCTGCAACTGCCCAGGGGTTAGTTCAGAAAAGAAACAGGAGTGGATAATACCAAAAGACCAAGGTGCTTTTGACCAGCTTCAATCCTTTCCCAGCTCTCTGGCTCCTCTGCTGAAAAAGAACGCTCAATTCTGACGGCTTCAAGTACAGAAAATGTGATTTTCTGCATTCACTCTTAATGTTCGTGGTTTCTTCAGTTTTCATGTTTCTGCATGCTTTTTATAAACCGGTAAAAGCAAAAGAGATATCTACTGCTTTAAAAAGTCTCATAGTGGCTGGGCGCAGTGGCTTACACCTTTAATCCCAGCACCTTGGGAGGTCGAGGCAGGTGGATCACCTGAGGTCAGGAATTCAAGACCAGCCTGACCAACATGGAGAAAATCTGTCTCTACTAAAGATATAAAATTAGCCGGGTGTGCTGGCGCATGCCTATAATCCCAGCTACTCAGGAGGCTGAGGCAGAATTGCTTGAATTCGGGAGGCAGAGATTGCGGTGAGCCGAGATCGCGCCATTGCATTCCAGCCTAGGAAACAAGAGTGGAATTGTGTCTCAAAAAAAAAAAAAAAAAAAAAAAAAAAGAAAAAGAAAAAGTCTAATAGTTTATATCTCCCTTTCTGGAAAACAACACAACATTTATAAGTCAATTCAATCAGTAACGTTGTGGCTATTTTAAGTCACTCTTTTTTGATTTAGAGTAAAAATCACTGTGACATTTTATGACCTGGGAAAAAAAGAAGTTATAATTACATTTGTATGCTACTAAGCTAAAAATTATATGTGGTAAACATAGTTCACATTGTTGTCCAAATTTTCCTTTTACTCAAGAATGTTTTGGAGAAAATTTTAAAATCTTATTTTTTTTCCCAAGGTTTCAAAATAACTGTAAATATTTTTCTTCATTATTAACTTAGTGGGAAACTTTGCTCCAAAAAACTGGGGAGGGACTCACCAATGTATGCCATGCTGATTTGGGTCATTCTTTTGTGGAGTTTTGTACATTTCAGGTCAGTCAGTGTCCGTGGACTAAAGCCTGTGGAAGAATGGCCTTGCAGAGTGGAGGTGACCCCGGTTCACTCAGCCAGGCTGGCGTTGGCTTCCACTGGGCTTCAAGCCCTGTGTTTACTCTGCAGTCCTGCATTTTCTTTGCAACAGCCTGATCATCAAAGAAGACAAAAAGAGAGTTGGAGCATGGCGAGGAGGATGCTATTGCTTCTTTCCTTTCTTTTAGTACTAAACATAAATAGAAGCAAGACAGGACTTCAGTTTGACTCTTAAAGAAGGGTTTAAAATGTTTTGTTCTTGCACAACAAAGGCACAGAGACAAAAAGACTCGTACTTTCAAAGCAAAATTTATCTATCTTAAAAAAAGAAATGGAAGAAAATCAATCATTTTAAAAGTTGCTGAAACTTTAGTAAATTATCCATGGTTTTAGAAATGAGAAGATCACTGTTCCTGTGTGGTTATATTTCATGTTCAAACTCTTGCAAAAGAACAACACTACAAAATCCAATGTGGTTGAGTTTTAAAACCATGAGTCGAATGAAAGCGAGGAATATAGATAACCAAACAATGACACTTAGGAGGTCTGAAAAAAAAAAGCAAACTACTTCATATGAGATTCCAGGATTTGTTACTGAACAAGATGAATAGTTTCCAAAGTGGTCAACTTGTTTGACCGGACTTGATTGCATTTCTTTGTTTCAAAGCTGGTTCATACCTGTCCAGGCAAGGCCTTCATTTCTTAGAAACAGAGCACCCTATTGTCTTTTGTTGATCAACTTTTTTATTTTTAGTAGCTCCTGTGTCTTGTCCCTTCTCTAGTTGAGCTGATCTATTTTCTTGACTATTTACTAAACCACAATGTATATTGTTGTTCCTTCAGACCCTTTAATGAAAGCCCCAGACTTTGGTACTTACTGGCTTGTAACCTTGCAGAAGTCACTTATGGCTGATGAGCCTCAAACTCCTCATCTGGGAGACGGCAGTGCATCCATCCACTCATTCCTTTAAAAATTGTGTATGTCTCCTAGATGTGGGGCATTGCATGCAGAAAGACAAAGACAAATCAGACCCAGTCCTTGCTGTCATGGGTTTTGCTGTAATGGAGAGACACCCACGTAAATGCCATAAATGTCCTGAAGTGTGATCAGTGTCTCATGTGCCATGAGGGTGGGATGGTGTGATCAGGTCTACTTGGGGGTGAGAGGAGTGAGAAACATCAGCACAGGTGAGAGAGAAGAGTGAGACACGTTTGTGAAAGCACTTGGCTCATAACAGTAGCCGACAATCATGAGCATTTCCTATGGGCTGGGTACTGGACTGAGCGCTTGAGAGAGATTTCATCCCATCTCTCCAGTTCACCTCTTTGGTAGTTACTCTTATTAGCTCTAAATTGATAAGGAAATTGAGGCCTTCCTAGATGAAACAGTTTGCTCAAGGATACACTCAAAAAGACAATCTCAAGTTTCTATCCCAGGCAATAGAACCCCAGAATCCTCCTGTTTAACCACTAAACCATGCAACCTTCCCCTTTCCTTGCTTTGGTTGCAGAAGCACCAAGTATTTGTCTGCGTCCTTCACAATGCAGCAATGCCCACAGCTATGGATGGTTTTGGGGTCGGGGGAAGGCTCTGTGGGAGAGCAGGACAGGTTGTGGGGGCTGGGTTCAGAAAGCTGAACAAAGCAGCTTTACCCATACGGGGTTACTCAAAACTAAAACAAAAACTAAAAAAAGACCTAAGTTCAGTTCCTTATTTTGGTCTTTCCCTTCCAGATAATATTTCTTTTCTCACTTAGCTCAAACTGACTGAAAAAGACATTGGTGATTCCCAACACCTTTAAAACCCAAGATTAAAGGAACAGTATGTCCCAAGATAGATGCAAAAGGACTCTCATTCTTGGATTTAAAATAAACAGACAGGAAACAAACTTTCAACTATTGTTTAAATTCAGTCCAAAGGGATTTTCTAATCTAAAGAACTCCACGGCTTTATTTCAGGGTCAGAGCAAGTTCCCACTTAGTACACAGAAAGGTTTTCTATGAGGGAATTTAAAAATACATATGCAAATATACCAGAGAGATTAATAAGATGGCATAGCTATGAGACACACAAAATGAAACACAATGACACATAATACATTTTAGTTTGATTTTTCAATATTATATAAATGCTCTTAATTAATATTAAAACAACAATGAATGGGAAACAACTTCGTTGGTTTGATAAATGGAATAGAGTCTTTTTCAAGGACATTTTTTTTTTATTCCAAATATACTATAGTTGATTGTGGAAGACTAAGAAATGAATGATAAATATACAAAGAAATGGAACCTTTGTATATTTAGAGCCTTTGACTCTAGGCTCTCTAAACTCTACTTACAGCCCTATTGTGAGCCTTCTGGAGGTATGCTCAGCCATTCTTGTTAGTACTACAGCACATTCTCACTTCTCTCTTCTCTTTATACACATATGCATGCACACACATGCAGGAACACACACACGGACTGACTCTCGGTCCAGCCAACTCATGGCCTGACCTGTCCTCTCACCTAGCTCTCACCCCTTTTCCCATACCAGCCACAATTGTGGGTGCCCCTGCACTGTGGAGAAAACAGACATGTACTGAGTGCTTCTGCTACCAAATCAAAGAAAACAGAAGGTAACTGGATTTAGTGGTTAACCATCAGGGTTTGGGGTTCCATTGCCTGGGGTTGAATCTTGCCTGGCATATAGTAAATGATCAATAAATGCTTACTATTGTTATAACTAGAGTTAGTATATACATTATTATTTCACAAAATTGGACTCATAAATTGTATAGTTTTGTATCCAATGAAACTGATAATATTAAAGAAGCTTTAAAGTAAAATAATAAGGCAAATTGTATTAATTAGGGTTCTTTGCATTGTAAGAGACAGAAACCCAACTGAAACCACCTTAAGCACCAAGGATTTGTTGACTCATTGTATTTAAAGTCCGGGAAAATTTCTCTTTGCACAGCTGAATCCAAGTGTTCAAACAACGTTGTCATGTTCACTCTCCTTCCTCTCATTTCTCAGCTCAGCTTGTTTCTGTGTCTTTTGTTTGCATGTTGGATTTATTCTCTCCTGCTTTACACAACCTTTCTCTACATTGCTGACAAGTCTTGGGTTGACATGATCCAAAAAGAGAAAAAATGGTATTCCCTTCTGAATCTAACAGGTAAGTAGCACAGAAGACACTAACCCAGCTTGAGTCACATGTCCATTCTCAACCAATTTCTGTGTTTCTGGTGTTGTTCCTCGATTGGCCTCAATCTTTTACCTTCCTGCAGTGTGAGCTGGGGCTGCCCATGATCTTGGAAGGGCACAGTGACTTCCCCACAGTATAGGAATTTTCCAAAGGAACCAAAAAGCGTGAGTTAGTAACTGTGCCAGGTAAACATAAAGCTTTAGCAATCAGAGTTATCGTTGTTAGTTTTTAAAAAGATATGGAATCAACTTTGAATTAAGCCTCAGAATTGCTTCTTGGCCTTTGGTTGAGATCAAGCATTTTTTTGTTTTGTTTTGTTTTCTTGAGATGGAGTTTCGCTTTTGTTGCCTAGGCTGGAGTGCAATGGTGTGATCTCAGCTCACTGAAACCTCTTGCTTCTGGGTTGAAACCATTCTTCTGCCTCAGCCTCCTGAGTAGAGTAGCTGGGATTACAGGTGTGTGCCACCATGCCTGGATAATTTTGTATTTTTAGTAGAGACGGGGTTTCACCATGTTGATCAGTCTGGTCTGTGAACTCCTGACCTCAGGTAATCCATCTGCCTTGGCCTTCCAAAGTGCTAGGATTACAGGCATGAGCCACTGGTGCCCAGCCTCAAGCATTTTTTTTTTTTTGAGACAGAGTCTTGCTCTGTTGCCCAGGCTGGACTGCAGTGATGTGATCCTTGGCTCACTGCAAGCTCCGCCTCCCAGGTTCAAGTCATTCTTCTGCCTCAGCCCCCTGAGTAGCTGGGACTACAGGCACCTGTAGAGATGGGGTTTCACTGTGTTAGCCAGGATGGTCTTGATCTCCTGACCTCGTGATTCTCCCACCTCAGCCTCCCAAAGTGCTGGGATTACAGGCATGAGCCACCACACCTGGCTCAAGCATTTTTTTAAGCCTCAGAAAAAAGGTACTTATACAGTGGGGAAAAACAACATAATTTTATATGTACAGTACATTTTTAACTGGAATATGCCTGATTTCTTATGAAGTATTGTACAGATATTTGGTAGCACACTGAGTATTTTGAGCTGAATTGATTAACTGATGAGATACATCTTTGAATATATATATTTTTCTTTCATCACACATTCCAGTTGGATATTCATTTTCAAACAGCACCCTTGCAAAGTCTAGGCAGATATTCCCTCCCCTCATTATTTTTTCTAGGTACACAGTCTATCTATAAACCATGTAAGACAAATACTACTAGCATTCTATTTTACAGAATTAACTCTCATTATTGGAGAACCATTCCAATTAGTAGTTAAGATGAGAGACACCTGTTCTTCAGGCGACTGCCAGCAGGGATAAAAGGCAATACTTGTTGGATGGATTTTAAAAACACAGAGATGATGTTGAAAGCAACCATAGTGGGTAAAAATGGTTATTTTGAAAACTCATTAACCAGCTGCCATGGAGTGTTCAGTTGATTGATTTTACTATTTTTTAAACAAGATTTTTGATATCAGTATAGCCAAATATCTGATTTTTTAAGTTCTTTCTGTATGTGACCATGTAAATCTAATATCTCTAAAGCTATTTTCCAGTCATGATATGAAGATTTATGCATAAGTACATCCAGTTTGAAAGTTACTGTGATCTCACTTGTTTCCAGGAAGTCGCTGCAACAAGGAGGGGTAAAGCCTAAATTGCTCCAGGGCAATGTGAGTTATGTTTTACTTTTCATCATCATTTGGATGCTTTCAAATATATTACCTCAGACTCTTTGATGGTCAGAACTGGCCACAGATGGGTCTATTCAGTTGATCTTCATCATCCATGCTTTTTCTGGAATTCTTTTCTCCATGCGTAGGGTTCCTTTCTTTATATCTTTTTCTTTATAACAATTGTTTTATCTTATTGCAAGCTCCTGCAGCGAGAAGCCCTGATTTGACAAGTCATGTAACATGGCATGAAATCCAGGATCCGGGGGGAGAGCAGGACACAGGTGGCCACCAAGTGTGGCCTCAGCCCCTGTGCTCTTTCATCCTACCCTGGTGCTTCTCAGCCTGGTTCAAAGCTTGGGTCAGGTTCGATGTTCAATACGTGAAGGTGTGTCTCCACGTGAAGATGCCTTTGCAATTTTGCAGTATGCCTCTTGCTTTTCACTCTCAGCCTAGCCCCTTGAAAACTGTGTTGCTGACTTAGGCACTTCTTATATCAAGTCACTCCATTCACCTGTTTTCTTACTGTCACAAGAGTGGATCTGATCTCAGTTTGTTTTGGGAATAGAAGACAAACTTACAGTCTTGTAGTTTCTTTTCTTACTCTATAAATAGTGATTCCACTGTTCCCCCTACTGCATAGTGTTTCTCTCCTGTTACTGGAATTCTTGATGCTTTAGTGACTGAATTCTTTTTTATTGCATTTGATACTTGTTCCAGCATGGTGTTCACCGAGTCTTATTTCCATACTGAGAAGATCTGGTTTCAGAAGCACATCAGGTTTCCTTAGAACATCAACCCTCAGCTGATTCATTGTTGCAAGGTATGTCGCAGGCACACAAAGAGATGGAATTGTCTGTCGCTAAATGGAACTATGTGGAGAGTAACTCATTGTTGCTGTTGGCTAGCTAATTTAACAGCGATTTATCACATTATCTGTTTTGGACAAAGAAAGGCAGAGTGGAAGCTTTTCCTGTGGTTGAGTGAAGTTTGCCTGTTTGGGTTGTGTACTGATTAGAGTATATTGATTTGTGCACCTGCTGTGCAGCTATGAAGTGGAGCTCCTGGTTCTCCGTGTTGTGCTACTGGAGGGATGGTGAGGCTTCCACACAGGCTAAACCTGCATTTACTGCTTCTTCCTTTAAATCTGTCTTTTTTTCAAAATGTAAACACATAGGAGTGTCTTTCTCAGTCCATTTGGGCTGCTATAACAAACTACTGTAGTCTAGATAGCTTATAAACAACAGATATTTATTTATTTTCTTAATTTCTAGAGGCTGGGGAGTCCAAGATCAAGGAATTGGCAGATTCTGTGTCCAATAAGGCCACTTTCTGGTTCACAGATGGTGTCTTCTTGCTGTGTCCTTGCATGGTGGAAGGGAAGACCAAGCTCCCTGGGGCCTCTTTTATGAGGGCACTAATCCCATCAATGAAGGCTTTGCCCTGTGATCTGGCTACCTTTCAATGGCCCAATTTCCTAGTACCATCATCTTAGTACTACCTCTCAGTGACATGAGTGTCAAAGAATTTGCAAACATATTTTAAAAGCAGCACACCTTTCTAAGACAATGTTAATATATTCTTTAGATTTGAATCTAAAGCCATGCCTTGTTTCTATAATCCTGATTGATCAATTGACTGATCGATTGATTCAAGAGTTAAGCCTGGTGTGGTGGCTCACGCCTGTAATCCCAGCACTTTGGGAGGCAGAGGCAGGTGGATCGCTTGAGGCCACGAGTTTGAGATTAGCCTAGCCAACATGGCGAAACTCCGTCTCTACTAAAAATACAAAAATTAGCCGGGTATGATGGCACATGCCTGTAGTCCCAGCTACTTGGGAGGCTGAGGCAGGAGAATTGCTTGAGCCTGGGAGGTGGAGGTTGCAGTGAGCTGAAATCATGCCACTGCACTCCAGCCTGGGAGAAAAAGTGAGACTCTGTCTCAAGAAAATAAAACAACAATAAAAACAAACAAACAAAAAAATGTAAGGAAAGGAGTTAAAAAGCACTCATCTGCTGTAAAGTTCCATCACAGGTCAATATATTCAGTGACATCTCATGAGCAGTATGGAGCCTTTGTGCATACCACACTGACCCAATTCATGCCAAGCATTTTATGGATAGTTAATAAAGAGACAAAATGAATGAATGGATATATAATTCGTTCACCTATCTGTCATCAATCAAAAGAGCTTTTAAGCCAGACAGATTAGAAGCCAATGGAATGAATTATAACTTGGTACCTTGGGCAAGAAAATGTGTTTCTAAAATATAATTAGTATAACATTTGTTTTGCTTTGTTTTGTTTTGTTTGTACATACAATTTAGTTAAAAGGCATATATTCAAATAAATGCCTGATTTGGTGACAGAAGGCAAATGTTTTCTGAAGAATATTAAGAGGTTTCCAGTCTTAATATTTTTTAATTATTTGAAAATAATTAAATGTTTGAAATGTACAGGTGATAGTAGCCCCGCACCCCTCCACTGTTAGTGGAAGAAACACTGGGTGGGCTCAGAAAGCTGGAAGACCGCTGCCAGAGGCTCCTCAGGGTTTAACCTGGACCCCTTCCTTTCACTACAAAATTGATGCCAGTGCAGAGGCCTAAGATAGTTCTAAAATTCCAGACTCATCAACTCATAATAATATCACTACTCATTCATACAGTGAGGAGGGATTTTAGAGGAGTATTTGGTTCGGGCCCCCATTTTAGACATGGATGTCACGGGCTCTTTTCTACTTCGAGGTTATTTTTCTTTGTGCCTATCTGCATATCTGGGGGTAGCTCTATGTGAGGATCATGTGCCTGATCCTCAGTGGCTGGCCACCACCCTAATGTGCTCCTCTTACCAGCCAACATTGTCCCCTAGGGAGACTCTTCCTATCTGTAGCCCTGGGCTAGGACATTATCACTGCAGCCGTGGATTTACAAAGGATTTTGAGACAAAAGATGTCTACCCTGAGCACATATGTATTTTAGGAATGAGGAGAATGGATTCAACACAGAGAAAAGATGACTGGAGTGGGTCAGACGTAAGGTGATGAAGGCACGAATTATGCAGGGGTTACACAGGTGAAAATTAATGCACATATATGAAGACTTTGCAGAGTCGATTAGCAAATTATATGAACTGCTTTGGGCCAAGGGACAATATTGGGTTGGGAAGTATATTGTGTTTGAGCATTTCCGTCTGCGTAGTAGGAGTGTGACTCACTGAAAGGAATACCAGATGAGAAAGGACGGGACTTTGGCTGGAAGGCAGGGAAGAAAAGGGAACCCGGATAAATTGTCCTTGGTTATTGCATAGGAAAATGTGATCCCCAAACCTTTGTTGCTGGCAGAGAAGAAATATTGCTTAGCAAAGAGTGTTTATTTAATGCAAAGAACTTCTTTTTCTAGGGGCCAGATTTTTTTTCTTTAATCATCACTACTCATATAACAAGATTTAAGTGAGTGCTGTCTTTTAAAGTCCAGACTTTTTTTTTTTTTTTTTTTTTTATAAAGTGTCTAATCAAGGGAATGGAAGATGAGGAGAATGGTGGCTCTGGGAATTTACTTTCGTTGTGGACCAGACTTTTTCTCAGCTAGGAAAAAGGTGAGTAAATATGACCTGGTGTTTTTGAAAACTGCATAAACTTCAGTGCTTGGGGATTTCCTGAAGGTGGCTTTTAATGGGGCTCTTCCCCTAACACCCAGAAGACCTGTGGGTGTGGGAAGGGGCCATCCAATTGCCACAGCGATTGGGTGGGGTGCCTCTGGCATTTCCTGGGAGGGCATCGGGATGCCAAGTGAGCCACAGTATGTGGAAACTCACACATAAAAGGCTTAAAGGCTTGTACCTCTCACAAAATGCCAACAGCACTTGCTCAGAGAAACAATGAGGCTGGACCTGCAAAATGAATTCGCACTGAGGGCTCTGTGATTCCTTGACTTTAACGTGTGGGGAGATTCAACGTTGTTTTTTTGTTTTGTTTTGTTTTGTTTTTAATGAAACCAAGATATGAAAGCTCAACCCTAAACTGACCAAGTCTTGTTGCCTGAGGTCTCTGTGGGAGGGAAGCCGCAGGCTGAGCCTGGATCAGCTGCTGGCAGTGAAAACCGTTGCTGGGGTCATGGCAGGGGAATCCTGGCTATGAGGAGGCACAGGAGCTGTGCATGCCAGGCCTGGCGGGAAAGGCTTTCCCAGAATGCACTTGGGGCTGGAGAGACAAAGTCCTGGGGACAACGCAGGCTAAGGCTTTGGGCAGGATGTTCGGTGGTGGCTGAATGGGGCAGGCTTCAGGGTCTGTCAGATACCTGCCCCCAAGAAGCAGTACCGTAGAAGGGAAAAGAGAATCCCTGTCTTGTGTCCTTCTTTCCATCACAGACGTCAGCATCTGATGGCATTTCCCCTTCTGTGTGGCACAGTTCAGGGCTATTTCTTGGGTTTTACTAGAGAACAACCTGTCTCCTGGGATTCCGCGGTGACAAGGCTTCCGCATGAAGCCTCAGATGTTCTAAAAGTAGGGTGCAGGGCCCAGTGAGCTGCGGAGTGATGAAGTGGGGGAAGTTCCCCAGTGTCGCTGCTGAGACAAATGCCTGACTCCCATAAGTAAAGCAACACCACAGGGGTGGCTTAGGATGCACACAACCTGCCATTAGTGGAGGGGGACATTTGGTTTCCCCTAACAGGGATGAGCCACCACCATTGTTGCTCTGTGCCAAGTGTGGAAGGAAGCTTTTGTGGGGTGGGCCTCACAGGGTCTGGCCTGAAAGCCTGAGCGGCACTAGTCTTTTCATGACGAAAAGCAGTGAGATTCTGAATTGGAGCAATACTATCTTCCAGCACCTGAGTCCTGTAGGAGCCAGCATGCTTCCACTGCAAAGTCTGGAAATGCATCTGGGAAGCATCAACCAAGGTCTAGATGCTCTGCCTGGCGGGGGACACCAGGGGACATTGCCCTCAAGGAGTTAGCCTGTAGGGAAGGCAGACAGGAAAGCAAACGATGTCAATGGAATTCAACACATGGCCATGATAGACAGCTGTAAAAGATATGAAGGGGGCACAGATGAGGGGGTCATCAATTCTGCCCAGGAGGGTAAAGGAGACAGGGCAGGGAAATCTCCCCAGGAGATATGATGGCTGAGTGGGGCCTTGAAGAGTGGGTATAGAGTAGCCAAGATGACAAAGTGGTATGGAAGTCCAGGAAGAAGCCGTGGCATAACAAAGGCATGGCTGTGTGGAATAACACATGGAAATTGCAAGTAGCTCCTTAGAGTTGTTTATGGAGGTGAGCTGGGAGCAGTGGCAGCTGGCAGTCAGGTAGGGGCTGGATCAAAAGACCTTTTGTGTCACACTGAGGAGCTGGGAAGTTATCCTGTGAATGAAATGGTACCTTGAAGGGCTTCAGGTTGGAGAACAAGGCAGCCGTAGCTGTGTATCTCTGCCAGAAGATGCTACTCTGCCAGAATACATTGGAAGGATTGGGAAGGGGCAAGACTGGGATTTGCAAGGTCAGTTTTAGGAGGCCATTGTGCTGAAGAGTCTTGGTGATGAAGCCTGGAATGAAGGCACGGGCCCTGGGGTAGTTCAAGGGCACTTCTGTGATATACTCAAGAGGTAGACACAACAAGATCTCATGGTTCCTGGGAAATATGACGGGGAAAAGAGAAATCATAGCTCTAGAGCTCCAAATTGGGTGACAGGGTGAATTGTGGTGCTAACAACCAGGGTAAGGTATATAGGAGAAAGTTCTTTGTTTTTGATTGAGAGTGGTTGGGTATAAGAGGTGGAGAGGAAAAATATAGAGAGAATGAGCTCCATGGAGTTAGTTTTAGACCCAGTGCGTTTGAGATGCTTATGAGATGTTCAAGTGGAGATGTCCAGCAGGCAGCTGGGTGTATAGTGGAGAGCCCTCTGTCATTCACATAATTCATTTACTCAAATCTAAGGACACACAGTCAGCAAACAGAGACACAGAGAAAGAAATGGACAGTTTAAAAAGTGTTGCTCACTCCATTCTGCTCAGCACATGCTCCATACAGAGGATGAGATGGAAGACCCCCGCCCTCCAGTGCCTCAGTGGGGCTCAAGTGCCAGGTGCACCTCAAAGCCTGAGCATCTGGCCTTGCTGAGTGTGGCTTTAGGGTGGGGTCAGCAGGCCTGTGCCCAGTGGCCAGATCTGACCTGTCACCTGTTTTGGTTTGACCAGTGAGCTAAGAATAATTTTTAAAATTCTAAATGTTAAACAAATCAAAAGAATATCTCAAGATATGTAATAATTTTATGAAATCCAAATGCCAGTGTTTATAAAGTTGTATTGGAACATAGGAACAGGGAGTCAGCGGGGCCTTTCTGGATGCTCTAGGGGAGAATCCATTCTCTTGACTTTGTGCAGTTCCAGAGGCTGCCTGAATTCCTTTGCTTGCAGCTCCTTCTCCACCTTTAAAGCCAGAAATGAGGATTGAGTTTTCCTCACATCACAATGACTCTGACACTCACTTTTCTGCCTCCTCTTCCACATTTAAGGACCCTTGTGGTTACACTGAGCCCACCCAGGTAAACCAGGAAAATCTCTCCACCTCAGGCCAGTTGATGCACAGCCTTCATTTCATTAGCAACCTAAATTCCCCTCTGCTATGTAACACAACTCAATTACAAATTCTGGAAATTAGGACGTAGACATCCTTGCTGGGGAGGGGATAGTTTTAACCTGCTGACCACAGACAGAGATACAGACTTGGGAATTCACAGATTTAGGGTGGTATTGAAGACAAGAGAATGGATGGTACAGCTCATGGAAAAGGCATGACTGAGATGAGGCAGAAGGAAAAATCCATGGCACACACAAGGCTTTGAGTGGCGCAAGAAGAAAATCCTAAAAAGGAGATGGAAACAGGAACAGTTCAAGGAAAGTATCTGATCTAGAAAGCCAAAAAGAGAAAAGAGTTCCAAGCAGAAGAGAGGAAAATGCTACAGGGCAGCCACGAGAGATCTGGGCTGAAAGGCAGCCTTTGGACTTGGCGACTATGCATGGTGGTGGTGCCTGATGGCTTGGCAAGACCTGTTGTTAGCACCCTTGTCCCCATCCAAGCCCCTGTGACTTGTCTGGGGAACAAGAATGGAGCATTTGATTTAGGCCTAGCCATAGCATTGCTTTTTCCTGCCTGTAGGAGTTGGTTCAGGGCTGAGCACTTGATTCCATGTGCGTCAATGAGAAGCAATGAGGAGCCATGAGATTGTGCTGGGGATGATTTTAACGTAGAGTTTTTCCAGGCCTGTGGCTTCCGTGACCATCTTCACACCCAAGTGAAGAAGGTTTGATGATGGAGCAAGGGAGAGAGGAGAGAAAGAGTAGGGATAAGAGCAAGAGAAAGGAGAGATTGAGAAGGAGAAATCAGGTCAGGTGACGTCATGTGAGCCCTGCTGAAGCCAAGACTGGACACCTCACTTCCGGAACCAATATATTTGTTTTTATTTTTCTGAAGTCAGTTGGAGCCTGGCTTTCTGTCACTTGAGCCATATGAACCCTATCTGATCTGGGGGCCTTTAATATCTTTTGCCGTGCAGAATTGGTGAGTAGAAGCTTGAAGATGTTGTACTAAAAATGCACCTCACAAAAGAAAAGAACCTCTAGTAGAGATGCATTTGCTTTGGTGACTACCATATGTTAAAAGATGAAGGCCGTAGGATATTCAGAGAGGGCTCCCCACTAGGTCTGTGCTCTCTTGGGCTCTTCGGCTGACTCTCTGTGGTGATGGCTGCTCTGGAGCAGCCACTCTTGAAGCATGGACCTGGCACCAGCGGCATCAGCATCACTTGGGTATTGGTTAGAAATCCAAAGTCTCAGATTTCTCCAGACTTCCTGGATGAGAAACTCTGGTGACTGTGGAAGCCCACAGTCTGTATTTTTAATAGGCCCTCTGAATGACTGTGATGTACGCTAAGGTTTGAGAACCATTGTTTCTGGACTGAGTTTCTAACTGTTGCTGGGAAGAGTATCGCTGGAGGGTCATATTGGATGCATGTGGGATTCAGTGGATCTTGATGTCAAGGGAGGCTGGAGATGTGATTTCCTTGCTGAAACTGACACACTCAAATTCTTACCTTTAGACACTTTGTTGACAGCCTCACTGCAACACCAGGATTTTGTGATAGAAGTTGAAACACAGGTTTGGGTTTTCCTGAAACATCAAAGTGCAGTGATTTTTCAATTGCAAAGACCTGGCATCAACCTAAATGCCCATCAGTGACAGACTGGATAAAGAAAATGTGGTACATAGACACCACAGAATACTATGCAGCCATAAAAAAGAATGAGATCATGTCCTTTGCAGGGACATGGATGGAGCTGGAGGCCATTATCCTTAGCAAACTAATGCAGGAATAGAAAACCAAATATCACATGTTCTCACTTATATGTGGGAGCTAAATGATGAGAACACACAGGGACACATAGAAGGGAACAACACACACTGGGGCCTTTTGGAGGGTGGAGAGTGGGAGGAGGGAGAGGATCAGGAAAAATAACTAATGGACACTAGGCTTAATACCTGGGTGATGAAATAATCTGTGAAACAAAACCCCATGACACAAGCTTACTGATGTAACAAACCTGCGCATGTAGCCCGGAAGTTAAAATAAATATTAAGAAAACAAAGGGCAGTGATCTGTGAGTTCTGGTTTCTTTTCTGGAAATTGTGATGGTTAATTTAGATCTCTTTAGTCACAGCTGTATAATCCCACTGGCTCCTGATGAAGTGTGGCGTAATGGAAAAGAATGTGATCACTGAGGGAGCATCCCACTTCTCCAAGTACAATCGGGTGTACGAAAGCGGGTGTCTTCTATATAAAATGGGAAATGAAGCTCTTCAATAATGGATTCTTACTGTCTCTAGGGCTTGCCTGGGCTAGGAGCTATGCAGCGGGCCGCATTATAGAAGACGTTCAATGGGGTTCAGAGACACAGAACTCCACAGGACTCCCAGTTAAGATGGAGGGGAAATTACCTTAGGAAAGTCTGAATCACTTTCCCCAGAGGTGGGAGGTAAGTGCCTGCTGGTGCCAGGTGCTTTTGCTTTACTTCTCACAGCAGAGTAAACATTCATGGAGGGAGAAAACATGGGCTTGGAAGTCACAGAGCCTGAGTTTGAATCTTGGTGCTATCACTTGGTAGCTGTGTGACCTTAGATATGGAACCAAATCCATCTGAGCACCTGTTTTTCCATTTGGAAAATGGGATAATACATGTCTTCTTCAGTTTCCATGAGGTGTAGAAGGGATGTAAGAAGCACTTGATACATGACACCTACTCAGTTGATTTTCCTCTCCTCTAAGCCATCTATTACGCTTTCCCAGTCTCCTTTCCTCAAGTGCCAAGTGTCTTCATGTTGCCCTCCTGAGTCTCAAGTCTTACACTCTTGCCAGACTGTTTCTCTGCTATGTCCTCAAGTCTTCAGAATGACTCTTTCCTTTCCTCCTCCAATAATAACCTCCCCTTTCCAACGTAGCCAGGCTCGATGTTGCCGTTACCATCTAATTAAAGAAACTGATGCTCCTGGTGAACTTGACAGGGCAAAGCCTCCCAGATGCTCATGCTTTGCCCTTTCCAGTCTGCAAAGGAGCCGATTAAGCCACAGGACTGTCCCGCTGGCAGGCGTATGGAGGTGCACCTTGGGGCTGATAGGTGCTTCTGGGACCTCCTTTCGTGGATGCGTTCTCTCCTGCCTCCATTCATTCATTCGTGCAATGAACAGGTGGAGGGTCTGACGTATAGGATCCAGGTACTGTGCTAGTTACAGGGGACAGAAGGATGAATGAAACAGTCTTGCAAGTCAAGAAGCTCAGACCTGGACAGTAGATTCAGAAAGTTATAATGAAGAATACAGTAATTGGGGAATGCAGAAGAGGAGGCCTAAGTTGACAAGATGGGTTGAGTGTGCCCGGCAGGAAGGGAGGATACCTTCAGGAAGGTTTGAGTCTCAAAAGATAATTAAATAGGTGAAGAGGTAAGCAGATGTTAGCTAAGGAGCCAGTATTACCAACAACAGAGATAATACACTGTGTTCCTGAGAACCCCAGAAAATTACATTGTTCCTCCGTGCAGTTTGAGAGAATGTTTGAAGATCAAGCTGAGTTAGGCTGTGGCCTGCTAATTTTATCAAATGAATGGGCAGCCCCTAGAAGTGTCCACTCGGCAGGGGCAGGGGGTGGCTGATCAGATTTAGCTAAATTTCTAGCTAAAATATCTTGAGTGCTTAGCACGTGCCAGGCACTGTTTTAAGCGCTTCACTGTAATTGAATCATTTAATGCAGCTCCCTCTGTCACGGAGGGGAGGATGAGCTTGGGAAGGGGAGATGGGGGGCAGGGAGGCTGATCAGAAGCAGGAATGAATGAACATGGGGTGAGGGTGGGGGTCCAGGGGTCCAGTGGGTCCCCAGAAGTCCGGCGCTGGCAGTGGTCTGAAGAACCATGTCTGAAGAACCATGTCTGAAGAACGATGTCTGAAGGTTGAGCCAGAGAGCGGCTCCGGAGTGGACTGAGCCAGAGAGTGGGGAGAGCAGCAGGCTCCCAGGAAGGCTGAGTTATCTCTGGGATTGCTCCACAGAGCTGGGCATCACCTCTCACGGGGAAAGGGTAGTCTGTCCTTGGACCCTGAAGCCGGAAATCTTGCATTCTCCCCAGGTCTGGCCTTTGTACTACCAGGTGTTGACTCGCTCTTTCCTGGTTGTAAATATAGTATCTCTGCCTGACACACATCTTTGTTCCACACCAGATCTTTTGCAGGAGAGGAAAGTCATTGGCGACAATGGCTTCTCCTTACTCCTGGTGCACTGGCGCCTTGAGAACTGCTAGAAGCAGCCGCGCTGCGGGAAGAGTAACTGAACATTCTTGCCTCTCCTGGCTGCCCTCAAAGGAGGCGATTTTCTGCTGCGCTGCCCTTGACCTCTGCCTCTGCCCGAGCGCTCTGCCCTCCTCACAAGGCACGCGGGCAGTGAGGGGGCTCATCGTCTGGCGCTGCCTGTGGCGCCGACGGCCAGCAGAGGGCAGCATTGAGACACGAACGAGGGAGCGCCCGCGAGGCGCCGCGGGGGCAGCGGAGCCGCAGGACCCCAGATCCGTGGCGGCTCCAGCCTTTCAAACGACTCCCCCGGGAACTCTTTCTGCTGGGTGTGGGCTGCCGAAAATAAGCAGGTGATAGGAGTGAAAAAATGAAACAATTCTGTTCCGCAGAATGAAAATGAGTTGTCAATTAGCGTCTTATCTGCCTATGTCACCTTCTCCGCGCTTTAAGATGGCTTTGTCTGTGGGCAGGAGCCGGGGACCTCCCCAGGGCAGAAAGTGGCGCCACCAGCAGCGGGAGGGGCGTCAGGGGACTGAGCCAAGGCCGGGGGCGGGGGTCTCAGGACCCAGGGCCTGTGGAGAAGGGAGGGCGCAGGCGCATTTCCAGCCCGCTGGGGCCAGGTGGAAGGCGACAGCCCTGCTGCAGGGGGAGGCACGGGGAGGGCGCCAGAGAGGGCTGCCAGGCTCGCGCTTCCCCTCAGTGGTCTGGGTCTGCTTCCACGTCGGTTCTGTTTATCAGGAGAGCTGGGAGGAATGTTTGGAGTTTTCTTTGTCCTTCACGGTCTCAGTTGACCCTCTGAGGCCTCGCCATCCTCCTTGCCGGCTCCGTCTCGTGCTGTCGCAGATTCCTGGGCGCAGCACGAGGCTACACCTGGTCCTGGATCCGCTCTGTCTGGCCAGAAGGGAGGAAGTCTTTTTGTCTCCATTTCCTGCTTCCACACTGTGGAGGCTGAGCCATGTTCCAGAGTCTGAGCCGGCCCTCAGCGGAGCTCTTGCATCTCCGCCACGGACCCCAAGCTGCTAAAGAGAAGTCCTGCTAGAAGGGCGCATTCCATGGAGACCAGAAAGAGAGCAGCAAGCGAGCTGGGAGGGCTGGGTTAGCAGGAGGCCGTCACTGTGAGGTCCCCTGCCTTCAGCCCCATTAAATAATGATTTTATTCTTGGGCAAAGGTTCCTTGCAGCTACAAAAGCAGAATCTTTGCTGTTCCCCAGCGTGCTTTATTTCTTTACAGATAGTATTGATTGCTTCCTCTGGATGGTTACCCTCAAAACCCCAATTTCACCCGCACTCATGGACTTGGTGTAAATGAAAGCCGTCTCATTTGATGATCACGAAGACTATAAATTACCCTCTGCTAAGAGATTTAGAGTGGAGGGAAGCATTTCTTCCGTCCTCTTAGAAGTGCTACACTTGGCTGGTTGAGTCAGATTCCTACCTGGCACCGGCAAAGGAAATGCCTGTAACTAGTTGAAGAACCCAAAGCATATTCAGGAATATGTACTTTAATTTGTTTTTAATTAAAATATCTTGAAAAAAATTCCTGTTGTTTAAACATGCGTCAGTGGTGACATATTACAGTGGTTGGACCTTAACTGAGTCAGGCACCTCTCTCCTTGTTACTAAGGGAGTGGTGAGGAAAGAGCAGAGACTTGTGATCAGACAGAACTGGGTCTGAAACACAGCTTGGCCTTTTACTAATTTTATTATTTCACTTAACTGCGCTCATCTGAACTCATCTAAATGGGTGTAATAATGGCTCACTCACCATGAATGCAAATACATATAAAGTATAATAATGTGTATAAAATGCCTGCAGCCCTCTAGGTCCTCCATATTAACGTCCCTTTTCTCATCCTCCTCCTTTTTCTTTTCTTTCTTGTCCTTCTCTTGCTTTGCGTGGTCAAAAGGCCATAAAATAAACATTGAGACAAATGGAGCCTACCCTATAACCTCAGTTGTATACAAACTCACTTAAGAAAAGTTACAGCATTTGGCAAATGGAATATATGTGTGTCTTGTGTGTGTGTGTGTATGTTATGCGCACACAGACATATTTCTATATTTATCTATAAGTTGAATACAGCCCCGTTGACCATTGACCAATATACTGGCTTATGTATATATATTTTACATATGGGCCTATAGGCCAACAGCGAACATTAATTCTCGCTCTCTCTCCATCCCTGCTCCACTTTTCCTGGAGATGAATACATAAAAATAGATATCATATGAGTTGAGTATCACTTACTCTCACAAGGCTCTTTTGTGAAGCCCAAGTCACAAATAATACTTGACTTATTCACTTATTTTAATTAACTTTTGTACAGAATATCAGGATTGGATAGCATTTTGCTCATCTTATTCCACATTTCATTTGATAATTTTTGATATGTCTGATACTTGACTCCACTCCCCAGCGTAGGGCAGGTGGTTGTCCAGTCTCTGCTGGTGATGTAGTTCCAGAGTCAGCCCCGTCTACCATATGATGGTCTTAGAGAGTCTGCTTTTACTTTGAGCAGGGCTCTATTGGCTCTGATCTTGTTTTCTGAGATACTCTAGATTTGTAGGTGTCCATCTGCTCTTAATCTTTTCTTCTGGCTAGGCATTGCTGTTTTTCTCAGAAGTTTCTTATACAGCATAGCTTTTCTTGTGCACAGGCCTCACCTCTGGATTATAAACTTGTGCAGACCCTCTTTGTAACTCTCACAATAGCCAGTGATACAGTTTAGCTCTGTGTCTGCACCCAAATCTCATGTCAAATTGTAATCCCACGGGTGAGGGAGCGACTTGGTGGGAGGTAATTGGACCATGGGGGAGGTTTCCCCCATGCTGTTCTCGTGATAGTGAGTGAGTTCTCATGAGCTCTAATGGTTTAAAGTGTGGCACATCCCCTCTCTGTCTCTTTCTTGCTGCCACGTAAGATGTGCCCTGCTTCCCCTTTGCCTTCCACCATGATTGCAAGTTTCCTGAGGCCTCCCCAGCCATGTGGAACTGTGAGTCAATTAAACCTCTTTCCTTTATAAATTGCCCAGGTAGTTCTTTATAGCAGTGTGAGAATGGACTAATACAACCAGGACGTTGGCCTTGCCATGAGTAAGTGGGCCTCACCTGAGTCTCACAGGCTGATTGAGAACTATCACTAGGAAAGCAGGGAAAGGAAGAAACAATGCCTGCCTCTTGCCATCACAGACAAAGTATATCAAGTTGAGGCTGCCAGACTGCTTGGCAAATATGTCACCTTTCTTTTTTATAGCCTTTCTGCCTCTTACTTTGAGTCCTGGCCTTCTGGGGAGCCACTGAAGCTGAGCAAAACAGGCTTCTCATGCTTGTCTTGTCAACTTTAATTTATGAGAGTAAAGCTCAGATTAGAGGGGAAGAGGGGGAAACAGATACACACCTTCTGTAACGCCAGGAGGGATTGCTCCTTTCTGGTTGTTCTAATCTGGTGATATTTTCATAGAGCAAGTGAACCCAGCTTTCAAACCTGTTCGACACTTGTGAATGGACATACTTGCTATTAAAATAAGAAATATAGGATTAACCACCCAAGCGAATTAAGATGGAGAGATGAAACATCCTATTGAAGGAAGCAAATTAATAGTATTCTTGTTTGAATTACCTAAACTAGATGAGTTAAATTATTTTCTCTTCAGCTATTGATAATATACATCCTCAATTTTGCTTTGTTGTGTGTGTATATATAATATATACACATACATATGTGTATATATACATATTATATATATGTGTGTATATATATGTGTGTATATGTGTGTGTATATATATTATATATGCATGTGTGTGTGTGTGTGTGTGTGTATATATATATACTTTAAGTTCTGGGATATATGTGCAGAACGTGCAGGTTTGTTACATAGGTCTACACATCCCATGGTGGTTTGCTGCACCCATCAACCCATCACCTACCTTAGATATTTCTCCTAATGCTATCTCCCTCCTAGACCTCTACCTCCTGACAGGCCTCGGTGTGTGATGTTCCCTTCCCTGTGTCCATTTGTTCTCATTGTTCGACTCCCACTTTATGAGTGAGAACATGCAGTGTTTGGTTTTCTGTTCCTGTGTTAGTTTGCTGAGAATGATGGTTTCCAGCTTCATCCATGTCCCTGCAAAGGACATTAACTCATCGTTTTTTATGGCTGTATAGTATCCCATGGTGTATATGTGCCACATTTTCTTTATCCAGTCTGTCATTGATGGGCATTTGGGTAGGTTCCAAATCTTTGCTGTTGTGAATAGTGCTGCAATAAACATATGTGTGCATGTATCTTTATAGTAGAATGATTTATCATCCTTCGGGTATCTACCCAGTAATAGGATTCCTGGGTCAAATGGTATTTTTGGTTCTACATCCTTGAGGAATCACCACACTGTCTTCCACAATAGTTGAACTAATTTACACTCCCACCAACAGTGTAAAAGCATTCCTATATCTCCACATCCTCTTCAGCATCTGTTGTTTCCTGACTTTTTAATGATCGCCATTCTAACTGGTGTGAGATGGTATCTCACTGTGGTTTTGATTTGCATTTCTCTAATGACCAGTGATGATTAGCAAATTTTTTTTTTTTTTTTTTTTTGGGACGGAGTCTTGTTCTTGTCACCCAGGCTTGAGTGCAATGGTGCAATCTCAGCTCACTGCAATCTCTGCTTCCTGGGTTCAGGTGATTCTTCTGCCTCAGCCTCCCCAGTAGCTGGGATTATAGGTGCCCGCTGCTACACCGGGCTAATTTTTGGTATTTTTAGTAAAGACGGGGTTTCACCATGTTGGTCAGGCTGGTCTCGAACTCCTGATGTCAGGTGATCCACCCACCTTGGCCTCCCAAGTGCTGGGATTACAGGCGTGAGCCACCGCACCTGGCCAATGAGCTTTTTTCCATATGTTCGTTGGCTGCATAAATGTTTTCTTTTGAGAACAAAAGTGAAAATTGACAAATGGGATCTAATACACTAAAAAGCTTCTCCACAGCAAAAGAAACTATTATCAGTGTGAACAGGCAACCTACGGAATGGGAGAAAATTTTGGCAACATATCCATCTGACAAAAGGCTGATACCCAGAATCTACAAGGATACATACTACAAGGAATCTACAAGGAGCTTAAACAAATTTACAAGAAAAAAACAAACAACCCCATCAAAAAGTGGGCGAAGGATACGAACAGATATTCTTAAATTTTTTTAAAGTAAAAAGACAAGAACTGTGATATCACAACAACTGTCAACACATCCATTGAAATAAAAACATGGGGGTTGGAGTGTGATTGATTTTCTGAAAGAATAAAAGGTGACTTTTCAAATGTGTTAAGTACGAAGACTGAAGACCGGTTGTATTGTTTACATCTCAAAACTAGGTTTAAACTGATAGCTTTGAAGATGGAACAAGAGGAGGAGGAGCCAGGCCAGGTCCTTGGGGGCGTCCTGCCTGTCCTTCCCCCTCCTACTGCCTCAGTGTCTCCAGGCTTTTCAGTTACCAACCCCTCCCCTCGGGCAAGTCACACAGGCACCCACAACTGCTGGAAACAATTGTGGTCAGTGGATATGGGCAGTTATGATGTCGTCTCTTTGTGAAGCACTCAGTATCCAAGGTGGCCACTAGCATGCCTCTTCTCCATGCATTTGATCTCATCATAATTCTGTCATGTAAGTGTTACAAATTCCCACTTCTGGGTGAGGAGACGAAGCACAGAGAAGCTAGGTAACCAAAGAAAATTTCTTCCTTGGGTTAGTGGAAGGCTTCAGGTTTAAGACCAGTTTTCTTCTACCCCAGTATGTTTCTCAGACCTGCTGCATTGCTGTGCAGTCCAAAAATACATCCTTCTTTGTTACTCACGGTGAGTGGCAGCAGTGCCCTGCTTGGTTATTTGTATCCGGAGGCTGTCATCACTATCAACAACAGTTCCAAAATCTCACTTTTCTTGCAACATGTGGTTTTATAGGAAAATAAATTAAATGCACAGGACTTCAGCTCGTTATTAGCTGAATTTGCATGTGAAACACATTTTTTTTAAAGAGGGAAGTATGTCACTCTAAGTCAAGGAAATAAGTATCTTAGCATAAACCTATGAACCTGATATTCCAAGTTTAAACCCTATTCAGTAAGGATTAAATGGGGTTCCGCTGCCATAGAAAAGGAGGAAGGGAGTCCAATTGGTAGTGGAAGGCAGGACACAATCCCCAAAAGAGGACTCTAAGTAATGAGGAAGGATCCCCCTGGAAATGGGGATGCTCTCCATGAAACTGCGCCCAGGCCCATGAAAGGCATCCTGCAATGTCCTCTTATCAGAGAAGACTTACACTCCCGACAGTGACACCACAGATTTGTGAGTGGCATTTAGGAAACCATGTAGCATACAAAATAATATTCCTATTAGAAAAACTGTTCCTGATGGATCACATTTCAGCAGATAAGATATTAGCTCTTGGCCTAATAACATATGGCACAGAATCAACAAGGAAGAACAGGACAAATGGCAAGGAGCATCATTGGATTGGGGGTGCCCCTGGCCATGCTGGCTGAGCTTCACCAGCTGCCTCACTGAACTTTATCTGCTCTGTCTGTCTGCATCCATACACATGTAAATAAATGTTCACACTGTGACTTGTATACTGCATTTATGTCATGGCATGGTGTGATGTGAATTCTTGTCATCAACATGATGGTGGGGTCTTCATAAGGTCTTTAGTTAAAGACACCCTTTAGGTATTGTTTTGGTGACATATCTGAATTAGGTATGTATGCTCAACCCGCATTTGAGGTGACTCTCCTGGTGGCCAAATTGAGCAGGTCAGGGCAATAGCAGCCCTTGCCAAAGAGCAGCTGAAATAGGACCTCCTTCTACTGGGGGTGTTTCCTTTATAAGGTGGAGAGCTTTTCAGAGCAGGTGAACAGACGGGGCATTGTAAGTCCTTGTTGATCTTTCAGCCTGAGGATGGAAGGGAATCACGTGTTTCCAGTGCAAATCTCAAGCTGGCTTGGGGGAAGACCTAGTTATGAGAAAGGGCTTTAAATATCCAGACCTCAGCTTGAAGCCTCACTCAATGAAACAGAACAGCTGAGAGATTTTTCGTTTGTTTTGATGGCAGTTCTATTTCTTGGAAGTTAGAAGAGGTGGGTATTGCAACTGTGGAACTAGTTCAGATCAACAAGGGGAATACGTAGTAATTTTAAAAGCCCAGTGTAAAAGAGAGTGTCATCTGAGCCATAAAGACATTTCTGGTCATAGTAGTTACACTGGGCACCTATGCATTTAGAAATTCAGTTTTCAAAATATCCTAAATAGATAGGAGTAACCCTATTTAATTATTGTGTGGGTTTCTTTTCTGTCACTTTCTGTTTTACCCTCTGGAAATGTCTCTATATCCTCAAATAAAAAGTATGAAAAACAAAAGTAACACAGAAAAAGGCAAAAACAAATGGAACATTGCTTAATTCCTGTTTTCCATTTAAATATTTCTCAGGGATAAGAATTTTATTGGAAATGGTAGAATTGACTACCACAAAAGGGACTCAACATTACATCAATACTTATAAAGCAAGTCTGTTATGGTTTATATGTTTTTAAGTCTCTGGCCAAAATGGGTTGTATCATAGGAAAGTGAGAAAAAAGATTTGTATATTCAATTGCAATGACACTGTCAGGAACCCCTGAGGGGTCTTGGAGCATGATCCAGGGGCCTTATAGTAAAGACAGAATTTTCAAATGAGTAAAATCAAAACTGTGTATTCTGAACTGGTGAGCCTATATATAGTTTAGGCAATATTTTAGAACACATATTTAGAACATAGTTTTAAACGGGAGTTTTTGAGTACTCCAAGTCAGGAGCAGTGATCTCTCAGATTCAGCATTGATTCTTTTTTTTTTGAGACGGAGTCTGGCTCTGTCGCCAAGGCTGGAGTGCAGTGGCCGGATCTCAGCTCACTGCAAGCTCCGCCTCTCGGGTTTACGCCATTCTCCTGCCTCAGCCTCCTGAGTAGCTGGGACTACAGGCGCCCGCCACCTCGCCCGGCTAGTTTTTTGTTTTTTTTAGTAGAGACGGGGTTTCACCAGGTTAGCCAGGATGGTCTCGATCTCCTGACCTCGTGATCCGCCCGTCTCGGCCTCCCAAAGTGCTGGGATTACAGGCTTGAGCCACCGGGCCCGGCCTTCAGCATTGGTTCTTAAGGATGTCTTGTCACACTGACAACCTTTCTTTATTCTTTAGATCCTGAATGAATGTCTATGGTGTACTGGAATTTCAACAAGATGTCTTGCATATTTCTCACTTATGCAGACTGGCTCATAATATTGTTAGCTGGATCAGTAACTGCTTGAATACTCATACTCTTTCTCTGTCCCAGCCTGGGAGATGCTTTTATCACAACACAGATGTGGAGGTGGGTGGCATGCTTATCAAATCTGTGGTGACATATGGAAGGACAGTTAAAATCCTAAATGACAACAACCACAGTACAAAAGAACAATATTAAACAGGTGGCCAGATGGCTTCAACAGAAAAAAGTCGACACCGGACTCCTACCCTTGCCTGCCCCTCCCCACTCTCGTTGATACAGTGAGAGGCTACTTGTGATTAGGTTTCGTGGTAATATGTGATGGATAGATGCCATTTTTAGTTGGCTGAGAAATTAATAATGGAGAGCTAACAAGATACAGATTTCTCCAGGCTTTTGCAGCTTTGGAATTTGAGATTTAGAAGCACAGTTGATACCAGTGTGGAGTCTGGAGCAAGGGGGCTTTCCGGTGGGCCCATCTCTCCTGTGACAGCCAGACCAAATCTAGACTGCTCTATCCCACTTTGAACACTGCATTTTTAGAGAGACTTCGCTAAACAGGTGTATATGATTGAAATGACTGAGGAATATAGATGTTCAACCAAGAGAAAAGAAGACTGATGTCTGTGTGCCCACACATGTGTACGTGTGTCATAATATGAGTTCAAACATAGCAAGAGTCACTTGTGGAAAGAGGACTGGAAATATGTTGTGTGATGCCAGGAACATTCCAATTGCAGCTCAAATCTCACTTCCTCAGAGGCTCAGAGGACCCATTTTTGGCCCCCATAGAAAGCAGCCCCTCCCAGGCACACTCCCATTTAATTTCTGCTATAAACACTTAGCATTAGTTGAAATTTTTGTTTGCTTGTTTTCTTATTTTTAAAAAAGTATCCACTAAAATATAATCTACATGAGGCAAGGGCCTTGTCTTTCTTGTTCAATGCTGTATCCCAGGTGCCCAAGCCAATACATTGTACATAGTAGTTACTTACTAAACAATAGCTGAAAGAAAGGGAGGGGAGGAAGAAAAGAGGAAGGAAACAAAGAAAGAGATAGAATCAGCTGGGTGCAATGGCTCATGCCTGTAATCCCAGCACTTTGGGAGGCAGAGGCGGGTGAATCATCTGAGGTCAGGAGTTTGAGACCAGCCTGGCCAACATGGCAAAACCCCGTCTCTACTAAAAATACAAAAATTAACCAGGCGTGGTGGTGCATGTTTGTAATCCCAGCTACTTGGGAGGCTGAGGCAGGAGAATCACTTGAACCCAGAAGGTGGAGGTTGCAGTGGGCCAAGATCACACCATACTCCAGCCAGCCTAGGCGACAGAGTGAGACTGTCTCAAAAAAAAAAAAAAAAAAAAAAAAGAAAGAAAGAAAGAAAGAAAGAAAGAAAGAAAGAAAGAAAGAAAGAGAGAGTATCAGTGAATTCCAGTGCAGAAAAGTAGAAGCAGTGGATAGAGTTGTAGGAGATTCATTTGAACTTAACATGAGGTGGGATGTTCTAATAATTGCATCTGGCGTTTGAACCAGCTCTTTCTGGAGACAGTCCCTCTAACTGGATATTTTCAAAGAGAATTATTATAGCCCAAAACTAGAAGGAGAAATAGATTCAATGACCCCTAACAATTTATTGTGACCTTGAGATTAAGCTAAAAATATATTTTATACTTAAAATTTGCCATCCTTTTTAGGAATTCAGCATTCTATAACATCAACCAAGCCTTATCAGCATAAACTATGTGGATTCTGCCTATTAAGAAAGCACATAGCTGCAGGTGAGGGGAAGAGGTGAGAATGTGACTGTGTTCAGAATCTGTGACTATCACAAGCCTGAAAATCCCACTTTCTGAGTAGCTTTGGGAAAGTCACTTTTAACTTTTTGTTTCAGTTTTCTCATTTGAGAAACGTGTGTGTGTGTGTGTGTGTGTGTGTGTGTGTGTGTGTGTGTGTGGCTCTCCTGCAAGGGGATGGACTCAACCTGGTGCAGGCCAGGAAATCCTTTGTCAGTGAGATGGGAACCCTTGAAAGACATGACTTAGTTTCCCACATTCCAGTTTTGCTCTTCTCCAAGCCCAGGAATGCTTCACTTCTGGTGCAGCAGGGGAAGGCACTGAGCTTGACAAAGGAAAGCTACACAGACAGCCAGGTGCTTAGGACATCCCACGGTTGACCAGGTGCTTCTGCAGCTTTTGGTGACTTATCTATTCCTTTCCACATTTCTCTAAGCTTAGTCTCCTGAGACCAGATGCTAGGGGAGACTGGCTTTGGTCTCATTCTCCACGCCTCACCCCCACATCCAGTTTCTATGGGGCTGGGGAGGACATTTGGGAAGCCTGGCTTTGATTCCACCTCCAGCCCTCCTTCCTTCCCACCCAGACCATGTCAGGAGCTTGACCCCCTGCCCACAATGCAGATGTGCAGTCCAGCCGGGCTTCCTCTACTGCTTCAGGGGTTAGACAGCAGTAGACGTGCCAAGGAATCCCAGCTGGTGTGTGCATGTGTGTTGCTTGCCTAGGTAGCATCCACCCTTTGGTACATCATGGCCACTCCCTCTTTTCTGTGGTTTCACTTGAAGCTCTGGCTCGAACTGGCCCAGTCTTGGCTGGTTCCTGGAGTTGATATGTAGACATTGCGAGTGATGAGTCCACTTTTCACAGAGGTCGCTATGCTGGGAGGATGAGCATCTAGACCCCTGAAAGTCATCGTTCCTCGCCACAAGCAAAAAGCTATTTGCAGCAGGTGAGTTGGCCACAAACCAAAGCACAACCTCAAATGGAACCAGAGAGAGCCAGGAACATTCTGGGGGCCCGGATAAGCCAGTTGTGGGAGCCAGTGCACCCCCAGACTATGTTTGAGCAGTTTAGATTTGTCACTTGCAAGAAAAAGAATTTCAATGAATGCATGAGCTACCAGTGGCAAGATAGGCACAAACTCTTGTATCTACGTGTAGACAACAGAAAGGCAAAGAGAGGGGAAGAGAGGTGAGAGCCAGGCTTCTGAGATAACAGTTTAGCAGCTTGGGGGAATTTGAAAGGTAGGTACTGAAGTCAAGGGGGCTGTTCAGAAGATATTGCAATAAGCAAAATGGAAAAGGGTCCAAATGGTTAAACTAATATTTACTGAATATTGAAATATTTATTTATAGGCCCTTGAGCTCTATTCTTAATTACATCATCTTGTTAGTATTCACAACAACCCTATGGAGTATATATTCTTCACATTTTAGTCATGATAACACTAAGGCTTAGTGGGGTTAAATTACTCTTTCAAGACCCCAGGCCTAGAAAGAGGCAGTTTTATGGAGTCTAGATCAGCCTTATTTCTGTTTCTAGTACCCCAGAAGACTTCTTAAAGTGAGAAGAGGGCCCTAAGGAGACGTGTGTGTTTCTGTGAAAGACAGGCTATCAAAGCAGGGGAGAGTAGGAGGCAGTGAGGGATGGGAGCACCCGGGCCCCAGGCGTGCCTTTCACAGGGGCAGGAGAGAAATGATTAGTCCAAATTTGGATGTGCAGAGTTCAAGAGGGCCCCTGCTGGTTCACTCAGGGCCTTGCACAGTGCCTGGCATCTAACAAGTGGCTCACAAATATTTCCTGAAAGGAGTAGTTTCTAATTCATGTCTTTTTCCCTTGCTAGGAGTGATCCAGTCACATACAAGGCCCCTTCCTTGCTGAATTTCTGAGGTCTTTAGCGTCCTAGTTTATTAAAGTTGAAGTAATGAGTTGGAGAACTTTAGAGGAAGGCAGATGTCAGATAAACATCCCACCCTCTGCTCTTCTCTCTGCCTGCAGGGCACGCCATGGAGGAGGATATTTTGCCACTCACCCCCAACTTTCTTTTTCTATTTCTTCTTCTTCTATTGGCTGGTGTGGGCTAACATTATCTATCTATATGTCTTAGTCAGCTCAGGCTGCTACAACAAATTACCATAGGCTGGGTGGCTTAATCAACAAACATTTATTTCTTACAATTCTGGAGCCCAAGATGCCAAGATCAAGGTGCCAGCAGATTTGGGGTGCAATGAGGGCTCGCTTCCTGATTTGAAGATGGCTGCTTTCTTGCTGTGTCTTCACGTGGCAGAGGGAGAGCACAAGATCGCTCTTGTATCTCTTCTTGTAAGGGCACAGATCCCATCATGAGGGCCCCACTCTCAGGCCTTCATCTGAACCTAACTACCTCCTGTCTCAGCACATTTGCACTGCTATAACAAAATACCACTGCATGGGGAATTCATAAATAATAGAAATGTATTTCTCACAGTTCTGGAGGCTGGGAAGTCCAAGATCAAGGCTCCGGCAGGTTCGTTTGGCTGGAGGAAGCTGCTTTCTTCTTCCAAGATGGCACCTTATCACCACGTCCTTACAAGGCAGAAAGGGTCAATGTTGTGTCTTCACATGGTGGTAGGCAGAAGGGCAAAAGCATTTAGCTAGGTCCCTTCAGTCCTTCCATAAGGCACTGATCCCATCCGTGAGGGTGGAGCTTTCAGGGCGTAGCACCTCTCAAAGGACCCACTTCTCAGTACTGTTGCATTTGGGATTACGTTTTAGCTAAATTTTGGAGGGGATATAAACATTCAACCCCCAGCATCTCCTAAAGGTACTGCCTCCAAATACCATCACATTGGGGGTTAGGGGTTCAACATACGAATTTTGGAGAGTCACATGCATAGCACTATAGGTATCTGAAAATGGTGAATGGTAGATTAGGTATAGGCCAGGTGCAGTGCCTCACATCTGTAATCCCAGCACTTTCAGAAGCTGAGGTGGGCGGATAACCTGAGATCAGGAATTTGAGACCAGCCCTGGGCAACATGGTGAAAGTCGGTCTCAACAAAATACACACAAAAAATTAGCCAGGAATGGTGACACACACCCATAGTCCCAGCCACTCCTGAGGCTGAGGTGGGCTGCACTCCAGCCTGGGTAACAGAGTGAAAGCCTGTCTCAAAAAAAATTAAAAAGAGCCGGCCGCGGTGGCTCACGCCTGTAATCCCAGCACTTTGGGAGGCCGAGGCGGGTGGATCACGAGGTCAGGAGATCGAGACCATCCTGGCTAATACGGTGAAACCCCGTCTGTACTAAAAGTACAAAAAATTAGCCAGGCGTGGTGGCGGGTGCCTGTGGTCCCAGCTACTCCGGAGGCTGAGGCAGGAGAATGGCGTGAACCCGGGAGGCGGAGCTTGCAGTGAGCCGAGATTGCGCCTCTGCACTCCAGCCATGGCTACAGAGCGAGACTCCATCTAAAAAAAAAAAAAAAAAAAAAAAAAAGGAAAAAAGAAAAGAAGAAGAAGACCAGGAGACCAGGGATAAATAGTAGTAACCATCAAATTACTTTGTCTATGCAGAACACAAGCAAATTTTCAAAATGAGTAATAACAAATTCAGTATTTGAACCATCGTAAATAAGGACTTGAAATGGACAGATTTGCATAGAATTGCCAGTTCAAATGCTCAAATATGGACTTTTGATGCCTAATCAAGAAGCTGCAATTAAAATTTGAAAATAATGTTCGCAGGGAAGCCGTCAGGATGGTGTGCCAAATGCTATTCTTTAAAGGCTTTGTGAAAATGTTTACAGGTTAGAAGAAAGAAATGGCTCTCCCAGATGGTGACTGTGGGCAAGGGATTTCTCCAGGGTCAAGGGTGTGAAGAAAATCAGAAGGTCTGCTTTGTTTTGTTTTTGGCAGCTGGCAAGGTATGCAGGAAAATAAAATCCTCCAATAAGAATAAAGGCAAGCAGGAGAGCAGATTTGCGCCACAGTAGGGGAGTTGAGAGACTGGGACCCAGCACAGCCCACACTCAGGGCTCTGAATCAGCCCCAGGGAAGGTGCCTTGTGGCTTTGGGGCTGGGAAAGGAGATGGGGGTTGCCTAGAAACTCTGTGCCCTGCTTACAGTGTTTGCTGCCATCTGTCCCTACGAAACGATGGTTCCAGTGCTTGCCCTGGGTCTCAGGTCGTCTTAGGGATACTGGAGGAAGGGATGAACTTAGGCCACCTGGCAGGCCTGAAACTGGTGTCCTGGGGGCATTTTCAAGCAAAATTGCACCAATACAATTGGATGAGGTTTAGATGTGGAAAATAACTTGTCCTTTCCAAGTGCTTCAGAAGCCGTTTTAAGCTACATCCCTAGGTTTTTAAGAGTGAATATCTGGGAGCTGGACAAAAAATCCTATAAATCAGATACCACTTTCTTTTTCCTCACAAAGAAGAGAACAGCAAAAGGAAACTCAAGGCAGCAATTACAAGAGGCTCAGCACTGCTCCTGCTTTTGTTGCTTGTTTTCTGTAGTTTGGTCTTGCTTTTGCTTTGCTATCCTCCACTGTTCCCAATATTAACATGAAACCCAAGATGCTTTGTTTGTTTTTTGTTTTTTTCTGGGTAGAGCATGTCATTTTATATTTTAGGCAGGCAGACATTGATTTTTGTCTGCTCTGAATGAAGCTCTGAATGAAAGTGGCTCTATTCAGCTACAAAATCAAATGCAGTGGAGGTAACATCTTTTCTCTGCACAACATTTCAATTCAAAAATCAGAAACAATCATGACATAAATGGTAGCTACCAAGCTTATGAAGGCAGTATACCATTTTTTGATAGGGAGTGGGGAGAAAGAATGTTCTGTTTTAATGTATGGTTCGATATAACAAAAAAGAAAACAAAATAAAATAAAACCCAAAGTGACATCAAAGAGTTTGCCACGGACTGGAAAATGCAACTTATTTAGGAGCCAACAGTGAAGTCTGGCAATCCTTTGTTCAAGTTCAGGATTAATTAGCTCTGTAGCCATGGGCAAGTTATTGAATGTGGACACTGAGCCTCAGTTTCTTTATCTATAAGATAACAATAATAAAACCTTCCTTAGAGGATGGCTGTGATAATTTCAGGAGATCTATCTCCTTGAGAACTGCAAATAACTTAATTGTGAAGTTCCTTATTCATAGCATACAGTCAATGTTCAACAAATCTTAGCTATTGTTATTGATCGTTTCCTTGTAAATTCAGCTGTGGAGGGAAGAAAAAGAATGTGAAAAACAGAGAAAGCATGAGCTGTCCAGGCCAGCTGATGCTAATTATTCTCACATCCATTAAAAGGGCTCAGCAGGCCCATGTGAGTAGGTGTGTATGCGTGTGTGCATGTTTTTGTGTGTGTGTGTGATTGCACAGGTGCCTAGAAGGTAAAGGAGAGTCGCAGGCTCTGGAGCTTTGGGCTGAGCAGGCCCACACAGATGTCAGAAAGAGGAAATATAAAATTTCGAACAAACTGCATGTACATGAAGGCTGAATGTGTATTGTGGGTTGTGAGTGTGTTGGGTGTCATATATTTGGAAAACCCTCCAGAATCTCTCTCGTAAAGGACACACATAGCACCTCTACATTGTCTTCATTGTTTGCAAGTATCTACAAGGACTGTTTCCCCACTGCAGGATTCTCTGCACTGTTTGACAAACAACCCGCAAGAAAATGCCCCTGCTTGCCTACATTGCCTTCCTCTCTTCTGAGTCTGCCAAAAGGATGGTAACTATTAATTAGTACTACAATATCTTCTTATGAAGGTAACACCAGGAATCTGTGCTTCAATCACTGAAATCCTCTTACGCTTTGGGATAAAGCTCTGATTAGCCTTTTAATGGTGATTGTCCAAATATTCTCTAAACCTTAACTTATTTCATGCCAGTAGGAACAATTTTTTTTTTTTTTAATTTCAGAATAAGACTTTTGAGTGAAGGAAACCAGAGTACTTAACCCCAAAATATACATCTTTGGCATATTTTGAAAAGGCTATTTAGATGGGCCGCAAACCACAGGAATAGCTATGAAAAAATGTTCTTTTGTGGGGGAGATTTGCATCTACAGAGAAAATCCACATAGGTAAAATAAATAGCCAGGCCTTCTCTGAGGCTCCCCTTATCCAGATCTAGGAAAGAAGAACTCACAAGAAAAGGAGACTAAAAGCCTGACACCTTAAAGGTCCTATAGAGAAGCTGTTACCCCAGGCACTCATCTGTTCTTTCTGAGAGCTCCTCCCTGAGGGATGTCATCTGTAAACAAGATAGCCTGTTGTGGGCCTGGCCCATAACGGCTCACACCTGTAGTCTCAGCATTTTGGGAGGCTGAGGTAGATGGATCCCCTGAGGTCAGGAGTTCGAGACCAGCCTGGCCAAAATGGTGAAACTCCGTCTTTACTAAAAATACAAAAATTAGCTGGGCATGGTGGTGGGTGCTTGTAATCCCAGCTACTCAGGAGGCTGAGGCAGGAGAATCGTTTGAACCCGGAAGGTGGAGATTGCAGTGAGTCAAAATGGACTCCAGCCTGGGCTACAGAGAGAGATTCTATCTCAAAAAAAAAAAAAAAAAAAAAAAAAAAAAAGGCTTTACTGGCTTTCCTGCCCTCACTCTCCCATCACCTGTGTCTCCACCTCCCTTGAGAAGCCCCAAGACCCTATTCATTCTGTAACCTCAGGATAATATAAAAACCTCAACCATCTGGTCCCTCCTTTGAGTCTCATACTTTGGATATGGCTCCTGTGTCCATGTGCGTGTTAATAAATTTGTATATCCTTTTTTCCCCCTATTAATCTGTCTTTTGTCCGTTTATTTCAATAGACTCAGACTTAAATTTTCACAGGGAAAGTCTGAACTTTCCTATACAAGAAAATTCTCAAAAGTCAATACAATTTACTGAGGATGTGTGTCTGTGTGTTTTGTTTTGTTTCTTTTTGAGTTTCTTTTCTATTACCAAGCACTCAATATATATTTAAAAGATTGCTACACTATGATTTTGATAAACAACAATAATAATTGGAAGGAAAATTTTTAAACAAACCTTCAAAAAGGTATATCTGCCATGGGTTTTAAAAAATATTATTCCCCAAATGTCAACTTACCTGTGATAAAAACCACTGTAGAGTTTATGAAGGGGAAATAGGAAAATAAAAATTGGTCAGGCCACTTCCTCCTTAATTTTGATTTAGGGCAGCATAAAAAATTCTCAATATATCTGTCCAGTGCTGTAGCACTAATGAAGTTTCCAGGCAATTTTCTGGAGATGGGAGTCAATGTCTCTGCATTTATAATCAAGGGGGTCCCACATTGCAAAGATCTATGAAGTACCTTGGACAATTCTTTTTTGATTGCAGAAGGAAAACAATGAAATTTGACTTCACACTTCATTAACGCCAAAAGCTCTTTTAAATATATTTCCTTAGGTTTACCTAAACCTATGAGAGCCTGAAAAACTGGTGTAGAAATCAGGCCTCAGGTATGAAGGCACTCCAGCTTGTGTCAGTTACCTCCCTAGGCTGAACTCTGGACTCTGACCCCTGCTAAGGATAGGCTCCTTTTTTGCATAAAACACATAAAAGTAAGGCTAAGTCCACACATAGGCAATTAAATGATTTTTAAAAAAGACACACTAACACAATTTAACAGGGAAAGGAAAATCTCTTCAACCAATTGTGCTGAGATAACTGAATATTCATATAGAAAAATCAAGATGTTTGACTTATCTAACCATACTCAAGAATCAACTGAAGATGAATCACAGACCTAAATAAAAAAGCTAAAATGATAAAGCTACTGGAATAAAATATAGGGTTAGTTTCATAACTTTGAAGCTAACCCTATATATCTGTACAAATTTCCTAGAGAGAACACAAACCCATAAATTATTAAAAAGAATAAACATTAATTGTTTAGGCTAACACAATTAAAAACCTCTGTGCATTAATAAAAAGCATCAAGAAATTGATAGTCAATTCACAGACTGGGAAAAATAATTCACAACACATATATATGGCAAATGGCTTTTATCTAGTATATAAAGAACTCCTACAACTCGATAATAAAAGGATAACAAAATAAATGGGCAATGGACCTAAACACTTCTCAAAAAATGATATACAAATGGCAGTAAGCACATGAAAAAGCAAATAATATCATTTAAGAAATGCAAATTAAAACCATAATGAGATGCAACTACACACCCACTACAATGGCTAAAATGAGAAAGAATATGAGCCAATCAGAACTTCCATACATTGCAAGTGGGAGTGTAAAGTGGTATACCATGTTTAGCAATTTAAAAAAGTTAAACATACATCCCCAGCCTATGACCTATGTATTTATCCAAGAAGAATGAAGACAACATGTGAAGGATGTTTATAGCAGCCTTATTATATACAGTAGCCCCAAACTGGAGACATCCTGCATGCCTACCAATGGAATGGATGAACAAAGTATCATCTATTCAGGTGATGAAATATTACTCAGAAATAAAAAAGAGCAAACTATTGATGTAGGCCACAACACAGATGAATCTCAAAAACATTATGCTGAGTGAAAGAAGCCAGATCCCCCATTCCTAAACTACATAATGTGTGCTTCTACTCACAGAATATTCTAAATGGGGCAAAACTATGTTGCATGGGGATGAAAATCAGATCAGTGACTATTTCTGGAGGAACACACTGGGAAGGGGTGAAGATACTCTCTAGGCAATGGAAGTGCTCACCATTTGGTGTGTATGTGTTAAGACTGATTGGACAGTACATTTAAGATCTGAGCATTCATTGTGTACAAATTAAACCTCAATTAAAAATAAGAAAGGTAAAATAAAAGTCACAGCCAAAAGAATGCCAAATGATCATTGGTAGTGAAATTGGTAGCTCTGATTGTCTTGCAAATGAAGGAGCTCAGGTGGCCTGGGTTACTAGGATAGAGCAGCTCTCACAGGCCTAACCAGAAGGGACAGCAGCAAAATGAGACTAGGAGTGAAGGTGGGGCCAAGAGTAGAAAAGAAAGGAGATTAAGAAAAGATCTCACTTGAAATGATTTCTGAAAGACTAAATGATAATGGTAAGAATAATAAAAAAATATTTTGCAACAGCATGTGGACATGATATATAGTAATAAAATCAATCTCTTTTCTTTTCAAAATGTAGGTCTTTTAAATTTTTTAAATTTTTTAAACAGCTGTTTAAAAACACATTTTTTTTTTTTTTGGTAGAGATGGGGGTCTCACTTTATTGCCCAGGCTGGTCTCAAACTCCTGGGCTCGAGTGATTCTCCTGCCTCAGCCTCCCAAAGTGCTGGAATTGATTACAGGGATGAGCTATGCAATGGCTGAAAATGGATTTCTTTATGTTCCTCGGCTGTGCTTACAACTGACATTGTTGGGCAGAACCATATGTTTAGGAGATGCTAAGCAAATATTTGCTGAATGCATGTTCTTCTGGAGGGAACTTCTTTTCTACCTTAACCTACCTCACCTACCTTAAACTTCTCTTCCTACTTTTGCTAGCTACTCCTGGGGCTGGCATGATTTAGGTCAAGCTGCAAAGGCATGCTCAAGAAGATAATGCTGATAAAGGATGCTGAAGTGGATTGTACCAAAGGAAAAAGCTTTGCAAAAACTGCTGGATATGGGGGAGATGTACTCCTTCCCTCCTGGTGAGCAGCTTTTAAACAACGGCCTTTTGTCTCCATTAATCAAATTGGATTTGAAACAGAGAAAAGCACTTTTATTTCCTCAGCCTCCTGAGCTATCTAGTTCATCCTACTGGAGTGGCTCTTTTTCAGGCTCTCAAATCATTTATCATGAATGAAATAACTCACTGAGAATATGAAATGTCATGAGTCAAGTCATGGACCTAAATCAATTAGAGAAAGTCAAACCTTCCTGCCTTTAATTTATTGTCAGGAGAGAGAATGGCTCGTGTGACATCTCTCTGGAGCTTTGTCATGTGTGCAACATAAAGAAAGTGAGCTATGTCCTGAACAAAACACAGAGGGTGCAAGAGCAAGGAGACATCAAACCATTGTCTACACCCAGGAAAGGAATTCAGAGTGGTTAGAATCACCTTGATATTCCTGTGCATTCTCCAACAATTTGTGGGAGGCCTTCAGAATTATTTATAGTTCCTTTCCACCCAGGCTTAGACTTTTGCAGATAGAAGTGTCTGACACTTCTTGAGGATAAACTTTTGATCTTGCTGCTCACTGTAAGTGGAGCTGAGGGCTGGTGTATTTCCATTTCTTCTCTGGCCTGAGCTTCTCTGCTGAAGAAACAGAGAACAGATTAGGTCTTCAGATGAGGATGGAAGAGCTCTGTTTGTACAACTTATAAGATTTAGTCGAATTCCAACCTTAAATTTTTACATACATATTGATAGTAGAAATTAATTGTACAGTCTTCAAAACCAGTACTGATATTAAGTCATTAAGCCATTAAAAATGACTGAAATCAGTATGATTTATGAAGAACATTTGCTTGTTTAGCTTTTATTTTACCCATTATGATTCCTTACTATGTGAAGGAATCTATATTTAGTAAACAAAACAAAACCAGCATCCTCCCAAAACAAAAACAATTCTACCAGGGCCTTCCTAATGCCTGCAATGCTGGCAGCCCAGAGAACTTGCAGTTATGATTACAGGAGCAAAAGAAAAATGGAAAAAGGAGAGAAGACTTGCTTCCATCTCTACCCTCAGGGCCTTAGAGTATCCCCACCCACCCTTTTTCAAAGATTGTGCTTCTAAATTTCTAAATTACCTCTTCTTGTTCAGAGATTGGTTTTTTTTTTTTTTTCTTCCTGAGATTAATTAGTAACCAGATTTAAATGACAGAAATAAATGACTTTTTTGGTGGGCATTTACTTTTCAGCAGGGATTTGTTGAGTCCAGTTAAATATTTAGAGGATGGAACTGACAAACACCCTCTCCTTGACCAAACTTTATCCAGGCTTCTCTGAGTCTTTTTCTTGACTAGGCCTCAACTTTGCCCCTGTTCTAGCCGGGTCTGTATAACCCAGTCTTAGCAAAAATCCTGCTGTCAGTTTAGCAAGAATACTGTCCTAGGAGAGGAGAAAATATTTGCAAACCATATGTCTCATAAGTTTTTAATATCCAAATATATAAGAGACCCAAATAACCCAATAGTAAGAAAATAAATAACCGTATTAAAAAATAGACCAAGGAACGGAATAGACATTTCTCCAAAGAAGATAGATAAATGGCCAACAGGTATATGAAAAATGCTGAACATCACTAATTAGGAGGGAAATGCAAATCAAAGCCACAATGAAGTATCAACACACACCTGTTAGAAGGGTTATCAAAAAGACAAAATATAACAAGTGTTGGTGAGGATGTAGAGAGAAGTATACCCTTGTACACTGTTGGTAAGTATGTGAATTTGTACACTTATTATGGAAAACAGTATGGAGGCTCCACAAAAAACTAGAAATTACCATATAACTCAACAATTTTACTTCTGGGTATATCCCAAAAAAGTTGAAATCAGTATATAAAGAGACATCTACACTCCCAAGTTCATTGCAGCATTATTTACAATAGTGACAATATGGGTTTGACCTAAGAGTTCATCAATGGATGAATGTATGAGGCAAATGTTGGATACTAGTCAGCCTCAAAAAAGAAGAAAATTCTGTCATTTCTGAAAACATGGACGAACATCTAGGACTTTATGCTAAGTAAAATGAACCAGACACAGAAAGACAAATACTATAGGACCTCACTCATATGTGGAGTCTAAAAAAGTGGAATTCATAGAAGCAGAGAGGAGAATGGTGTTTCACAGGGCTTGGGGTTAGGGAAGAAAAGAAGATGTTGGTCAAAGGGTACACAATTTTAGTTATGCAGAATGAATAAGTTCTCGAGATCTAATGCACAACATCATGATTATTGTCAGATGTCAGAATAGGTTTCAAATGTTCTCACCAGAAAAAAATAAACATGTGAGTTGATGGCTATGTTAATTAGCTTGATAAGCAGTTTTAAATTGTGTATGTATATCAAAACATCACATTGTACACCTTAAATATATACAATTTTTACCTGGCAATTATACCTCAATAAAGCTGGAGAAAAACTGCAAGGAAATATAATTCTATAGTCACAACTACTTTTTGACAAAATAAAACCATAGTGTTGATGAAGATAATATGCAGATCTTTGGAGATCACTCCCTTACCTTCTTGCCATCTCTCCCAGAGCTCAGAGAAACTTTGCTCCAGGCCATTGTATGGTCTTTAAACTCATTCAATTATCCTGAATTGTTCACTATCCTTCAAAATTGCCTATATTCCCCTCATTTTCTTCTCTCTTATGAAGAAGATAGTTTAGCCACAAGCAAGCGGCCTTTCTTTGAATCCCATATTTGCAGGACTCCTGCATATACATTTGTATGCATGTCAATAAATTTGTATGCTTTTTCTCCTGTTAATCTGTCTATTTGTGTAGAAGTTTGTGTAGAAGACATGTGTAATCTGTCAGTTTGTGTAGAAGACATGAACCTTCAGGGAGTGAGGGAAAATTGTCTTGGCCTCATAGATTTGGCATAGCAGGCAGGATACCAAAACCACTCTGCTCCTTTGGAATCTGCAGTTGAGAGAAACTAGGACTGAAAAGCCAGCAAAAATGGGAAGAATTTCTTACCAGTCAGACTCCTGGTTCTCTGTCTATGAACTCCAGTTGAATGAATGGCAAAACACACTATTTTTCTCCCTTTCCTTTCAAATTTTAGATTAATAGGGGAAAAGCATTTGTATGGACTGGTCCTTGGGTATAGCAACTCCAGTGTATTTTTGGTATGTGCACTCATCTTGTCTGATCCTTTTCCTTCCAGAAATGGCCTTTGTTTTCCTTTGTCTCAGTCTTTCTGTGTTGTTTTTCACAAAGAAGAAAACTATTGGGTACAACATGGGTCTAAGGCCTTTATAAACCTGTTGCTTGAGCTAGTCTTTTGTCTTGTTTTATATCTTGAGAGCCTGGCTTTTGGGGCCAAGTGAAAACACTCTCTCTGCTTGTCTGCCAGCTGGGGGCATGGTTGTTAAATCACGTCAGGTGGCCAGTCTGAAAGGCCTGGTAACCCATGACACGTACAATTATTAAGTAATACTCTCTTTTCCAAATGTGCCAAACTCACAGGCACATTTGTCTTAACAAGAAGTCTCATCCTGGCGCAGTGGCTATGACCTGTAATCCCAGCACTTTGGGAGGCTGAGGCCGGCGGATCATGAGGTCAGGGAATCAATACCATCCTGGCTAACATGGAGAAACCCAATCTCTACTAAAAATACAAAAAATCAGCTGAGCATGGTGGTGGGTGCCTGTAGTCCCAGCTACTTGGGAGGCTGAGGCAGGGTAATGGTGTGAACCCAGGGGGTGGAGCTTGTAGTGAGCCAAGACTGTGCCACTGCACTCCCACCTGGGAGACAGAGCAAGACTCCCCCTTTTGTTGCCTTGTTAGTCCAACCCCAGAAAACCCTGCTTGGACTCACAGGTTGGTGAGTCTGTGACTGCAGGTACCCCCATGTGTCCATGTGTCCACATGTTCATAAGGAGACCAGAGACATTGTTTGCACAGACACCAACCTTAGCCATCTGTGTCAACAGGATCTTTTGGCTTCTTTAGTCCATTTCTGGGAGTGAATTTTTGGATATCATGGGAGCTGCCTCTTCCACACCTTCTTTGGGAATGCCTCTTACCTTGATGAAAAATTGTATTCCAAACTTAAAAAAATTACCTCCTAGTCTTTCCTTGAAGAGGTTTATTAGATTATGTCAGGACTAAAATAAGTACATCATTGGGGACCCTAACTGTCAATGCCAGATAATGGATCTTTTGACTTAGACTCTATATGTAAAAAAGCAATCTCAGAAATTCTCCCTCCAGGCCATTGCCTTATGTGTATTCGTTAAGGGCGGGTCTTTGTTCTTAGATCTCCCAAGATGGTGGTGGGCCGCTCCCAAGATGAGCCTTTTGCTCTCTGACCTGGGGTTCTTGGCCTCATGGATTCCAAGGAATGGAGCCTTGGGCCATGCGGTAAGTGTTACAGTTATGTATGAAGCCATGGGTCATGGAAAAGAACTGTGGAACCCAGTGACTAGTGTTCAGCTCAATTAGGACAAACCCGGGCACTTAGCCGTGCAGGAACAATAGTGAGCCTTTAGGCCACTGGGGAGTGGCAATGGGCGCCTTGCTGGATTAGAAACGCAGCAGACACCCTGCTGGATCTGGAGGGGTGGAAGTCCATGGCAAACAGCTGAGCGAAAGCTCAACTTGAGCTGGAACAAACACAGAGCAGAAGAGTGTGCAGCTGCAAGATTTAATAGAGTGAAAACAGAGCTTCCATACAATGGGAGGGGAGCCCACTCCCCGGTCCAATGTCTGGGGTTTTATCCCAATCATTGTCCCTCCGCTTGTGCTCTCAGGCGGTAGATGATTTGATTATTTCTTTACCTCCTGTTTTTAGCCTAATTGGTATTTTAGTGAGCCCTCTTTACTACCTGATTGGTCAGGTGTGAGCTGAGTTACAAGCCCTGTGTTTAAAGATAGGTGTGGTCACCTTCTCCAGCTAGGCTTAGGAATTCTTAGCCTAGGAAATCCAGCTAGTCCTGTCTCTCACTGCTATTATAGGAGTTATTAAGAAATTATCTTAGGCAGATAGGGAGGAAAAGGGGTCCTTGGGAAGTTTTTTTTTCTTTTAAAGCAGCTCCAGAAATGTTTTTTGTCTAGCAGGGAAGTCCTGGCTCTTAGAGCTGGGCTGGCAAGCTTTGATATGCAAATACAGGCCATTAGAAACGGGGTCCACCCAAACATTGCGATTCCCACTGTCTTCTTCCCCTTTCCCCAACGTGTGTCTGACAACGTGGCCGCCCCCAGTATCCCCACATGTGTAGAACATCATGGTGCCCTGAATTTGCATATTAAAAGGCTAGAGTGGGAGGGCCAGTTTTTTCACAGGCTACGTGAATGACATACCTGGTCAAACCAATCCCCTGAGCCCTATGCAAATCAGCCACCACCTCCTCCAACTTCCTCATATAAGCAGCCACTTTTCCACCACACACGAGATTTTCTCTTTGTTGGAATCCTCCCTCTTTCTGTCTCTGTGTGGGGGAGCTGTTTTCTTCTTCCTTCCTTCTTTCTTGCCTGTTAAACTTTTCGTACCTTAAAACCACTCCGTGTGTGTCCATGTTGTTTCATCCAAACCTGTGTGAGACCAAGAACCCTGTTGTTCCTCCAGTCGTTGGAGCCGTATCACTATATCACTGCCTTTGTATTTCTTAAATGTATTTGATTGTTGTCTCATGCCTCCCTAAAATGCTAAAATGTATGAAACTAACCTGCACCCTGATCACCTTGGGCACATGTTCTCAGGACCTCCTAAGGGCTGTGTCATCAGCCATGGTCACTCATATTTGGCTCAGAATAAATCTCTTCAAATAACTTACAGAGTTTGACTCTTTTCGTTGATAATAGCTTTTGATTTTCTATTTTTCAAATGGACTACTTGTCTCTTTTGATTTTCCATCCATGGAAACATACACATTATCGGGCTTTTGTGTGCATGTGGCCAACCAAAAGTTGGGAGCTCCCAAAATATAGCAAGGCAAGAATGTGGGTTACATATTTTTGTGGCTAAGCATCTAAGCCATTTTTTTTTTTTTTTTTTTTTTTGCCTGCCTTTTGGAATGTTACAGGTTTTGAAAGGGCTGCATCTTTTCTCCCTCTTTATAGGCCTTGCTTAAAAGCGCTTATTTATTTTATTATTTTTTAATTTAGTTTTGAGACAGAGTCTTGCACTGTCATCCAGGCTGGAGTGCAGTGGCAAGATCTCGCCTCACTGCAACCTCTGCCTTCCGAGTTCAAGTGATTCTCCTGCCTCAGCCTCCCAAGTATCTAGGATTACAAGCACCTGCCATCGTGCCCAACTAATTTTTGTATTTTCAGTAAAGACAGGATTTCACCATGTTGCCCACCAAGTTGTTGGTCTCAAATTTCTAACCTCAGGTGAGCCTCCTGCCTTGGCCTCCCTAAGTGCTGGGATTACAAGTGTGAGCCACCGCGCCCGGCCTGAAAGCCCTTATATATTTTGGTCTCGTGTGCTTATTTGTTTCAGCCTTATGTCATTTGAGACATAAATTTAAAATTTTAAATTTCTGTTTATATTTGGAGCACAGTAAATTCTTTTTTGTTTGTTTGTTTCAATTGTTGGCTTGCTTTTTCCTTTCTCTGAGGTAAAAGGGAACTTTATACTAAAAAAGTTTTCTTGATTAATAATTACCTTAAGCCACTAACCACTTGTATTATTTCTCTGTGCCTTTTGAGGTGTAAACTCTTTTCTCAATCTTACCTAAGAAACACCCTTTAAAATGCAAATTTCAGGAACAAAAGAGCCAAGAAACAGAAATTTCTACAGTTTGCCCAGCTAAAACCTAGTAATAAAATATTTTTTAAAAGTTTAAAAGAATTCTATTGTCAAAAGTCAGCCCAATTAAAAGGTAATGTTTAGGTCATAGTTTTTTTTTTTTTTTTAAGAACTTTCTTCTTGTCTCTATTGAAAATACAAAAATTAGTTGGGCATGATGGCGGGTGCTTGTAATCCTAGATACTTGGGAGGCTGAGGCAAGAGAATCACTTGAACCCGGAAGGCAGAGGTTGCAGTGAGCCGAGATCTTGCCACCGCACTCCAGCCTGGGTGACAGTGCAAGACTCCGTCTCAAAAATAAATTAAAAAATAATAAAATAAATAAGCGCTTTTAAGCAAGGCCTATAAAGAGGGAGAAAAGATGCAGCCCTTTCAAAACTTTTTTCTTAGTCAATTGAAACACCTTTTTAATTATATGCTTAGCTTATTAAGCATATAATTAATAACTTTATTAATTTATTTTAATTTAATGAATACATTTAAATACATTTGCTTCCTTTCTTGATGACATAAATTTTGCCAAAGATAATGTAAAATTTTATCAGACTTTTGGGAAACAGAAGATCTTCTCAATCTGGTTCCCCGAGTCTTGTTCTTTTATTTGCTTCTTCTCCTTCTATCTCCTTTTCACCACCTTCCATCTTCCATCCAGCTTTCTTTAAATTTTGTTTTGTTTTGTTTTGAGATGGAATTTCAGTCTTGTTGCCCAGGCTGGAGTGCAATGGCGCGATCTTGGCTTACCACAACATCTGCCTCCCGGGTTCAAGCCATTCTCCTGCCTCAGCCTCCCGAGTAGGTGCCACCAGGCCCGGATAATTTTTTTTGTATTTTTAGTAGAGGCCACCTGCCTCGGCCTCCCAAAGTGCTGGGATTACAGACGCAAGCCACCGGGCCAGGCCCAACTTCCTTTAATTGAAAATAAAAAAAAAAAAAAATAGGGAAGCCTCTACCTTCTCTATTTGGTGTCAGTGGATAAAAATTACCGTGAGGAAACATCAGAGTTCTGACTGTCGAAGGCGTTTGAACCACAGCAACTCTATCTTGAATAGGAGCCGGGTAAAATGAGGCTGAAACTTACTGGGCTTCATTCCCAGATGGTTAAGGTATTCTAAGTCACAGGATGAGATAGGAGGTCAGCAAAAGGTCACAGATCATAAAGACCTTGCTGATAAAACAGGTTGCAGTAAAGAAGCCGGCTAAAACCCACCAAAAACAAGATGACCACGAGAGTGACCTCTCGTTGTCCTCACTGCTACACTCCCACCAGTGACTTGATAGTTTACAAATGCCAAGGCAACGTCAGAAAGTTACCCTATATAGTCTAAAAAGGGGAGGCATGAATAATCACCCTTCGTTTAGCATTTCATCAAGAAATATCCATAACAACAGGCAACCAGCAGCCCCCAGGGTTGCTCTGTCTGTGGAGCAACCATTCTTTATTCCTTTATTTTCCTAATAAACTTGCTTTCACCTTAGTCTATGGACTCACCCTGAATTCCTTCTTGTAAGAGATCCAAGAACTCTCTTGGGGTCTGGATCAGGTCCCCTTTCCTGTAACATGACTACCACATAAAGAGATCTAAAGAAGACTTCTAACAACCCTGAGATCCCTTAAGAAACACAGAAAAGGTGCCACTAGCCCTCTTTTTGGGGTCTTCTATCTTCTTCATTGAGCCAAGTCTATATGTATTACAGCCATAATTCAAGGATGACTCCTTGCCTTGGCTTTCCAGCCTTGACAGGCTTTTAAAAGAATAATCTAACATTTTTTATCAAAAGTTCCAACAAAGCAGACTTACAAAGAGCCTAATCAGTCACTAGTCTTGCTAGACTTATGTAAATGGTCAGTCCAAGTATAACAAAACTGATTTTACAAGTAAATTAAACTTGCTATGATTTATCTTTGGTATCAATGTAGAGAAAATATTATATTTTAGAAAAAGCTATAGTATACCTGTTATTAGATCCTAGTTCATTGTTTTTGAGATTTTGTTATTTATGTACAATCTGGACTAAATACTAAATTAGTTTTGTTTCTTCCAACATCTGGCTGCAAATCTCCAAACTAATGTTTCCAAATTTTCTCTCACTCCTCTGACTTGGAATCACAAAAAATTAAAACTGTGTTTTTCCTGAGGCTCTGCAAGCTGAAGCTGGTCAACCTAATAAATAAACTCCAGAGAAATCATTGTGATGGCTTGTATATTGACAGCCTTTATCACATTTAACCTGCACACCAGGATAATCTGTCAGATTGCTACTGCTATACCCTGCTCCAACTAAAGATGCCTCAGACCAGATTTAAAAATATTCCCAGCTGACTGCCCTCCAGTTGCAGACTAATTATATACTGCTCCAGACATCAACTTTTAATTTTCTTTTGCTTTCATAGACAAGTCTCTTATTAAATACCTGTATACTTGCACCTTATTGAGACCTAGCCTTGATGGAAGTCCTACTCTCTCCTAAAATGATCTACAACTGTTTAATTGGATAGGCCAGGATTGGGAGATGGGTTTAATGGTATCCTTTGCTACTTAGCTTCTAACTCAAATTCTGTCTCTCCAGCCACCAGTTCAGCTTTTAGTGTGTGTGAAACTTCTAGGGAAGTTTCAGACAGGGGTATGGCAGGGCATAGAGACTGATACCCCAAAGTATGGTGCTTTGGCATGATTTTAATTAAAGGAAATTGGAAGACCATAAAAGTTACCTCAGAACCAAAGACTTTTTAACCTTCCCTTTTTGTCCCCACCAAGCACAGGGAGAGGCTCTTTCCAAAAGTTCCTTTACCTAACTGAAGAACAGTTCTTTCTCCCCAAAATATAGCTGTTTTAAGAGCCCCTCTCTAGAAATCTTATCAAATAGCCAGAAAATAATCAACTTCCAGGAAAAAAAAGATCAAAAGTCATCACTGTACTCAAACAGCCTGTTCATTTATTCTTCTAAGGACAACTCCAAAAAAATGACCTGAGATACTTTATCTACATAATAAGACAACCTTTGTTCACAGCAAAGTTCCATCCCACTTTTTCTTACCACTGCCCCGAAGAACTCAGAAATATTTTGTCCCAGGCCGTTGTCTGTTATTTGGGCTCATTTAATTCCCTTAAAATCACTTATTACCTCTCAAAATTGCTTACACTTTCCTTCTCCCCTATAAAGTGGTGTTTAAGCCTCAACCATCTGGGCTTTCTATGAGTCTCATATTTGTGAGACTCCCATGGCTATGTACACATGAGTAAGTTTGTATGCCTTTTCTCTTGTTAATTTGTCTATTGTCAGTTTGTTTAACAGACTCAAATCTTCAAAAGGGGAGGAAAAATTATCTTCACTTTTATATGGGCATGTAAGTATATATTTACTCTACTCCTTGTGCTTCCTAATGATACAAAGCTACCTATTATTGTAATGCTTTTATTGAAGTGTAATTAACATATAATAAGCTGTACACATTTAAAGTGTACATTTGTAAATTTTGACATATATGTGTGTGTGTATATATATATATACACACACATAAATACACACAAGTGAAATCATCCCACAATCAAGATAATGAGAATATCATTATCCCCCAATAGAAGCTATTATTATTCATGCCATTTTACTGATAAGATAGCTGATTTCATTTGTTGAACATTACATTGGCTACTATATGGTGAGCCAGGACCTGAAGCTATGTCAGCTAGATTTCAGAACCATCTCTCTTCTTACAACATCAGCTTGTGTCTATCTGTCTGTCTCTGCCCTTCTCTCTCTCTTTCTCTCCCTCTCTTTCCCTTCTTCACTCTGCCTCTCTTTCTGCCTCTGTCTCTCTGTCTCTAGCATTGGGCACTCACTCTGAGTTAAAGGGTATATATTTAGATTCTGAACACTGTCATTATAAGCCAGTAACAATGATAACCAGAAATGCCAATTACAACTAACATGTATGACAAATCAGTCTGAAGAATTCCTTATGTGGTGCCATATTTGAGGCAACGTGGCCCTTAAAACTTTAACCTTGCAATCAAGTTGACCCAGGTTTAAACCCTAGTCCTGAATAACCCTGGGTGATCCAAGCATCCTCTCTGAGCCTTGACATCCCTACTGGAAAAAGGAGAATAATGCCTATTTCAGAACTGATGTGAGAACCTCATGGCATAATCTACTTAGCACCATATTTGATAATAGCAAATATTCCAAAACTATGATTATTAAAAGCATCATAGCATGATTTTCCTCCTTAAAGAATAGAGTTCTTTCTACACTGGTAAATAAATATACACACAAGAGCATGTCATGATTTACCATATTGTATAACACCGGAACAACAGAAAATACAATGTTTTTGAAAAGGAGTAGAGAAAATTGGAAATGGTTAACATCTTGCTTACTTGCTGTCTTTATATGTTTATTTTTAGTGAAAGATTTTTGAGTAAAATATAAGACTCTTTAGATGTTAGTTTTTTTTTTTTTTTTTTTTTTTTAACAAGTTTCCATTTAACTGCCCAGGTGTCAGGCCAAGAATAAGCTTCACAGCTTTCTGTTAGCCCTCATTTTGTTGGTTTTAGATTCCATGGCTCAATTTCAGTACATATGCACAACCGTCTTTCACCAGATCAGCAGATTCGAAAACATTTTCCAGGTCCTGTGGTCAATACAAAAATCAAGTTAATAGACTGTCATTGAAATAGATAGTGAATTTGAATGTTCAAGAGATCAGCAGGTCAATACTGGAGAGAAATTAATCAGTATAAAAAGTGTGTTGGAGGAGGGCCAATTTAAGTGGATTTTTTTCTTTTAAATGAGAAATAATCGCAGCAGGGGTTATTCATATCTTTAGAATGTAACTGATATCTCATCTTGTAAATCTTGGTCTTACAGACGTTTCAGGAAGTGATCAGAATGTAAATAACCTACTTTGGAAACCTGTTCATTTGCCTTCTGTTCAATAAGGAGGTGGAAAGTTTCACAAAGGGTCTCTTTGTTCACCCCAACTCTCCATATGGCTTCGCTGACAGTAGCAGAGGGCAATATAAAATGAAATAAGTCAACAGGATTTGTTCTTTCCTCTTTTTAAAATAAGCATGCTAAGGAGCAGGCAACGTATTAGATGCTGAGTGCACAATGGGATAAAAGCCACATTCCTTATCCCTTAAGAGCTATACATTTTTAATTTTAGCTAGGACAGCTAAGTATATCCATATTAAGAAATAAAAAAATAGTGTATGGCTAAAAACAGGCACCCCATTAATGATATGGATGAGAAATACTTTTGTAAGAAAGAAATTACTTTAAGTTAAAGTCAGGTTACTGTAGTGTGGAAGTCAAGCAAGTGTGGAAATCAAGCAGGCTTGGTGCAAGAGATGGATTCTGAGCTGGACTTGCGGTTGGATTTTATCAGGAAGACTGTGGAGAATGACAAAAGCGAATCCGCAGTGAATGAACAGTCAAATTCACCTCCAAACTCTCTGTCTAGTCCATCTGTACAATGACTCCTCCCAATCCCAAACTGTCTTGAAATAGGATTATTACACTTCACCCATCACTTCAACATATCAATATATTGTTGTTTCACTAACCACTGCATCTTTTGTCTGTATTAGGTATTCCTCCAGGTTACATAAGAGGCATTTGAGGAGGGCACTTAGAGGTTTTTGGCTCATGCTGTTGGAGGGAGGATATTGTTATTCAGCCAAGTAGGAAACATCAAAAGAAGACTTTATCTGGGGGAAAGATCCTTAGTTTGGTGTTGAATAAATTGAGTTTGAAGTGACTTTAAGACAACTTGTGGAATTAACTGTAGTTATCACTGAGTGTTTTATGACAGAAGATTGTTATTTTTCTTTCTCACTTTTCTTTCTCTTTGCAAGGAGCAGCAATTTTGCAAAATATGTAATGTGTATGTATTGTTTTAAAAGTAGAAAAAATGAAATAATAAATAACATGAACAAGAGTTTTAAAAATTAATATTACTCATGAGATTTTATTTTGATCCAATTACTTTATAAAATGTGAACAGCAAAGCACCAAATTTAGAGGCTTCATTACTGAGGGTATCTTCAACTTGCTGCCATCTTTAAAATTTGCAATTTCTCAACGCAATGATAATTTATCCTTTTTTTGGCCAAGCACGGTGGCTCACTCCTGTAATCCCAGCACTTTGGGAAGCTGAGGTGGGCAGATCACGAAGTCAGGAGATTGAGACCATCCTGACTAACATGGTGAAATCCCGTTTCTACTAAAAATTAAAAAAAAACAATTAGCCGAGCATGGTGGCGGGCACTTGTAGTTCCAGCTACTCTGGAGGCTGAGACAGGAGAATGGCGTGAACCCGGGAGGTGGACCAGCCTGCGTGACAGAGCAAGGCTCCATCTCCAAAAAAAAAAAAAAAAAAATTCTCCTTTTTTTCATACAAGCACACAAACAAAACAATGTTCCTAATTAGTGAGCAGCCTCCTCCAAAGGAGAGTCAGGGACCTAGCACTTTCCATCTGTAACTCTCCCATCTTCAGTGTGTGCCTTCTGTGGTTGCTTCCCTTGTCTTCTTTAGCTGATGGAAAAATAAAGAGCATGGACGATTTTTCCATGGGGCATTTCTTTGCTCCAGACTTGAAAGTGGCACAAATCACTTCTTCTCATGTTCCACTGGTTAGAACTAAATTACATGGGGTTATCATCAATGGAGGCTGTGAATTATATTCGAGCTGTGTGTCCAGTAAGAAGAGTGAACAGGTTTTGTGGCAAACTAGGAAAATTCTGCCTCAGATGTCAAGTGTGCATTTAGTGCTTTCCCTCTACAATGGCATCTGACCAGCATCTTTTCAGTTCCTTCTTTAATTATTATCTGGTTAACATGTTCGTATCCATACATACAAGTAGATAGGGTATTAGTGGCCTTGGTGCAACTCAGAGATATAAGTAAGCATTCCCCTGTAATATCAACCTAGTAATTCTGTGTTAAAGAAAATGAGGTTAGAATGAAATAATTTATTCTGACTGAAAGAATCACTCTTTTATTTTTTAGTGCATATCAATCATTACATTAAATATTAATTTTAGAAATTTGTGGAGATCAGTGTGGTCTTGGATTGGGTTTGGTTTGTTCTTGTTTCTCTAGTTTCTTGAGGTGTGAACTTAGATCGTCTATTTGTGCTCTTTCAGACTTTTTGATGTAGGCATTTAATGCTGTGAACTTTCCTCTTACCACCATTTTTGCTGAATCCCAGTGGTATTGGTTGGTTGTGTCACTGTTACTGTTTAGTTCAAAGAATTTTTAAATTTCCATCTTGATTTTATTGTTGACCCAAAGATCATTCAGGAAGAAGGAGACTCTATGATTATCACAGCATTTGCCTAGGGTTTCCAGGCTAAGAGAAAAGGGGAGCTCAGCCTATGTCAAATGAAACTAAGGTGATTGGAGTTGGCAGGCCAGTGTACTAGAGGAAACAGAATTGTGTATAGAGGAAACTTTGGATATGTTCAGAGGGTCCTCTCAAGTATTCAGCCGAGTACTGATCAACACATGCATGTGAGGAAACTACCTAAGTCTGGGGATAAAACCTGCTGAAAGGATTAGAGGTAATAGTGCCTGATATTTATACAAAACTGAAAATATGGGTTACTTTTGCCAGTTAAACTGGAAAATGACAAGATTCATGGGGCATTGGTTACAGTGCTGATTGGCAAGTTCTTGCATCTGTAATGGGATAATTAGCTGGAGAATGAATACTGCTCTAGTCCTGTCTGACAAATATCAAAAGCAAGATCTGAAACAATAAAATAGTTTTCAAGTAACTTAATTTCACTCTAGAAAAGAGTTCAAGAATATTTAGAATAAAACAAAAAATATCACTCAAGATGGTAATATTCACAATGTTTAGCATCTCCCCAAAATTTCCAGGCAAACAAAAAAGCAGGAAAATACAACCCATAATGTCAAATCAATTAAAACTGGCCACAAACCACACAGATGTTAGAATTAGCAGTCAAGGACACTAAAACTGTATTCTGTGTATTCAAAAAGTTAAGTCATATGAGGAAGGAGAATCGCTTGATCCTGGGAGGCAGAGGTTGTAGTTAGCTAAGATCATGCTGTTGCACTCCAGCCTGGGCAACAGAGAGAGAAAGACTCTGTCTCAAAAAAAAAAAAAAAAAAACAAACAAGCAAACAAAACCGTACATTTTAAAGACACAAATTCAACTTCTAAGGAAAAAGTGATAATGTGCGAAGTTAAAAATACACTGTGTGACCAGCTAGAACTCTCTAGCTAAGTAAATTGTTCCCTAACCAGTAATTTTTTGTTGGAATTCAAAGTGACTTCTTGATCATTAGAAATTACTGTGCATCATGAATTTTAGGGATTTATTGAGAATAAAGTCATGAATGTTAATTCCTCAGTGAATAAGGATTCATTTTTATTTACAAGTGGAAAATTGTACCTGGCTTCAGGAACTTATAATTTAATTGGAAAGACTGAACCCTCATGAAGGTAGGAAGAGAATAAATGCAAAACGACGTGGTGAAATGTATTGAAATTTTTATCCCCCCATCAGCTTCCCTTATCATTACTCTGTTCTATAAGGGTAGAGTTTTGAGAGTCAAAAGGTCTTCTATTTTCTGTCTATAAGAGGTGTTTCTTGTTAACCTAAGAGTGGAGACCTAGGACTCAAGAAATTCAGTTTTACTACCTTACGTTTGAATGTTTTAGGTTGCTTCTGGCTTGCAAGTCCTAGGCTGTTGAGGTGTAATGGTGACTCTACTTAGTAAGTCATAGATAGGTGTTGTGAGTTGAACGGTATTTCTCCAAAAGATACATATTGAGGTTTTAGCTCTAGTATTTATTTGCTATGGTCTGAATACTTGTAGCCCCCAAAATTCATGTTAAAAACCTAATCTCAATGTGATGGTCTTACAAAGTGAGGCCTTTGGGAGGTGATTACATCATGAGAATAGAGCCCTCATCAATGGAACTAGTACTCTCATAAAAGAAGCCCCAGAGAGCTGACTTGTGCTTCTGTCATGTGAAGACACAATGAGAAGGCACCATCTATGAACCATGCAACAAGCCCTCATCAGACCCTGAATCTGTTGGCACCTTGACCTTGGACTTCCCAGCCTCCAGAACTGTAAGAAATTGTTGTTTATAGGCCATCCAGTTAATGGTGTTTTGTTATAGAAGCCTGAATGGACTAAGATACCTTAAATGTGACCTTATTTGGAAATAGGGTTTTGCAGATATTATTAAGTTAAGATGAAGTCATCCGGGTTTAAAGTGGGTGACTAGTGTCCTTATAAGGAGAGAAAGATTTAAAGGCACAGAGAAACACAGGGAAGAGGGCCATGGGTAGACAGAGGCAGAAGGTGGAGCTGTGCTTCCATAAGCCAAGGAATGCCAAGGATTGCCAGCAACCACCAGAAGCTAGGAGAAGTGAGAAAGGATGATCCCTTAGACTCTAAGAGGGAGCATGCCCCTGCTGACCTCAGACATCTAGCCTTCAAATTGTGAGACAAAAAAGTCTCTGTTGTAAGCTTTCCCATTTGTGATTTGTCACAGCAACTTTAGGAAACTGATACTGTAGGAAACAGTGTCATCTTAGCTCAACATCTGCCTAATCAATGCCCATGCCCCAAACTTGTAAGGGTGCAAGAAGTGGTTGCCATCCCTTTCCAGAGTACTTCCTGACTTGCCAACTTTCTCCAGACCAAACACACTCTAGATGGAGAGACATGTAGTTCCTTTACAGAGTTAAAGGCGATTGCAGCAATAGCCTCAATGTTAATGTTTCTCTGTATTCATTCCCTTTGAAAGTGCTCTCTCATACTGGGTTTGGACCTGTGGTGCTGTTTGGTTTTTGTTTGGTCAATGGGATTGTAGCAAATACAATTCAAGCAGAGATGTAGGATGTGCTTGAACATCTGGGGTTGCCCTCTTGTTGCTCTCAGACCTTACTGCCATGTGAACCCACCTGGAAGAGGCTGCTGGAGAATGAGAGACATCCCAGTAATTCCCCCGAGGCTTTCATAAGTCAGTCAGCTCCAGCTGGCTCACACACTAACCCCGGACTCATAAACAAGCCCAGCCAAAATTGCCAAGGCCCACCCAAGACCAGAATTGCTGCCCAGCTGAGGCCAGTCCAAGTTACTCTTGTGAATTTTGTTAATAAGTAGGTATTAAAAGTATAGCTACTATCAAGTATGATTATGATTTTTTTTTTTTAAAGAAGAGGGGACAGGGCCAAGATGGCCAACTAGAAATAGTGGCGATTGGAGGCTCACATTGAAAAGAACCAAAAGAATGTGTGAATCCTGCACTGCAACCAAGTATCCAGGTTCTGTCATCAGGACTGACTAGGTGGCTGGCATGACCCAAGGAGAGGAAGGAAGAGCAGTGTGGTGCGGCCACCTGAAAGCCGTACACGGCAGGGAAGCCCTCACCACCCAGGCAAGGGAGGTGATGAGCGAGCTTGCCACCCACCTTCGGAAACCTGCCTTTTCCATGAAACTGTGAAACCCACAGATTCAAAGATCCCACTCATGAGCCCACACCACTGGAGCCTCAGATCCCAATCATGGAGCCACCCAGATTCAGAACAGCCACTTGACTAGAATCTACCTAAGCCTGTGGAGTTCCCAGGGGGAGGGGTGGCCAGCACCACAGCTGTAGCTCCCTGCTGTCTAAGCCATCTGAGTTCCTTGGGGGAGGGGTGGCAGCTAACACTGAGGCTGCTAGCTGCCTAACACACTAAGCTCCCAGAGTGGTGAGGTGGGGGGCAAAGGAACAGCGGCAGCTATCTCTATAGCTCCAGGCAACACTTTTTCCCTGCTGGAGCCAAGGAGAGTGGGCCATTTGGTCCCAAGAGGTATTCCCCACAACCCGACACACTGGCTTTCGCAAATTGCAGCCAGAGTGCCTCTTCAGGCCGGCCACTCCTCACTGGGCAGAGCCTCCCTGCAGGAACTTCAACAACTCCAACCAGGCGCTCAGGGTCAGAACTCTGATCTCACTGGGCCTGAGCCACTAGGAGGAGGGGTGGCCATAGTCTCCATGGACCAGCAGAATTAGTCTTTCCTCCTGCTAGCTCTGAGGTATTCATCAGCCCAGACGAGTGAGTTTCCCCCCAGTGCAGCACACCCCCTCCACTAAGAGACAATCAAAGTGCTTTGTTAAATGGGTCCTGCTTCCTATGCCACCCAACTGGGTGAGACTCTCCAACAGGGGTTGTCAGACACCCTATACAGGAGCTTTCCTACTGGCATCAGGTTGGTGCTCCTCAAGGTCAGAGATTCTAAAGGAAGGAGCAGGCACCCATTTTTGCTGTTCTCCAGCCTCCTCAAGTGACATTTCCAGGCATGGGAGTGAACCAGAAGAATAGGGACTGAAGGGAACTCCTAGCAAACTAGGGAACTCCTAGCAAACTACACAGCCCTACAGAAGAGGGACCTGACTATTGAAAGAAAAACAAACATAACAGAAAGAAACAACAACAGCATCAAAAAAAAAAAAAAGTCCCCACAAAGACCTCATCCAAGGGTCAGCAGCCTCAAAGATCAACTAGACAAACTCATGAAGATGAGAAAGAATCAGTGAAAAAATGCGGAAAACCCAAAAGGCCAGAGAGCTTCTTTTCCTTCAAATAATCGCTACACCTCTCCAGCAAGGGTGCAGAACTGTATGGAGGATAAAATGGACGAATAGACAAAAGTAGGCTTCAGAAGGTGGATAATAAAAAAACTCTGCCAAGGTAAAGGATCCTTCTCTAACCCAACACAAAGAAGCTAAGAACCTTGACAAAAGGTTACAGGATCTGCTAACTAGAATAATCAGTTTAGAGAGGAACTTAAATGACCCGATGGAGCTGAAAAACACAGCATAAGAAGTTCTTGAAGCATACACAAGTATCAATAGCCGAATTGATCAAGTGGAAGAAAGAATATCAGAGATTGAAGATGTTCTTGCTGAAATAAAGCAGGCAGATAAGATTAGAGAAAAAGAATAAAATGAATGAACAAAACCACCAAGAAATACGGGATTATGTAAAAAGACCAAACCTATGATTGATTGGAGTACCTGAAAGAGATGGGAAGAATAGAACCATGCTGGAAAACACATCAGAATATTATCCAGGAGAACTTCTCCAACCTAGTAAGACAGGCCAACATTCAAATTCAGGAAATACACAGAACAACACTAAGATACTCCATGAGAAGATCAACCCCAAGACACATAATCATCATATTCTCCAAGGTTGAAATGAAGGAAAAAATGTTAAGGGCAGTCAGAGAGACAGGCCAGGTCACCTACAGAGGGAAGCCCAGATCTCTCAGCAGAAACCCTACAAGCCAGAAGAGAGTGAGGGCCACACTCTTAAAGAAAAGAATTTTCAACACAGAATTTCATATCCAGCCAAACTAAGCTTCATAAGCCAAAGGGAAATAAAATCCTTTCCAGACAAGCAAATGCTGAGGGATTTCATCACCACCAGGTCTGGCTTGCCAGAGCTCCTGAAAAAAGGCACTAAACATGGAAAGGAAAAACCAATATCAACCATTACAAAAACACACCAAAATATAAAAACCAATGACACTATGAATAAACTGCATCAACTAATGTGCAAATTAACCAGCTAGCATCATGATGACAGGATCAAATTCACACAAAAGAATACTAACCTTAAATGTAAATAGACTAAATGCCCCAATTAAAAGACAAAGACTGGCAAATTGGATAAAGGGTCAAGACTCATTGGTGTGCGGTATTTTAGAGACCCATCTCACATGCAAAGACACGCATAGGCTCAAAATAAAGGGATAGAGGAAAATTTGGCAAGCAAATGGAAAGAAAGAAAAAAAGCAGGGGTTGCAATCCTGGTTTCTGGAAAAACAGACTTTAAACCAACGAAGGTCAAAAAAGACAAAGAAAGGCATTACATAATGGTAAAGGAATCAATTCAACAAGAAGAGCTATCCTAAATATATATGAACCCAATACTGGAGCACCAAGATTCATAAAACAAACTCTTAGAGACCTACAGAAGGGCTTAGACTCCCCCACCATAATAGTGGGAGACTTTAACACCTCACTGTCAATATTAGACAGATCAACAAGACAGAAAGTTAACAAGGATACTCAGGACTTGAAGTCAGCTCTGGGTAAAGCCGACTTAATAGATATCTATGGAACTCTCCACCACAAATCAAGAGAATATGCATTCTTCTCAGCACCACATGGAACTTATTCTAAAGTCAACCACATAATTGGAAGTAAAACACTTCGTAGCAAATGCAAAGAACTGAAATAATAACAAACAGTCTCTCAGACCACAGTGCAATCAAATTAGAACTCAGGATTAAGAAACTCACTCGAAACCACACAACTACATGGAAATTGAACAACCTGCTCCTGAAGGACACCTGGGTGAATTATGAAATTAAGTCAGAAATCAAGAAGTTCTTGGAAACCAATGAGAACAAAGAGGCAATACACTAGAATCTCTGAGACGTAGATAAAGCAGGGTTAAGAGGGAAATTCATAACACTAAATGTCCACAGCAGAAAGCTAGAAAAATCTCAAATTGACTCCCTAACATCGCAATTAAAAGAACTGGATAGGCAAGAGCAAACAAATCCAAAAGCTAGCAGAAGACAAGAAATAAATAAGATCAGAGTGGAACTGAAGGAGATAGAGACATGAGAAATCCTCCAAAAAAATCAATGAATCCAGGAGCTGGTTTTTTGAAAAAATTAATAAAATAGATAGACCACTAGGTAGACTAATAAAGAAGAAGAAAGAGAAGAATCACATAGACACAATAAAAAAAAGATAAAGGGGATATCATCACTGACCCCGGAGAAATACAAATTGCCATCAGAGAATACTATAAACACCGCTACGCAAATAAACTAGAAAATCTAGAAGAAATGGATAAAATCCTGGACACATAAACCCTCCCAAGACTAAACTAGGAAGAAGTTGAATCCCTGAACAGACTAATAACAAATCTGAAATTGAGGCAGTAATTAATAGCCTACCCACTAAAAAAGGCCCAGGACTAGGTGGATTCACAGACGAATTCTACTGGAGATACAAAGAGGAGCTGGTGCCATTCCTTCTGAAACTGTTGCAAACAGCTGAAAAGGGGGGACCTCTCCATCACTCATTTTATGAAGCCAGTATCATCCTGATGCCAAAACCTGGCAAAGAGACAACAAAAAAAGAAAACTTCAGGCCAATATCCTTGATGAACATCAATGCAAAAATCCTCAATAAAGTACTAGCAAACTTAATCCAGAAGTACTTTAAAAAGCTTATTCATCATGATCAAGATGGTTTCATCCCTGCTATGTAAGGCTGGTTCAACATACGCAAATCAATAAATGTAATCCATCACATAAACAGAACCAAAGACAGAAACCATATGATTATCTCAATAGATGCAAAAAAGGCCTTTGATAAAATTCAACATCCCTTCATATTAAAAACTTTCAATAAACTACATATTGATAGAACATATCTCAAAATAATAAGAGCTATTTATGACAAACCAACAGCCAATATCATACTGAATGGGCAAAAGCTGGAAGCATTCCCTTTGAAAACCAGCACAGGACAAGGATGCCCCCCTCTCACCACTTCTATTCAACATAGTATTGGAAGTTCTGGCCAGGGCAATAAGGCAAGAGAAAGAAATAAAGGTATTCAAATAGGAAGAGAGGAAGTCAAATTATCTCCGTTTGCAGATGACATGATTCTATATTGGGAAAACTCCAGAGTCTCAGCCCAAATACTCCTTAAGTTGATAAGCAACTTCAGCAAAGTCTCAGGATACAAAATCAATGTGCAGAAATCATAACCATTCCTATACACCAACAATAAATAAGTAGGTAGTGAAATCATGAGTGATCTCCCATTTACAATTGCTACAAAGAAAATAAAATACTTAGGAATACAGCTCACAAGGGACGTAAAGGACCTCTTCAAGGAGAACTACAAACCACTGCTCAAGGAAATAAGAGAGAATACAAACAAATGGAAAAACATTCCATCCTCATGGATAGAAAGAATCAATATCATTAAAATGGCCATATTGCCCAAAGTAATTTATCAATTCAATGCTATTCTCATCAGGCTATCATTGATATTCTTTACAGAATTAGAAAGAAGTATTTTACATTTTATATAAAACCAAAAAAATCCCCGTATAGCCAAGACAATCCTAAGCAAAAAGAAGAAAAAAGAAGGCATCATGCTACCTGACTTTAAACTATACTATAAGGCTACAGTAACCAAAACAGCGTGGTACTGGTACCAAAACAGACATATAGACCAATGGACAGAACAGGGACCCCAGAAATTACACCACACATTTACAACCATCTGATCTTTGACAAACCTGACAAAAACAAGCAATGGGGAAAGGATTCCCTATTTAATAAATAGTGCTGGGGGAATTGATTCCCTTTTTAATAAATAGTGCTGGGAAAACTGGTTAGCCATATGCAGAAAACCAAAACTGGACCCCTTCCTTACACCTTATACAAATATTAACTCAAGATGGATTAAAGACTTAAATGCAAAACCCAAAACCATAAAAACCCTAGAAGAAAACCTAGGCAATATCATTCAGGACCTGGGCATGGGCAAATATTTCATGATGAAAATGCCAAAAGTAACTGCAACAAAAGCTAAAATTGACAAATGGGATCTAATTAAACTAAAGAGCTTCTGCACAGCAAAAGAAACTATCATCAGAGTGAACAGGCAACCTACAGAATGGGAGAAAATTTTTGCAGTCTACCCATCTGACAAAGGTCTAATATCCAGAATCTACAAGGGTCTTAAACAAATTTATGAGAAAACAACCACATTCAAAAGTGGGCAAAGATTATGAACAGACTCTTCTCAAAGAAGACATTTATGTGACTAACAAACATATGAAGAAAAGTTCAACATCACTGCTCATTAGAGAAATGCAAATCAAAACCCCAATGAGATACCATCTCATGCCAGTCAGAATGGCAATTATTAAAAAGTCAAGAAACAACAGATGCTGACGAGGCTATGGAATGTAAATTAGTTCAACCATTGTGGAAGACAGTGTGGCGATTCCTCAAGGATCTTGAACTAGAAATATCATTCGACCCAGTAATCCCATTACTGAGTATATACCCAAAGGATTATAAATTATTCTACTATAAAGACACATGCACATATATGTTTATTGCAGCACTATTTACAATAGCAATGACATGGAACCAACTCTAATGCCCAGCAATGATAGACTGGATAAAACAATATGGTACATATACACCATGAAATACAATGCAGTCATAAAAAGGAATGAGATCATGTCCTTTGCGGGGACATGGATGAAGCTGGAAACCATCATCTTCAGCAAACGAACACAGGAACAGAAAACCAAACACCGTATGTTCTCACTCGTAAGTGGGAGTTGAACAAACGAGAACATGTGGGCACAGACAGGGGAACAACACACACCAGGGCCTGTTGGGGGGGGCCGGGCACAAGTGGAGGGAGAGCATCAGGACAAACAGCTAATGGGTGAGGGGCTTAAAACCTAGATGATGGGTTGATAGGTGCAGCAAACCACCATGGCACGTGTTTACCTGTGTAACAAACCTGCATGTTCTGCACATGTATCCCAGAACTTAAAGTAAAATAAAAATTAAAAAAGGAAGATTCTTCTATTAATTGAAGATCATGTAACTGTAAGTATATCCCCTGAATTTTCACTATTGTCTTTTAATGATGATTGATGACATGGTAAATTTGTCCTGAGTTTCCTGTCATATTTGTTATCTCAACCAACTCTTTGTCGGAACAGTTAATGTTTTTTTATCGCCTCTCTGCATCCTCAGAGCTGAAGTGAATAAATGGTGTTGTTACACGCAGCTAAATTTTGGGGTAGTTTGTTATGCAGCAAGTGCTACCTGATAGAGAAAGGTTGGCAGATCCCACAGAGAAGCCACAGTAATAGCCTCCAGGGAAGAAGACTCATGCAGAATCAGACCTTCAGAAGGAAGATATATGATAAGCACGTTTTCTTCCTCTTGGCATTTGCAACTCCTATTTCTTACTCTGTTAGGGAAGAGATTTGAATATTTGAAAAAACCTAGAATCTAATACTCCCCCACCCCGAATGAGTAAGTAGAAGTCACTCACAGCTATCATTCTTGATGCATATGACAAGCTCAGGACAAAATCAGATAACCCTTAGCAGAGCAATGTTAGGGTGTAATAAAAGACATGCTAATGGGAAGATGTGTTTTCCTTATATAAGGATATAACGTGTTGTTTTGGAAAAAGTAAGGTCTGCTGTAGGGAAGTGTGCCAACTTCCTAGGCAACTTCTGAGGAAATCAGCTACAGCTTCCAGGCGGGGAGATTGAACTGGAATGAGGAGCACTGACAACCCCCTCCTAACCCCTTAGTAGTGCCAGAACCTACTTGACCCCTTGCAACCAACTGAAGGAAAAATTTCATTAGCCTTCAGCCCAAACTTGAGAAACTTCAGTTTGTAGAAAACAGGAAGAAGGGGGGAGGGGGGAGGGGAGAGGAATTGCATTGGGGAGTTATACATGATATAAACGATGAATTGATGGGTGCTGACGAGTTGATGGGTGCAGCACACCAACACGGCACAAGTATACATATGTAACAAACCTGCACGTTATGCACATGTACCCTAGAACTTAAAGTATAATAAAATAAAATAAAACAGGAAGAAGGATCAAGGAGTGGAAGGAACCTCTTCCTTACATGGAGAGGTGGGAGTCAGGACACCTAACCAAGGCATTGGAAGTAGGAGTCTGGGGTAAGAGGATGGACACTGAAGAGATGATGAAGTGAGCATTTGTGCAGACATCAGCTTTCCAAAGGCTTAATCCTGCAGAGCTTTCTTCCTTTACAGTGAGGTTGAGGCAATGTATGTACAAGATAAAGACCTAGCCTCACTCACAGCCCTGCTTCTACCAGGCGCGGGAGGCCCAGTAGATTCTCTGAAATGGCACAGAAGCAACCTTCAATTCGTTTTGTGTGGTGTGCAAGGGGTTGAGGGAAGGCTGTAGCGGAAAAGCAGTGGCAGGAGCCTCAGCCCACCCTGTGGGTCACTAGACAGTGTCTTCACTGGGGATCAGCTGCCCAGAGAGAACACGGTAGGCTGGAGAGCCAGCAAAACGGAAACTGAATTTCCTCGTTGTCTTTCCCTGCACCCCACCATCCCACTGCAAAACGAAAGATGCCAGGAACATACCTGGGTGAGAGAGAAAAGGGGAGGATTTTGCACAGCCGGGGTATACAAAATATCCACAAATGCAAGTGATAGCAGACCATTAGAATAAATAGATCCCTAGAGGGCTAAGGAAGTACTCCTTGTCAGATAATATTATCAGATAATACCATTTACATTTGAAAAATCATTTTATTGTCTTTCTTTGCTGGTAAAATTAATACACATTCATAACATACAATTTTTGAAATTCACAGAAAAATAAGAGAATATCACATACAATATTTTCATGATCATATGTGTGTATATATATGTTTACATGTGTGTATATAATGGTTTTAGGTTTTTTCTAAACATATATTTTCCAAAATTGGAATCACACTATGTGTAGATTTGTAATCTATTTTAATTTTTATTTAATATTATATAACAACTATGCTTAAATGCCATTAGAGAGTATAGTTTTTTTTTGTTTGTTTGTTTGTTTGTTTTTTTGAGGCAAGATCTTGCTCCATCAGCCAGGCTAGAGTGCAGTGGCAGCATCATGCTGACTGCAGCATGGACCTCCTGGGCTCAAGGGATCCTCCTACCTCAACCTCCCAAGTAGCTAGGATTACAAGCACACACCACCATGCCCGGCTAATTTTTTTTTTTTTTTTGCATTTTTTTGTACAGTTGGGGTTTTGCCATGTTGCCCAGACTGGTCTTCAACTCCTGACCTCAAGCTATCCTCCCACTTCAGCCTCCGAAAGTGTTGGAATTATAGGCATAAACCACCTCACCCAGCTAAGAATACAGTTTTAATGGCTATACTGTATCACATCTTATAAATGCAGCCTAATAGTTTTTACATTATTCTCTATTTTTAAATGTTAGTTAGCTTGTAACTATATCACATTTCCACATTGTACTGAAAATTTCTGTAAATAAAATTTATGTGTATTTCTGACTTTTTAAAAATAATAAATTGTTTGGAAATCTACACATTAGAACAAAGCATATGTACATATTTTAGTATTTAAATACTAAGACTGTGGGTTCTGGCACCAGAAATGTTGGTTTTGGCAACCAGACAGTCATTTACTTGTGGTGTAGTCTTAAGCTATTATTAATATCTTTTCAGGGCTCAGTTTCTTCATTTGTAAAATGACAATCAAAATAAAAACACCTAGCTTACAGAAGGACCATGATAACTTAATGGGCAAATACAAAAGCCCTTTGCAAGGTGTAAAGGCTATACAAATGTTAGTCATTGGTATTACTGCCATGTTTCCAAATCTTGTTTCCTTCCTAGTTGCCACTTGAAATATGACAGCCATAACCCGGTTCTGTATATACCATGGAGATAAGGACAAAGTAAGCAAGGTTGTACCTCAAGGCTAACAGGCGTGGGGGAGGAAGCTTCCAACCTTCCACTAGAAATCTCTGTAACAAGAATTTATGACTCCCTGACATCTTGCGCCAACACTGCATTGCCTGTGGGGAAAAGGGTCACAGAGAGTATGCAGCCAGGTTAACTCATTACCATAAATGTGCTTGGAATTGAAGAAGAAAATCAAGTAAGGGCAAATGGGTAAAAAGCACTGTCTGCAGCTGGCATTTACTTTCTGCAAGATTAAAACATTCAGCTGAATAAATTGATGTCATAACTCTGTAGCTGGTCAGGGTCACATAATGAAATAAAAATGTAATGCAATTGCAGCCCCCCTCAAGAGAAGGTGCAATGTTCTTTCGTTCTCTGCATATCTGAAGCACTGCAAACATTGAGAAGGAAAGACAGGTGAGGCCAAGTGTCTCAGGATGCATTGGAAAGTGTGAACTTGAAGGGATGAGAGAGGGAAGAAAGTGACAGATAAATGCTCTTTTGGAATCAGAGTCAATCAAACTGCCTTTCCTTCCATGCCCCACCCTTGTGGTTTTGCTAGGTGGAAAGTATATACAAGAACGTTGAAGACTGAGCACTATAACTATTTGAAGAAGGAGAGAAAGAGAAGACAAAAGAAGGGAAGGAGAGAGGAAGGAGGGAGAGAGGGAAGGAGAAAAAGAGACTCTGTAATAGAGAACAGTTACAACAGATGCCTTAAAATAAATTTGAGAGTCTGGCAATTAGACTTTTAAAAATATAAAACTCCTAACATATTTCATGTAGCTCTGTAGTTTCAGAAAGGAGTGAACTGAAATGTGAGGAAGGATTTTGGACAGAAAGGGCAGTCGGACTGAGAAAAACTGTAGCACCTTCCCTGAGATATTTAAAAATAGCCACAATGCTCTGGAATGCTAAATATGGGTATGTCTGAGAGTGGAGAAAGTTCAAGACCAATCTTGGTTTACTCAGATCCTGCTATGTTGTACTACACAGCTAAACTTATTTCTTTTGTAGCTGGCAACATGGAATGTAAGCCTAAAGTATAAAATTGAGGAAAATTATATGATGAGTGCTTCCAAACATTTTCCAAGGCATTGCAATATTTTTTTCCCACAGAAAAAGAGTCATCCATTTAATAAGCATTTTGGCTTTGAGGTGACATTTGAACTGGATCATAAAAGATAGAAATTAATTATACAGGCAGACAAAAGGAAATAAAATTACCATTCATTTAAGCATTCTAGATATCCCATATTTATTACAGCTCAGAGTAATAAAAGATTTGTTTTCAGCAACCTCATTTCCTTATTGTCTTTGATTTTCACACAGCTTCCCACCTCAAACCTTTCCTTTCATCCAACATTTGCTCTCATACAATGTGTGTTGACCTTCCCCCATTAAAAAGCCTTCAAATCAAGCCATTTAATGTGATAACAAAAGGAAAAAGGCAACTATTCTGTGCCAGACATTGTGATGTATATGGTACATTACTCATCTCACTCAATTTTTACAACAAACTTATTTAGTAACTGAAGTGCAGACAAGTTTGACAGTTTGTCCAGAAGGCCAGGATTTTGAACCCTGCTTCTCTCTTTCCTTTATACTTTGCCAGATATATTCTATTTCCAGTAATGTCAGGCTTAGTTGCTTGGACCAGCTGTCTCAGTAAAAACAGCTAAAATGAATAGATTAAATATATTATAATCTATTTTTAAACTTATAAAATAATTATACATAAGATATAAGATCTACATATAATCGTACATAAGATTATATATAATTGATTACATATGTATATATACATGCACACACATATATGTAATATTTATTTATTAATATTTATTCTTTAGAATATAGGCTATAATAGGATATATACACACCTTCATACATATATTAAATAACTGAGAAAGTAGTAGGTTAACACTACAAGAGAACAGCAACTCAGAAAAATGGCATGAGCATCCTGGAAGCTACTCCTGAAATAATTTGCTGAGACTGACACATTTGAACTTTTGTTTTGATGGCTTTGTGAGATGTGGGGACAGAAGTAAAACCTGCATTGAGATGGGTCATGTAGCTGAAAAATTAGCTGAGAATTTGAAAAAATTTACTCTCGTTATGATGGTGAATTGAATGTAGACCAACCCTCTCATGGCATTGAAGCCCAAGTAAAATCATCTAGGCTTGAATAAAACTGCAAATATTGAATTTCAATTAAGTTGTTCCTGATAATGTTAGTTCAGTAGTCATGGGGCAGAAGCAGACAAGTGTAGTTTGGAGAAAGGACATTCATTGTAGACCACAGAGTATTCATACAAACAACTTTTAAGGCATAATGATCACAAAGATAGTCAGGCATACAAAAAAAATTAGAACACATTAGGGACAACTAGCAGAAAAAACAGACAACAGAAAGATACGGAAAAAGATCTTGTTAATTAAAATGATCAAAAACAGGTTATGCTTAAATAAATTAGAGAAAAACTTGAACCTAGTATTATTATTAAACAAATTAGAGAAGAATTTGAAAGTCATCTACAGGATATAGGTAATGTTAAAAGGGAAACCAATATTTAAAAAGATAAATAGAAGTTTTAGAAATTAAAAATGCTAAAATTAGAACCTTTATAACATGTTAAACAATAGGTATAGCTAAAGAGAATATTAGTGAGCTGGAAGACTAACCAGAAGAAATTTCATGTATGTAGCATAGCATAGAGGAACAAAAAGAGGAAAAACATGAAAAAAGGTAAGTTATGGAGCATTCAATACAGAAGAATAATTTATATTTAACAGAAATGCTCTGTAACTTTTTAGAATGCTTTAGAATTTCCCTTTAAGAAGAAAAGGAATGGGATATAGGTAACATTTAAAAAATAATTATTAATACTACTCGAACAGATGAAAGATGATAAGTTACATTTGCAGAATACCAAGAAATCCTAAGCAGGATAAATTAAAAGAATTATACATTTAGATAAGTTGTAGCTAAACTATAGAAAACCAGAGACAAAGAAAAACTCTTAAAAGCAGTGTAGCAGAAATGACAGTAGTCTTAACAACAAAAGTCAGAAGACTAGGAAATGTTTTCAGTGCACTGAAAGAAAACAACCGCCAACTAGAATTTTCTACAAAGTTTTCTGCAAAAAAGTTTTCTATAAAACTTTCAAGAATGAAAGTAAAATAATGTCATTTTTGGACAAAGGGAGATTTTGACACCTATGGAAACCTACTAAAAGAAATTCTACCAGATGCACCTAAGCAGGAGAAAAACACACCTTAATAGAAGGTCTAAAATGCAAAAAGAAAGGAAAAGCTTAGGAAATGTTAAATATTTGGGTAAATCTAAGCAAACATTGTGCTAAACAATAGTATTAATGTCTTGAGGGATTAAAAAGATAAAATACATATCAGTAGCATATAAATTGGAAAGTAAGTAAATGAAATGAATGCATTCTAAGTACTTGCAATGCCTTGGAATACAGTTATTAATTATTTTTACAATTTGTAAAAGTTACACATGTATGTTTTAATGGATAGATAAATACTAAATAAGAGAAAGAGGGTATATTTATTTCAAAGTCATAGTGGGGAAGCAATGGAATGAAAATACATGTTTGATTCAAAAGAAGAAAAGGAAGAAGGCATGATAAAGCAAACACCACAAATGGAAAGCATAAAATAAAATGGTACATTTATCCCAATGTACAGTAATTCTTGACTAGATGCTCCAGTTAAAATACAAGGATTGTCAGCTTGGATAAAAGACAAAGCCATTTATATGCTGTTCAAAAAACGCACATCTAAAAATTAAGGTTAAGGAAAGATCAAAAGTCAAAGATGAAAGAAATATATGTTAGACATATACTAACCAAAAAACCCTGGCATTATTTTGTATTTTCTTTTGAGTAATGTCTGATATATCAATATCAGACAGATTAGACATTAAGTTGGTGCATTACTAGAAATGAATTGGGATGGTTCACAATGACAAAAGGTTTAATTCAAGACGAGAATTTAGCAATTTTAAGATTTTATGTTTCCTTTTACATAGGCCTCCTTTCCCCAAAGGGAAATAGATAAATAAACATCATGACGGGAAATTTTAACACACATCTCTCAAAAATTGATGGAAAAACCAGAAAAATTAGTAAAGTTATCTAAGATTTCAATAACACAACTATATATGTATTTATATATATAAATTCATACTTAGATACATAAAAATTCCCATTCTTCTGAAGAAATATAGAATTCATAATCTTTTGAGGCTCATATGAAACATTTTAAAAAAACAACCAAATGTCATGCTATGAAATAAAAATTTATAAATTTCAAGTACTATATTAAGTATTTTATTAAGTATGTTCTTTGACCACAACATCAGTAGCAAACTGAATATTAGAAAATTCTCATATGTTTTGAAATTTTAAAATACACCTCAACTGATAATCAAAAGAGAATCATAGTAAAAATTAGAAAGTATTTTGAACAGAATAATGAAAATATTATATATCAAAACATGCGGGATAGAGCTAAAGCTACATACAAATCATAGCTTTAAATGAACTCATTAGAAAGGAGGAAAGGCTGAAATTTGATGACCATGTTAGAAAAAGCAGAGCAAAATATACTACAAGTAAGTAGCAGGAGCAAATAACAAGAGCAAAAATTAATAAAATATAAAACAAACAGAGAATCAACAAAGTCAAAAGTTTTTTTTTTAAAGACTGATAAAATTGAAATCAGGAAGGGTGGGAGACAGAGATTGGGGGAGAGAAAGAGAAAGGTTCCTAATGATCCATGTCAGGAATTAAAAGCTGAATCACTACAGAACTACATTTTCTCCCACTTTTACAAGTTATTCTTACTAATAAAGTATTTCACATACATTTTCTCATTTAATATATTATAGTGAGTACTTATCATGCAGAACAAACAGCTGGTGCTTACTTGGTTTGTAGTCCTGGCTTTTTTTTCCCCATAATGTACTTATTCAAAAGGAAAGTGTATTTTTTTTCTCAATTATATTTTACTTAGAATTAAGGATTATCTTAAATCATAAATGACTGCTATCTCATAAAAGAATAGTTAGCTTTTCATTAAATTCATGCAATATGAGTTCCTGAAAGTTTGGAAGTATCAGATGAAAATATATGAGAAATTATTTATTTCAAAAGTTATTGATAGAACAGAATAGTACTTGCATTTAAAAAATGGGGAAAAGTGAAGATGATGATTATGAGAGAGTTAATCACTGAGACTGGTAGTAATGATGAAGAAATGGTGAGACTTATAAATGTGAATGGCCACAGTAATAAAGAGTAAAAGTAGAAAATCAGTAATTTCAGACAAATCACTTTATTTACAAGTATGTAATTAAAATACCTGTACAATCATTTCTGTACACACTATCTTACAGAGTTGTTTTTGTGTCTTTGGAAAACCTACGTATGTGCCTTGGGTTTCAGCTTATTTTTCTACTAGATGAGTAAACTGGATAAGATAATTCCAAATTTTCAAAATAGGATGGTTATTATGTTAGAAAGGAAACGTTCTAGAATAATTAAAAGCATAGACTTTAGAGTCATGAATTAATTTTTTCACTTAACAAATATTTATTGAACAACTATTATGTGCCAGCAGCTCTGTGTTAGATGCTGAGGATATGGATAAGGTCTTTCTCACCATAGAATTTCTCTTCTATTAAAGAGACAGGCTCTAAACAGGTAAAATATTATGTAAAAATATAAGATACTATGTGACATGTGCTATATGAGTAATAGGGTGTTGTGATACACATTAAAAGAGATGTTTGAAAGCTAGCTTCTTGGTACTGTACCTAACTCCTTGGTACTGTACCTAACTCATAATAAAATGCTGGTTGAGATCATAATTTTATTCTAGAAGCCTATAGAGCTGTTCTTTAGTCAGGACTCATTTCGTTGCAAAAGGTGGAAACTCAACCAATATTGGCTTAAAAAAAAAAAAAAGGAATGTGTTTATTCATGTATTTTGGAAGCCCAGGGTTGCCTTAGGCAGAGTGGGACTTGGTGTCTTGAAGGATATTGTCAGCCTTACTTGTTTTTGCCTGCTTCCCCTATCCCACTGCTAGTGATAAACTTCATGAGAGCAGACACTATCTCCAGCTTGAGTGTGTGGTGGTTACAGTCAGGGACAATAGAGGAACAAACGTGTCTGTGATTTGCTGTATTTAGGTCATTGTGCCTGAGGCAGACAAACATTTTCCCCTGTGCTCTTTTAGTAATAACATCTTCATAAATTTTATCTAGGCACGTGGACATCTAACTAGAGAACATGTTTCTCAGCCTTCCTTGCAGCTAAGTGTGGCCAATTATTCAACAGTGCAACATGAGTGAAAGTGACGTGTGGAACTTCTATACCACTTTAAAAAATTGCTTGCCCTCTCCTGGCTCTGTCTCTTTTCCATGTGCTGAAATGCAGACACAGTGTTGGTTTCACCTGCTTCATCCATGTAGACAGCACTCTAGCAGCCTTTCTCAATCAGGGGTTTCAGAAAAGAATTAAGCCCTAATGCCCTCAGGCATTAGGCATCCATTGTATAATGCATTGAGTTCTCTCTTATGCATCAAGAACGGTATCAGCAGTAGTTTCATAGCTTGAGGTCTTAGTTTTAAGTCTTTAATCCATTTTGATTTGATTTTTGTATATGGTGAGAGATACAGGTCTAGTTCCATTCTTCTGCGTATGGATATTCAGTTTTCGCAGCACCATTTGTTGAAGAGACTGTCTTCTGCCCAAAGTATATTCTTGGCCCCTTTGCCCAAAATGAATTCACTGTAAACATACGGATTTTTTTCTGAGTCCTTTTGGATTTGTTTCTGGGTTCTCTATTCCGTTCCATTGGTCTACGTGTCTGTTTTTATGCAAGTACCATGCTGTTTTGATTATTGTATATTGTAACTGTATAGTATAATTTGAAGTCAGGTAATGTGATTCCTTCAGTTTTTTTCTTTTCTTTTCTTTCTTTTCTTTTTTGAGATAGAGTCTCACTCTGTCACCCAAGCTGGCATGCAGTGGTGCAATCTTGGCTCACTGCAACCTCCACCTCCTGGGTTCAAGCGATTCTCCTGCCTCAGCCTCCTGAGTAGCTTGGGTTATAAGCACCTGCTCCCACACCCAGATAATTTTTGTATTTTGAGTAGAGACGGGGTTTTGCCATGTTGGCCAGGCTGGTCTCAAACTCCTGACCTCAAGTGATCCGCCTTAGCTGCCCAAAGTTCTGGAATTACAAGTATGAGCCAGTTTTATTCATACCCAGTATGGCTTTACTCTCCACTGTGAAACGGCAGCACCGAATTCAATGTAAACTCCTCTAGTCACTGTGCTCTCCTTCCCTCAAGTACACAGACTCTTGGTGCTACACAGCTGTTGCTGGGGATAGGGGAGGGGTGGCATCTGCAATTCAAGGCAGTCTCTCTGACCCTCCTCAATGCCTCTTTCCATGATATGAAGTTAAAACCAGGTGCTGTGATTGTTCACCTGATTTTTGGTTCTTGTGATGGTGCTGTTCTGTGTGCAGATAGTTGTTTAAGTTTCATGTTCCTTCCAGGGGTACAAATGGTGTAGGCTTCTATTCTGCCATCTTGATTTGCCCCTGTCCTTTTGTTTCTTGAGAGATATTATATTAAGAGAAATCTAATATACAACCCACAATTATGCTCTTGAAAGCCCCTTCCTCTTGTTTTTAATATTTAAATTTCAAGAGCTTTAGGGGTACAAGTAGTTTTGGATTACATGGATGAATTGTATAGAAATGAAATCTGGGTTTTTATTGTACCTATCACCTGAATAGTATACATTGTACCCAATAGATATTTTTTCTTCTTTTTTGAGAGGGAGTCTCTCTCTGTCACCCAGGCTGGATGGCAGTGGCACGATTTTGGCTCACTGCAACCTCTACATCCTAGGTTTGAGTGATTCTCCTGCCTTAGCCTCCCAAATAGCTGGGACTACAGGCGTGTACCACCATGCCCGGCTAATTTTTCTATTTTTAGTAGAGACGAGGTTTCACCATGTTGGCCAGATTGGTCTCAAACTCCTGACCTCAAGTGATCGACCCGCTTCGGCCTCCCAAAGTGCTGGGATAACAGGCGTGAGCCACCACACCTGGCCCCAATAGATATTTTTCATCCCTCACCTCCCTTCCATCCTCCCTTAAGTCTCCAATGTCCATTATACCACTCTGTATGTCTTTGCCCCCACTTATAAGTGATAACATATTGTATTTGGTTTTCCATTTCTGAGTTACTTCACTTAGGATAATGGCCTCCAATTCCAACCAAGTTGCTTCAAAAGACATTATTTCATTCTTTTCTATGGGTGAGTAGTATTCTGTGATGTATATGTACTATATTTTCTTTATTCACTTATTGGTTGATGGACACTCAGGTTAATTCTATATCTTTACAATTGTGAATTGTGCTGCTATAAACACTCATACGCAGGTGTCTTTTTTGGTATAATGACCTATTTTCCTTTGGGCAGATACCCAGTAGTGGGATTGCTGGATCAAATGGTAGATCTACTTTTAGTTCTTTGAAAAATCTTCATAGTGTTTTCCACATTGAAAAACCTAGGAAAAACTGTTCTGGACATTGGCCTGGACAAAGGATTTAAGACTAAGACTCCAAAATTAAATGCAACGAAGCCAAAAATAAATAAATGAGACCTAATTAAACTAAAAATCTCTGCACAGCAGAAGAAATAATCAACAGGGTAAACAGACAACTTAAAGAATGGAAGAAGATGTTTGCCAACTATGTCTCCAAACAAAGGGTGAATATCCAGAATCTATAATGTACTCAAACAAATTAGAAAAAAAAAGACAAATAGTTCCATTAAAAAGAGGGCAAACAACACGAACAGACATTTCTCAAAACAAAATATACAAATGACCATCAAACATTGGAAAAAATGCTCAACATCACTAATTATTAGGGAAATGCAAATTAAAACCACAATGAGTTACCACCTTACTCCAGCCAGAATGGCCAAAAAGTCAAAAAAAAAAAAAAAAAAAAATAGATGTTTGTTTGCATGGATGTGGTAAAAAGGGAATGTTTATATACTGCTGGTGGGAATATAAATTAGCAGAAACTCTTCCTCTTTTCCTCAGGTGTTTTGTGTTGTTTGGCTTTGTTTGCATACAAAGCGCTGAAGATACCTTCTGTACCACATGATCCAATATCTTCCTCATTCCCAAAGGGGCTTTTGTCCCATCCCACTTCCCACCTTTTTATGTAGAGCAACTTGCTTTCTCTGCTAAGTCTTCCCCCCTCATATTTTACCTCTGTGGTTTAGTCTCCATTATTAGTTTACCATTCTCTAGTCTATGTCACCAAAGATAAGGGACATTGCTGGGAAAGTCAAGGGTTCTCTGTTGAGGACTGAAAGGGGTGGTGGGACATTGAGCAGGCAAGGACAACCTTATCTTTAATAAATTGTAAAGAAGGAAAAATATAAACACTCGGGAGTTAATAAAGCTATCACTGCAATGTTACAACATTAATATATTGTGAAAATTTTCCATTAAAAAGAAACAAGTGCTTATTTATTTATTTATTTATTTGAGATAGAGTTTCGTTCTTGTTGCACAGGCTGGGGTGCAGGGGTGCGATCTCAGCTCACTGCAACCTCCATCTCCCGAGTTCAAGCAATTCTCCCAACTCAGCCTCCCGAGTAGCTGGGATTGTAGGTGCCTGCCACCAAGCAGGCTAATATTTTGTATTTTTAGTAGAGACGGGGTTTGACTATGTTGGTCAGGCTGGTGTCGAACTCCTGACCCCCGGTGATCCACCCACCTCAGCCTCTCAGAGTGCTGGGATTACAGGCGTGAGCCACAGTGCCCGGCCTACACTTATCATTAGTAATGACTACACAATGCATCATTCCATATACAGGTGGTATCTATATATGTACTCTATTTTCTATTGGTGAAATTTTAATTTGTTAAAATGTTTTATTAATATAAAAACTGCTGTGAAGATCCATGGACATACATCTGAGTATTTTTCAACTTATTTATTTTAAGCAAATGTAGTAAAGTGAGATTGCTGGTCCAAAGGTATGCGCATTAATGAAAATTTTGCTGTACTGCCCTTCAGAAAGATTCACCAATTTGTCTTTTACTAAGAGATATCATTTGTTCCACAATTATGCCAGGACTAGTTATCATCACTTTTTTAAGCTTTGTCAATTCAATAGGCAAAATAATTATTTCATTTATTTCTTCATTAGTGAATTTGAATCTGTTTTGTTTTTACCTTTTTTTTTTGTTTTACTCTTATTGATTGTTGATTTTTAAAATTACATATTTGTTTGCTACTGAGGTTGAATTGTAATTTAACATTTGGCCATGTATCATATGATTTTGGGGTTGGAAAATGTCTTCAAGATATTAGCCATAACCAATCATGGTGAAATTTACTAAATTGCAATCTTTTCCTTGACCTCCTTTTCAATCATTTGCCGCTATAACTCACACACAATTCCAGCAGAATGAAATAAATTCATCACATAATTTTGATAAATCAAACAAAAAAGTTTTGTAATAGAATCATATATCTCTTATCATCTAAGGGTCAGGACCTTATTGCTTTTAAGGAATAAGATAATTATGATGGGTTAGTTAGCCTTACAGATGGAAGGAAGCTCAGGAGACCCAGTCAACTTAGTGACAGCAGCACAGTACATAGGCCAGGTTTTGTGCTCTGGCAAGTAAGGAAAGTTAGTATGAAGAAGGGGAAATGCATTTCCCAAAGCTTCTGAGCAAGGGCAGAATCAGGACTCAAACTCAGATCTATCTACAAATCCAGTGTCTTTTTCATAAAAAACAAAAACAAAATCAAAAGAAGACAAAAGGAAATCTAAAGAGAAAGAAAATGATTGTATCTTTTGTAGGACAGCTATGGTTGATTAGAGGAAGCAGGACATGTTCAAACCTTTCTTTCTAGCATAAATAAAAGGCTGACTTGGTTATAATGAGAAAAGTTATGCTTATGGTCAATACTGTGATGGACCAAAGAGATCATGTTTTAAAAAGTTCTGTGTTTTAATTATTACATTTAGTGCCCTTTATTCTGTTTCCTGACAATTTGAATCCCAGTTGTTCTAGAAGGTTGGTGCCTCCTAAGTTCCTCTTCCTCTAACAAGTGTCTGTTTGAAACGCTTGTTCCCAGGTGCCATAAAGAAATAGCACTTGAACATAAGTTTAATGTACTCAGCAAGGCCATTTTTATACTTTCTGAAGAAAGGGTACACTCGCCAGCAGTTTTGCCATGAGAGTACACCGAACAAAGGAGACAGGGTCATTTATGACCTGACGTGTCCACCCTACTGCTGTGTCCAGTTTCCATTGGCTGGAACGAGACCTCACGTTCTGTATTTGTCCTGATTGGCTAGCAAATTAGAGAACTTTTTAAAAGAGGCAAAGGTAGAGGAGAACAAAGGAAGGAGGAAGTAATTTGTGGAATACTGAGAAAGGTGAAAACACCTTTAAATAAGAAAGAGGAACAGGATATGACCTAATGCTTGCTTGGACCAGTATAAGCATGTTGGGGCAAATATTTAGGCTAAATTGTAGGAGCTAAGAACATAAAGTACATTGATTTCTTTATCACGGCTAGCAGATATTTAAGAATGTTAGCACAGGTCTTTAAATAAATTTTGCTTCTGAGAGAAGTTACTATTTTTTTCTAATTAAATGGGGAGGAAAGTCTTTGAAAAGGAACCTTTACTTTATTTTTTACATGTCCCATGCAGATCAAGGTCACATGGAACTACTTTGACATTTGATGCCTGTCCTACTCAACTTCCAGTTGATTATCTTACATCTTCTCTTACTTTCTGAACATCCTTGGATGTTATTCTTACTTGCCTCTTACACAGATTGTTAGCATCCCATATCAGAAGTTTAATCCCCAGTGCAAAGCAAGGCACATAGTAGGGTGTATTGTAAATGCAATGTTCATGATCTAATGATGACTTAAACAGCCCTACAGAAAGATTCAGCCAATATTTATGAAGCAACTGCTAGGTGCTGGGTGCATGAGTTTGATATGAGATATTAAACTCTTTTTTTTTTTTTTCTGAGACGGAGTCTCGCTCTGTCGCCCAGGCTGGAGTGCAGTGGCTGGATCTCAGCTCACTGCAAGCTCCACCTCCCGGGTTTATGCCATTCTCCTGCCTCAGCCTCCCGAGTAGCTGGGACTACAAGCGCCCGCCACCTCGCCCGGCTAGTTTTTTGTATTTTTTAGTAGAGACGGGGTTTCACTGTGTTAGCCAGGATGGTCTCGATCTCCTGACCTCGTGATCCGCCTGTCTCGGCCTCCCAAAGTGCTGGGATTACAGGCTTGAGCCACCGTGCCCGGCCTGAGATATTAAACTCTTAAAATCCTTCTGCCATATAGAAGATACTGGCCCCATTTTTTCAGATGACAGGAATGAGGTCAAGAAGAGTCAATTAATTTCTCAAGATTCCACATTCAGTGGGGCTGGGATTTGAATTTTGGTTTCTTGACTTCAAAGCTGGTGCTGTTTTCACAGACCCACGCTCCTGTTGGATTTGCTCAGCACAACCTGATCAAAGGTGGAAGAGCTTTGCACAGAGACCTATAGTGACTGATGAACTTATTGACAGACAACGAGAAAATAATATCATAATTATTGTGGTGGTTCTTCCTAACCAAACCCCATGGTGCCTATGTTCTTGGGCAAAGATTGATTTTAAAAAGCAAAATAAAGTACAGAGAGACTGCCTTTGCATTGAAGCCAAAATTGATGGGTTTTCGGGAAGCAAATTACTGGACTTGTGATTGTTTTCTGCTGGATAAATATCCAAATAGAATTTTCAGGGGCTATAAATGCAAATTGTTGACACTATTAAAAATGTACTTAATGCTAATGTCTACAGAACTTGACTGTTTCTGCCTGAAAATGTTAAATGTAGGAAAAGCATAATAAGGCTTCCTCAACATTCCGTAAATGGCATTAAGTACATTATTTCCTCAATAAAAATAAAAGAATTTTGTAGAACAAAATAAATGTAAGTGCTACAAATTGCTTTGTATAGCTACTTTTCTATTAAAGCAGATTTCACTATAGATGGGAATCCAGCTTCATTACGTTCTCATAGGTCAGATTATTCACTAATAGATCACCAGCAGCACTTAGTGTAATTCCTTTGCTTTCTTCAAGAGCTTTTTGTCACTAAAAACATGCAAGAACCATACCCATCCCCCTGCAAAAATTGGAATGGTTTGTGGATGTTAAATTTGTAAACTACAATTTGAGAATGTATGTGTTTGAAAATCTGTTGTTTAAGCCATTAGAAATGGTTGAACTTTTCATAAAGAATAATTGCTTACAAAATAAATTTTAGAGATGGATAGAATTGTTTCATCAGTGGAAAGAAATAAAAAATCTTCTAGGTTTCAAGAATTCATACATCACAAGGGAATTCATAAACCTAATTAGGAGATACTGTTTAAAAATCTTAAAAAATTATTTAAAAACTGTGGTTAAATATACACAACATAAAATTTACCATGTTAACCATTTTTAAGTTTACAGTTCTGTGGCATTAAGTCCATTCCCATTATTGTGCCATGATCACCACCGTTCGTCACCACGAGGTTTTCATCTTTCCAAATTGACATTCTGTACATTAAACAAGAACTCCCTACTCCCTATTTCCCCCTCCTCCTCACCCCTAGCAACCACCACTCTACTTTCTGTCTCACATAAATGGAATCGTACAGTATTTGTCCTTTCGTGTCGCATAAAGACTTCAGGGTTCATGCAAGTTGCAGCATGTGTCAGAATTTCCTTTCTTTTAAATAAATATTCCTTTGTACCTTTATGTTACATTTTGTTTATCTATTGACTCATCAGTGGACACTTGGGTTGCTTTTTTCTATTGTCTCTACAGATAATGCTGCTATGAACATGATGTGCAATATCTTTTGGAGTCCATGCTTTCTATGTATCCTGCCTTTGGGTATATTGCCAGAAGTGGATTTGCTGAATCATATGGCAACTCTGCATTTAATTTTTTGAGGAGCCACCATATAGCTTTCAAAGTGACTATATTATTTTACACTCCCACCAGCAATGCACAAAAGTTCTCATTCCTCCACCTTCTCATCAATACTTGCAATTGTTTTTTAAAATAATATGCATCCTCCTAGGTTTAGAGAAGAATGTTCGTAACACTAAACTTAAAATTTTTTTTATTTGCTGGAGTTCTTTAAAGTCACTGATCTCTACTTAATTGTTTATATTTTTATTTATTTATTTTTTTTTGAGGCAGAGTCTCGCTCTGTCGCCCGGGCTGGAGTGCAGTGGCCGGATCTCAGCTCACTGCAAGCTCCGCCTGCCGGGTTCCCACCATTCTCCTGCCTCAGCCCCCCGAGGAGCTGGGACTACAGGCGCCGCCACCTTGCCCGGCTACTTTTTTGTATTTTTAGTAGAGACGGGGTTTCACCGTGTTAGCCAGGATGGTCTCGGTCTCCTGACCTCGTGATCCGCCCGTCTCGGCCTCCCAAAGTGCTGGGATTACAGGCTTGAGCCACCGCGCCCGGCGTTTATATTTTTAGATGTAATTTTATACTTTTTTGATATTGTTATTTGACTAGCTCTGTCTCTGTCATTAGCCTGTAAGCTCAAGAGTGTAGAATATGTCTAGCTAGCAAAATTTTCCAGCATATACTAAGCGCTCAATAAAGTAAGTATCTGTTGAGTGTATAAATAGTGGAATTAATAAATTCCCAGGTCAGTACTTTTCTAGTTCATTTTCATTCTATTCAGCAAACTTGAATGATCACCTACTATTTACCAAATAGTATTTAACAGAATCCTGAGAATACTGTTAAATATCTTTGCTCAGATGTTGTCTTTCTTAAAACTGGGTATTTTTGTTAAAACCCTAACCCACACCATCAGAACTTAAGGCAATTTGGCAGAGTAATATTCCCACTAACGTCATTAATCCAATGAGTATCTATTCAGGACTGTGTATATGCAAGGAAGTGTGCACTAGGTTTTGAGCAGGAGGTGGTGTGTATGGTAATGAATAGAATGACTGAAAATACAGGGATATCAGTTTTTTCTGTCTGGAGAAATCTCCAGTCCCTACTAATTAATACTTTACTCAGCATTAAGGGCTTAAATAAATATCGCTTCCACTGGGAAGCCTTCCTTAACTCTCTAAGCTAGATTAGACTCCTTTGTTATGAACTGCCTTACAGCATTTATCCTAATTTTCATTAATTATTGAATAATTTTCTTCCTAGTAAATATCTTCCTAGAGGTTAATGATGGAACAGCTGTGTGTGCTTTCTTCACCTCTTTCTCTGGTTCTAACACAAGGCCTGGCCCATATCTATCAGTCAGGAGACATTTGATGAATGAATGAAAGAGCTCATGAAGCATCTTTGTCCTGAGGGAGCCTGCAGTCTAATAGGGGAGATACAGAATGCCTTAGCATCACAAATATTAATATAAACAAACCACTGTAGAAGCAAAGAGAAGGAAAAAGTAATTCTAACTGCAGAGGGTGGGAATCTGAAGACTCAACAGTGAAGTTGCTTCTGAGCCATGCTGTGCATAGGCTTAAGTGAAGTTCAGAGGTGCATGGGCTCCAGGGATGTGCAGAGGTGCATGGGCTCCAGTGAAGTGCAGAGGTGCATAGGCTCCAGGGATGTGCGGAGGTGCATGGGCTCAGGTGAAGTGCAGAGGTGACCCCAGCATCCTAACTCATAGACTCTTTTTATCTTTTTAAGTCCTCCTTCAGTCTCTGCTGTGTGCATGCACAATTTTTACATTCTTGTCACCAATATATATGCAGTTTCATTGTCTGCAGATAGAGCTCAACATTGTACCACAATTTTACAGAAAAGTCTTACGGTTTTCTGCGGCTGAAAATATTCCAGGTGTGTGGCCGCGGACATTCTACTCTAAGCCTCAGTTTTCCATTTGCATATTGGGTTTTGGTAAGGGGGAAATGATTATAATGTAGTTGGTTGGTAATTTCACGTGTATTTTGGCCGCACAGTACATCTCAGGGAAAGGTTTGTTGTAAGTTTTTCAACCATGATTTTCAGCTCTAACTTTGTTCACAGAGAGGGCAGGTGAAGATTGAAAAATCACTCAGGCTTCCCAGACAGCCCAGTTTACCTGGTGTTTCAGATACTGGAAGTCCTTGGAAAGATTTCTGACTGATATTTCAAGAAGCTGTGTTAGCCATGGGAATGGACACACCCTGATTATTGCAGATAGATAAAAGCAAGGAGCAAATGGTGGGCTTAGCAGCCGCAGCCAGCAGAAAATTCAGGAAATTTAGCTCCACTCTCATCACCTTTTCTCAATGAGTCTTGGTCTTACAATGGAAGTGAAAATGCAAAGTCAGAAAACAGAAATCCCTTCAAATATTTTATTGCACACTGATAGATGAAGTAATTTTTCTCTGCGATCCATCACCAGAACACTTGCTAAGGGAGGTTATTTATTAGTTTCACAGAATGATAGATTCTTTCCAGGCACACATGCTGATTTAGTTTCAACTGTATGGCAGAATTCCTTAAAGACCCTATCTTTCATAGACTTTGGAGCAAGGTATCCAGATCATTAATTTTGACGAAAGGGCTCTGACAAAATAGCAGATAAATCAGAAAAATATTACATTCTTACTCTTTCCTGGCAAGAGCTGCAATAGTTTAAGAAATTAGCTTTAAAAAATTGCAGAGCTGAGGTAGATTTCACATTTTAGGTACTAAAATATTTTGCAGTGTTTGAATGTGAAATTCAACACATTATAAAAATTATCAGAACATATCTGCTGCATAAGAAAAATAATTTACTGTATTGACTGCACCCCAGTTTTCTTTCTTTCTCTCTCCTTTCTTTCTTTCTTCCTTTCTTTCTTTCTTTCTTCTTTCTTTCTTTCTTTCTTTCTTTCTTTCTTTCTTTCTTTCTTTCTTTCTTTCTTTCTTTCTTTCTTTCTTTCTTTTCTTTTCTTTTCTTTCCCCTTCCTTCCTTCCTTCCTTCCTTCCTTCCTTCCTTCCTTCCTTCCTTCCTTCCTTCCTTTCTTTCTTTCTTTCTTTCTTTCTTTCTTTCTTTCTTTCTTTCTTTCTTTCTTTCTTTCTTTCTTTCTTTCTTTCTCTTTCTTTGAAAGGAATCTCACTCTGTCACCAGGCTAGAGTGTAGTGGCACAATCTCAGCTCACTGTAACCTCTGCCTCCCAGGTTCAAGCGATTCTCCTGCCTTAGCCTCCCGAGTAGCTGGGACTACAGGCATGTGCCACTATGGCCAGCTAATTTTTGTATTTTTAGTAGAGATGGGGATTCACCATATTGGCCAGGATGATCTTGATCTCTTGACCTTGTGATCTGCCCATCTTGGCCTCCCAAAGTGCTGGGATTACAGGTGTGTGCCACTGCGCCTGGCCTTTTCTGACAGGATTGGAGTTATTTCTTCATAAATCCTCTTGGATTCCTAAGACACAGCTGTGGGCAGGTGTAAAATCCCATTAAAAATAGTGTAAAAGATGTGAAGTGATTCCAGAAAAACTAGCCAGTGGTAGGGCAGTGTAAAGACTTATGCCAGTTTTCCTAAATTTAGAAACTATTTTAATAAATTTCTCCATTGCTAAAATAACAACAACCTTTCTGTACAAACATTGACCATATTTTCAAAGTAGAAAAAAGTAGAACTTTAAGGAAGAAGCAAAATGAATAGACTGAATCATGGATGTGTAAGGCAGGCTCAGGGGCCAATCTTTAGGCACCCAGCTGTGGGGCGAAGCTTGTTCTCTTCGTTTGGAGGCTGCAGTGTTGGCTGCCCAGCCTGAATTGCCTCAAACTTAGGGAGTTTTATTTCATTCTCATAGAAAATGCTGATTGTCACATGTTTACATTTTGCACAACTACAAAAAGAGATAAATTGAACTATGATAGAACACTGGCTATAGTGTGGAGTTGGGCAGACAAGACCATAAGCATGGGGACCTGCTTAAAGACTATGTACTATAGTTGTCCAGAGTAAAAGATGACCATTGCCTGATTGAGGCAGAGGCAACAGAGATGGAAGAAGGGACCAGTTCGACTTTGTGTTGTCTGAATGAGTGGCGAGAAGAAATAAGGAGTCCATGATGATGGCCCTGTTTTTCGACTTGAGCAACTGGGTTAAAGTTAACTTAGCCTCTGAAGTGAGGACGAAGGAGAAGATTTAAGGAAAAGGTGATTGGCTTACTTTTGGACATGGTTTGTCAATGCCTGTGATGTCTCAGATAGCCAATTAAATAGATGAATTTCAAGGTCAGTGTGGTAGGCAGAATTCTAGGATGCCACCAATACCCTTGTACAATCTTCTTCTGATTGTGGTGGAGATTGGGGGAGTAACTCATAACTTGCTTCTAACCAATAGAGTATGGCAAAAGTGATGGGATGTAACTCCCATGATTTGATTACACTAAAGGTAAAGGAATTTTGCAAATGTAATTACAGTAAATTCTCTAATCAGTTGACTCTGACTTCATGAAAAGCAAGATTATCATGGGTGGACCTGCCCTAATTAGATAAGATCTTTAAAGCAGCATCAGGTCTTCCCTGAAAGTAAACACTCAAAGTGAGACCCTCCCGTTATGTCTGAATGTATGTGTCACTCTAAAATCCCATGTTGGAACTAAACGTCAAGGTGATAGTATTGAGGTGGAATCTTTTGGAAAGTAGTTAAGGGCTCCCCCTAATGACTGGATTAGCGCTCTCATGAAAGAGGTAGAAAGGAGCTTCTGTTTCTCCCATTTTCCTGCCATGTGAGGACATATAAGAGGGGACTGTATGAGGAACAGCCCTCACCAGACACTGAAACTGCCGATGTCTTGGTCTTGGACCCCCAGGCTCCAGAACTGTGAGAAATAAATTTCTGTCATTGATAAATTACCTAGTCTCATATGTTTCATTATGGCAGTAGAAGCAGACTGAGATGACGTCCCTGCTGCCTTTAAAGAAATGAACTGCCATGTCATGAGAGGACGTGTGAGAGGGCCCATGGCAGGGAACTCTGGAGCTTCCAGCTGCTGAGAGCTTCCAGCTGCTAATGTAGTTGACAATTAGCAGAAAGTCATGGGCCTGAGTGTTACAGCTGAAGGGAGCTAAATTCTGCAAACAACCATGTGAGCTTGGAAGAGAACTCTGGGTTCTGGAAGGGAATATAACTTATGCAATATCTGGATTTGCACCCGAGGAGAAATAAGTCCTGCTTGGACTCCTGAACTATGGACACTGTGAGATAATAAACGTATGCTGCTATATTTGTTCACAGCACAGAAAACTACTGCAGGCAGCACTAGGACTGGATGTATAGATTGGGGATTCCATGACATAGAGAAATAAATGCTATCACCTAGGGGCAGCCTGTAGAGTACGAGAATCAGTGTGCCAAAGAAAGAACTTGGAGGAACAACTACATTTTAGGAAGGAGAGGGAGACTTGCTATCAAAAATAAATAAATAAATAAGTAAATAAATAAATAAATAAATAAATAAATAAATAAATAAAATAAATCTGGAAGATGCCATCAGGAAGGGATGAATAGAGTAAGGAGAGAGTAAAGTAGAGGAAAGCCAAAGGGATGGAGCACTTAAAGAAACGCCAAGTCGTCAACCATGCGCAATGAATGCAGCGAGGAGATCCAGGAAGTGAAGACCAAAACGTCGCCAGTGTAGGAATTGTGGGGGATCTTCTGAACAGTTTCAGTCAGAGGTGGTGGCTACAAATGTGGGGGTCATATATAATGGGCTGAGGAGTGAAGGTGGGATGATTTTTCAAAACACTAAGTGAAAAAATAGATAGTCCCTAGAGATTCCAAGAATGCAGTGAGGAGTCTTTTGTATTTTGCTCCTCCTCCTCTCCTTCTCTTCTTCCTTCCTTGTCCCTCTTCCCCTACTTCTCCCTGTTCCTTCTCTTTCCCTTTCTTTCCTCTCCCTCCTCCTCTTCCCCTTCTTCTCCTTCTTTCCCTTCCCTTCCTTCCTCCTTTTCCTCTGCCTCCCCCTCCTCCTCCTCCTCTTTCAGAATGAGATAGATCTGAAATGAAGGAAAAGTTTCACCAGAAGGCAAGTCTTTGAGCTTAGCTTCTCATTGACTCATTCACTATTAGTCGCTTGCTGTGTGCCAGGTAATGGCTGCAAGTACAAATCTCCTTCTTGCTTTGAAGGGGGATGTGCTAGGCGGAATAATAGCCCCACACAGACATCAGCATCTTAAGCCGAAACTGGCTATGTTTCCTGTTACTTTGCAGATGTGATTCAATTGTAGATCTTGAGACAGGGAGGTTATCCTAGAATACATGGGTGGGCCCAATAAAGGGGTTCTTATTATAGGAGGGAAGCAAAAAGGTCAAAGTCAGAGAAATGAGCTTTGAAGCAGAGGCAGGTGGCATCAGAGGGAGATGCAGAGTCTCTGTGGCTGGCTTTGAAAGTGAAGGAAGGGGCCACAAGTGAAGGAGGGCAGGTGGCCTCTGAAAGTTGGAAAAGGCAAGTGACAGACTTGGCCCTCGATCCTCTGGAGGGAGTGTAGTTGTGCTGACATCTTAATTTTGGCTCAGTGAAACCTGTATCAGACTTCCCACCTGCAGAACAGGAGATAATAAATTCGTGCTTTTTAAAGCCACTGAACTTGCAGTTTGTCGCTGTAGCCATAAGAAACTCACACAGAGGCTGATGGCAGAAGCAGCCTCCCTGCCCTCCAGTTCCATGCTCTCCTTGGGAACCACTGGGGCTGCAGCGTCTGGGGAGGAACTCCCAGAAAGCTTTCCCGGGGAGGGAGCGTCTGAACAAGGTTCAGAAGGAAGAGTGGGGATCAGACGACGACAGAGGTAGACAGTGAGGTGGCAGGGGATATTTCAGAGAGGGAGCATCAGGGAAAAAACCTAGGGTCAGGAGTGTGCACCCTGATGCCTCAACAGGTGCAGTGGGGCTGGACTCCAGAGCGCAGAGTGGGGAGCCCAGGGTACTGAGGCTGGCGCTGCCCGGTTGGCCCCAAGAGATCCTGACGACACAGAGGAGCTATCGAAAGGTTTTTGTAGGGGAATGCACAGGGTAAGGTGGGGATGTTCGGGAAACGATTTGGAGGAAGGGGGAAGAGGGGATTGGAAAGCTAGAAGCAGGAAGTCCAGTCACTTGGTTGTCACAGTGATAGGAGCTAAGGTGGTGGTGTCAATGGAGAGAAAAGACAGAGCTAAAATTCCTTAAGGCCACAGACTGGGTGTAAGGAATAAGGTAAAGTTCTAGGGAAGACAGAAGATGGGGAGCTGAGTTGACACTCCTCAACCGGGCTGCTACCACCTTGTAGATGGAGCAGGTCGGGGAGGAAGTAAACCTCAGGAGACCAGGTGGTGTGTATAGCGGTGCCTGACTGCCTGCTTCCCCAGTGCCCTCCATCGTCCTCTGGCGGTGCTTGTGTTGGGGACAGGCAAAGCTTGGAAACACCTTCTTAAGAGATTAATTAAGGATCTGACCAAGCCCAAGGATTAGGTTAGTGGTGTTTTCCAGCTCATCCTAGACCTACATTTTGGTCCCACTATCCCTCCCCAATCCCAGGCAGCATTTAATATTTGGGAGTAGGTTGCACCTTCTCCCATCCCCAGGGGCATCTGGACCAGGGAAGGGCATCTGTGGGAGGAAGAAAAGAGATTGTAGCCACACAGGCACTCCTCCTATTGATAGTGTAAACCATTAAAGCGTCTTTGGGGCTAAGAGGGGTCCCTTTTCCAGGATAGCCAATGACTCTGTGTACACAGAGGGAACAATTCTCCCTCTCAACAGGCAGGTAGGAGCTAATTTTAATAGCATAAAGAATTTGCATATAGGCACTGATCCTGGTGGCAGATTTACTTGCAGTGTGTGACATCAGCCAAGTAACTTACCTCATTCGTTTGCCAGAGCTACTGTAATCAAATACCACAGACTTGGTGGCTTGGACAATAGAAATGTATTGTCTCAGTTCTGGAAGCCAGAAGCCCAAGAGCAAGGCGTCGGCAGGCTGCTTTCCCCTGAGGACTCTCTGCCTGGCTTGTTGATGGCCATCTTCGGTCTGTGTCCTCACATAGTCCCCCTTCTGTCTCTGTCTCCTAATTTCTCTTTTTATAAATGCCTCAGTCAAACTGGATTAGAGCCCAACCTAAGGACCCCATTTTAACTTTAAAGACTCCATCACCAAATCCAGCCACATTGTGAGGCACTGGGGTTAGGAATTCAGCATATGCAATCTCAGTTGTCTATCTACAAGGATGCACTGGAAATTGGTGATACAGGCACTGTGCTTTCATGTTGAGTCTGTCTTTTGTTGTAAAGGAAATAAAAAGAAACTTTGATGTAGGCTTTGTTCTGTTCTTTTTCTCTCATGTAGTATCTTAATTTTTATTTCTTTATTGACATATTTAATTACATCAACATTTTAAAAAAAAACTTTCTTTTTCTCCTCAGCTTTGTTGAGCTGTAAGTGACAAAAATTTGTATATATTTAAGGGGAACAATGGGATGTTTTCATATACATATATATTGTGAAATGATTACCACAATCAAGCTAATTGACATATTAAGCACCTCACATAGTTACCTTCTCTTTTTGTGGTGAGAATACTTAAGATACAGTCCCTTAGGACTGGGTGCGGTGGCTCATGCCTATAATTCCAGCTCTTTGAGAGGCCAATGTAGGCGGATCACTTGAGGTCAGGAGTTCAAGACAAGCCTGGTCAACATGGTGAAACCTCCTCTCTACTAAAAATACAAAAATTAGCTAGATGTGGTGGCACACCTGTAATTCCAGCTACTCTGGAGGTTGAGGTAGGCAGGAGAATCACTTGAACCAGGGAGGTGGAGGTTGCAGTGAGCTGAGATCTTGCCACTGTACTCCAGCCTGGGTGACAGAGTGAGATGCTGTCTCAAAAAAGAAGGAAGGAAGGAAGGAAGGAAGGAAGGAAAGAAGGAAGGAAGGAAGAAAGAAAGGAAAAAGAAGATACAGTCTCTTAGCAAATTTCAAATATATAATACATTATGATTGACTATAGTCACTATGCTGTACAGTAGATCTCCAGAACTTATTTCCTTTGTTTAAAACTTTGTAACCTTTGACTGACATCTCTCCATTTCCTTCACCCCTCAACCCCTGGTCACCACCATTCTACTCTCTCTCTCTCTTTTAAAGTATTCCACATACACATACTTCCCCTCCCCTAAGGGTGCAAGAGCCATGCAAAGCTGTGGTCTAATCCTCAGAGACTCTGATTTCATTGCTAAGAGATATGACCTGGACTGTAGTTTAAATGTCTCCTGGGGTGATTCTAATGCCTCAGCATTTAGTATAACTATGTTCCATGCATATTAGAGACATACTTACACTACAAAAGTTTCATTGTCCTGCGTTGTATCCAGTAATTCTATGCTTGCTCTGGCACCTTTGAAGCTCTGTGATCTGTAATTTTAACAATTCCCCTGGTGATTGTGATGCACGTGAAATTTGAGAATGGTTCTATACTACACCACCTCCCTAGTGGGGAGTTAAGTCATTTCTTCATTGTGCTTTGTTGGCTATCTTTCTTAGTGCTTATTTTTCTCAAGTGATTTTAAATGATAGTTTGCAGTTGCATTAAAAGGAGGTTATTTTCAAAGCTTTCCCTCTCCTTGTTTTCTCCTCTCTGTCTGGTGTATCTAAAATTGCCTTCATCTGGTCTCCTGTGTGTCCAGAAACAGCTCATTTGTTGGCAGCTTGACTTCCATGGCAATGTTTCGAACAGTGCAGATCTAGTCATCAATGCAGTGGGCACTTTGGCGCAGGACCAGTCTGTCCTGTTCTTCTGCCTCATTTTTCTCCAGCTTTAGTTTCATTTAAAGCTGTGCTTATTTCTTGTCCACATATTGTATCTTTTGTTTTTAAGTGCAACTAGGCTATTCAAATAAGGTGAGAGAGAGAGAGAGAGAGAGAAGAAAGAGCATGAGATAATCATTGATGTGCTTAAAAAAGAGAGAGGGGCTGGGTGTGATGGCTCATGCCTGTAATCCCAGCCAGCACTTTGGGAGGCCAAGGTGGGTGGATCACCTGAGGTCAGAAGTTTGAGACCAGCCTGATCAACATGGTGAAACTGCATCTCTAGTAAAAAAAAAAAAAAAAAAAAAAATATATATGTTAGCTGAATGTGGTAATCTCAGCTACCAGGGAGGCTGAGGCAGGAGAACTGCTTGAACCTGGGAGGCAGAAGTTGCAGTGAGCCGAGATGGTGCCATTGCACTCCAGCCTGGGCAACAGAGCAAAACTCCATCTTAAAACAAAAACAAAAACAAACAAAAAATAGAGAGGGAAACTTACAGTGACAGCAGTATCTTTACAAGAAGTAAAGGCCATGAAGAGAAACCTCAGAAGAAACAAACCTGTTGATATCTTGATCTTTGACATCTTACCTCCAGAACTGTGAGACAATAATTTTTCTTGCTTAAGCCGCCTAGTTTGTGGAGATTTGTTATGGCACCCTTAGCAAACTCATGCATCCATCCAACTTTTTGCACCTGATTTCAGATGCCTGGGGTAACTTTATGGTTATAATTTGATCCATGTCGCTGTCCTTATGGGCAAAAAATGCATCGACCACATTTCATGAGAATTCTGGCCCACGTGGCAGCTCTATTTCCCACTGTGAGTCTAACTGGCATTCTGGTTAATGCATCTGTCTTATGAGCATGCATAGGGTGGCTTATTTTTGAATACCCCTCTTACTTGTGTGTGCTGGCAAAATTGAGCTCCTGGACCTGAAGAACCATTTTCACACTGAAAATGTTTTGACTGTGATTCCTATTGTGTAACATAAAGTAAATATTTAGCTTTTACAAGTACCCCCTTTTTTTAAAAAAAATAAATGAATTTGTATAGCAGATAGCCCCATTCCAACCCTAACAACTTATCTTCTGAAGTTTTATGGTCAAAGATGGGATGGGGAGATGGGATAATGTTTTGGCACAGGATGAGGATGTCAGGTAGTCAAAGAACTTAGTCAGAAAATCAGCCTTAAAGTTTAGTAGTTTATTTTTAAGCTGTATTAAATATCCTAGCAGTCACTTTAAATGGGCTATATAAAAATATAGCATTAAACTTATGGCTCTGGCCACATGGCACATGGTCAGTGGGAATGTACATAAAAATAGCTCAAGAGGTGAGTAATTGTACTAAAGTCACAATGTACCTGAGTTGACAGCCTGTGAATTAAAGCTGCTTATTATATTGGGCCAACCTCATGAGCTAGCTTGTTTTCCAGTGATTGAAGGTAAAGTTTAATGGATGTCTTTTTTTTTTTTTAAACTATGATTATGGAGAAAAATCAAGTTTGCACTTGAATTTTCATCAATCTGTAAACAGGATACTACTAGGTAGAATTTTGAAGCCTCATATTTCCTTCTTTGTATTCAATGGTGTTGAACTTGGAATTATGGCCCTGAAATTGAACATGTGTGTGTGTGGGTTTTCTGTGTGCCATCTTATTCATCCATGTAGAGGTTTTGAAGTCACTGCCAAGGTGAAATTTAATTGACAGTAGGAGAGCTTTGTTGTTTTCCAGACTTCTACATTTTACCTCTCCTTAGAATGACAGTTATGAAACAAGAGGAGGCTGACCTGGGAAAGACACTAGATCCCATGGCTATGTCCAAGGATAGTGAGAGTGCTGTTGCTATTCAGGAAGCTGACCTTGGGTAAATGGATTCCCATCTTCTTCCACCCCTGAGTCATTCCACCCCTTATTCATTCCATTTCTTGGATCCTTTTCAAGGTGTGAACACAGCAACTGAGCAGTGGAAATCCAATCCTGGCTTGTGAAAGGAGTTATCTTATAAAGGGCAGATTAACCAACATGCAGGATGGGAGCAGAAAGGGGAGAAAATATCCCGTTAGCCTTCACTTTCTCTTCTCCTAGCGTGCCTTGGGGATTGAGATTTCTTTACGGTCATCCTGAATTTAGAGTCCTCTTAATAAAGAGTGTTGCTATCTGAATTGTACACTAGCTTCTCTCACAGGATAATAGATGAAATATTGGCACAGGCTCCTTACTCTCGAAATCATTAAGAACTCACTGTCACATGGCAAAAATTGGATGCTGAGGGAATATGACTGAGAGACTAGAATCCTTAAGAATAGAGTGGAAGATCCCCAAAGACTTGCTAGCTAAAAACATGCTCTGGAAGCCACAGAGTGCTCTTGAGATGTATCTGTTGAGGTCCATCCACCCTCTAGTCTGTCTGAAGGAAGGAGTTTAGCAGACTTTGCTAGTATTTGTCTTTCAGCTTCCTCAGAAAGATGAAGATGCTGTTTCCGTGGCTAAGCTTTGCATCATAGGCACTCCAATGTGTCTATGCATTTGAACAGAGAAGACAGGCTTATCTGAGAGGAGGAAGATGGAGGAACCAGATTGATTTCATTACCTTGGAAGCAGAATTATAAGATGATAGTTTAGTAATAGTATTTTATCCAAGGCAGTGAAAAAATATTGTAGATATAAAAAGGATTTGAACCCCCAGTTTTCTGTTTCTATTATGATCTGGCCTCTCAACCTGTGCAAAGCAAGGAGACAGCTGAGCAGAGTTCAGCCTCTGCCTCAGAGCTAAACCTTAGTTTGGATCTTGATAGCCTAGCAGATAGCTTCTGACCGTGTGAAATTTGGGCAGATTTCTTATTGGTGTTCTTTTTTTATGTCAGTATACAATCTTTGAAAAAATATCATTCAATTCCTGGGCTATTATACATATATTTTCCTTCTGAAGGGTGAAACAAATGCACAGATTTAAGCATTTTTAGTCTTTCTAAGTTGTCCATTACACATGAAAATTAGCTTGTCACTCATCTAGGTCTAAATTTTCCATCTTCTCTTTTCTAAAATACAATTTTAATGAACCAAAATTTATTGAAATCTGAACTCCTCTAAAATTTTTCATTATCCTTTCTGAGACTTTTTCACTGTTTTCCTTCAATTTTCCAAGTGTTGTGATATATAGCATCTCATAACTATAGGTGGATTTGGTTTTGATTTATAAAAGATCTCTTATACTTACAGAATAGAAAGTTGGAGTTTCAGATATTCCTCACTCACTGAGATAGTAAACACCATGAACCACAAGAAAGGAATGGGAAGGGCCAAATGAAAGAGGCTATAGTGCTGATTGTGACTTTTTATTTAACAGACTAGCTAACTTTAAGGGGAGAAGGAGGAGAGAAAGTAACCTGCAACGAATGTTCAAGCTTTTCTAAAATGTCAATGCTATGAATATTGTATTTTGGATCCAAGGTATGTCTCAACTCGCCATTTAGCTCCTCCTTTAGAATACTGAATATATTAACCTCATGGTTCAGTTCAATACACTTAATTAAACATGTATTATGTTTTAAACTATGGGCTTGATACTAGACTTCATAAAAACTGGCCTAGGAAAAGATTTCATGACTAAGACCTCAAAAGCACAGGCAACAAAAGCAAAAGTAATCAAACTAGTTTATTATACCAAACAAAAAAACTTCTGCACAGCAAAAGGAAACAATCAACAGAGTGAATAGACAACCCACAGAATGGGAGAAAATGTTTGTAAACTACTTATATAGCAGGGGATTAATATCCAGAATATAGAAGGAACTCAAACATCTCAACAACAAAAGTCCCAAATTAAAAAATGGACAAATGATATGAATGAATGTTTCTCAAAAGAAGACATACAAATGGCTAACAAATATATGAAGAAACACTTGACATTAATCATCAGGCAAATGCAAATCAAAACCATAGTGACATAGTGAAGTATCATTTCACCCCAGTTAGGATGACTATTATCAAAAAGACAAAAAATAACAAATGATGGTGATGATATGGAGAAATGGGGATGCATACCTTGTTGGTGAGAATGTAAACTAGAACAGCCACTATGGAGAACAGTATAGAGGTTTCTGAAAAAACTATAGATGGAAATACCAGATGATCCAGCAATACCACTACTGGGAATTTGTCCAAAAGAAAGGAAATCATACAATCAAAGAGACTTCTGCATCTCCATGTTTATTGTAGCAGTATTCAAAAATAGTTACAATATGGAGTCAACCTGGGTGTCCAAAAACAGATGAATGGTTAAAGAAAATGTGGTGTATGTATACCATGGAATGAATACTCTTCAGCCATAAAAAGGAATGAAATCCTGTTATTCACATCAACATGGAAGGAATAGAGGAGATTATGTGAAGTGAAATAAGCCAGGAAGAGAAAGTTAAACACCACACGTTCTCACTCATACGTGGAAGCAAAAAGAAATTGATCTCATAGAAGTAAAAAGTAGAACAGAATATACTAGAGGCTGGGAAGGATAGAAGGAAAGGAGAGAGGAATAGGGAGAAATTTGTTAAAGGATACAAAATTACCCTGATCTGATTACCACACATTATATGTATTGAAACATCACTATGTACTCCATGAATACGTACAATTATTATATGCCAATTAAAAAAAAAAAAAGACTTGGCATGGTGGCTCATGCCTGTAGTCTCAGCACTTTGGGAGGCTGAGGCAGGTGGATCGCTTGAGGTCGGGAATTCAAGACCAGCCTGGCTAACATGGTGAAACCCCATCTCTGGTAAAAATAAAAAAAAAAAAAAAATAGCTGGGAGTAGTCGGAGGAACCTGTAATCCCAGCTACTAGGGAGGCAGAGGCAGGAGAACCCCTTGAACCTGGGAAGTGGAGGCTGTAGTGAGCTGAGATCATGCCATTGCACTCTAGCCTGGGCAACAAGAGTGAAACTTTGTCTCAAACAAAACAAAACAAAAGGCAACAACTGAGCTCAAGGTATTCACAATTGTTGGGGGTGGGAGAGATGAAGGTAGACAAAGAACCTCACTAGAATGTGGCTAATGCTCAGACAGAGGTGTTCACAAGATCTCTGAGGTCACTGAAGGACAGGGTAGTGGGAAGCTTGGCTAATGGCTGCAGTCATTTTTTTAAAAATTTTTTTTGGAGGTCTTATTAATTATTTTTCTTTTTCTTTTTTCTTTATTTATTTCTTCTTTTTAAAAAAATGGGATATATGTGCAGAACATGCAGGCTTGTTACATAGGTATACGTGTGCCATGATGGTTTGCTGTACCTATTGACCTGTCCTCTAAGTTCCCTTCCCTCGCTCCCCTCAACCAACAGGCCTTCGTATGTGTTGTTCCCTGCTCTGTGTCCATGAGTTCTCATTGTTCAACTCCCACTTATGAGTGAGAACATGTGGTGTTTGGTTTTCTGTTCCTGTGTTAGCTTGCTGAGGATCATGGCTTCTAGCTTCATCCATATCCCTGCAAAGGATATGATCTCATTCCCTTTCATAGGTGCATAGTATTCCATGGTGTATATGTACCACATTTGTCCTATCCAGTCTATCATTGACGGGCATTTGGTTTGTTTCCATGGCTTTGCTATTTTAAACAGTGCTGCAATAAACATATGTGTGTATGTGTCTTTATAGTAAAGTGATTTATAGTCGTTTGGGTATATACCCAGTAATTGGATTGCTGAGTCAAATGATATTTCTGGTTCTAGATCCTTGAGGAATTGTCATACTGTCTTCCACAATGGTTGAACTAATTTACATTACCACCAACAGTGTAAAGGTGTTTCTATTCCTCCACAGCCTTGCCAGGATCTATTGTTTCCTGACCTTTTTTCTGAGATGGAGTCTCGCTCTGTCGCCCAGGCTGGAGCGCAGTGGCATGATCTCGGTTCACTGCAAGCTCCGCCTCCCGGGTTCAGGCCATTCTCCTGCCTCAGCCTTCGGAGTAGCTGGGACTACAGGCGCCCGCCACCACTCCTGGCTAATTTTGTTTTTGTATTTTTAGTAGACACAGAGTTTCACTGTGTTAGCCAGGATGGTCTCGATCTCCTGACCTCGTGATTCACCCGCCTCCGCCTCCCAAAGTGCTGGGATTACAGGTATGAGCCACCATGCCCGGCTGTTTCCTGACTTTTTAATAATCGTCATTCTGATTGGCATGAGATGGTATCTCATTGTGGTTTTGATTTGCATTTCTCTGATGATTAGTGATGTTGAGCTTTTTTTCATATGTTTGCTGGCTGTGTAAATGTCTTCTTTTGAGAAGAGTTTGTTCAAATCCTTTGTCCACTTTTTAATGGATTTTTTTCTTCTTGTAAATATGTTTAAGTTCCTTGTAAATTTTGGATATTAGACCTTTGTCAGATGGGTAGATTGCAAAATCTCCCATTGCATTTCTCCCATTCTGTAGGTTGCCTGCTCACTCTGATGATAATTTCTTTTGCTGTGCAGAAGCTCTTTAGTTTAATTAGATCCCATTTGTCAATCTTGGCTTTTGTTGCAGTTGCTTTTGGCATTTTCGTCATAAAGTCTTTGCCTATGCCTATGTCCTAAATGGTATTGCTTAGGTTTTCTTCCAGGGTTTTCATGGTTTTGAGTTTTACATTTAAGTCTTTAATCCATCTTGAGTTAATTTTTGTATAAGGGGTAAGGAAGGGGTCCAGTTTCAGTTTTCTTCATATAGCTAGCCAGTTTTCCAAGCACCATTTACTGAAAAGGAGATTCTTTTCCAATTGCTTGTTTTTTGTTAGGTTTGTTGAAGATCAGATAGTTGTAGATGAGTGGTGTTATTTCTCAGGTCTCTGTTCTGCTCCATTTATATCTCTGTTTTGGTACCAGTACGATGCTGTTTTGGTTACTGTAGCCTTGTTGTATAGTTTGAAATCAGGTAGTGTGTTGCCTTTAGCTTGGTTCTTTTTGCTTAGGAATGCCTTGACTATACAGGGTCTTTTTTGATTTTTATGAAATTTAAAATAATTTTTTCTAATTCTGTGAAGAATGTCAGTGGTGGTTTGATGGAAATAGAATTGGATCTGTAAATTGCTTTGGGGAGTATGGCCATTTTCATGATATTGATTCTTCCTATCCATGAGTATAGAATGTTTTTCCATTTGTTTCCATCGTCTATTATTTCCTTGAGCATTGGTTTGTAGTTCTCCTTGAAGAGGTCATTCACGTCCCTTGTTAGCTGTATTCATAGGCATTTTATTCTCTTTGTAGTGCTTATTTTATTCTCTAGTGTAGTGCTTGTGAATGGGAATTCATGATTTAGCTCTCTGCTTGCCTATTGTTGGTGTAAAGGAATGCTTGTGAGTTTTGCACATTGATTTTGTATTCTGAGACTTTGCTGAAGTTGCTTATCTGTTCAAGAAGTTTTTGGGCTGAGATGATGGGGTTTTATAAATATAAAATCATGTCATCTGCAAACAGAGACAACTTGACTTCCTCTCTTCTTATCTGAGTATCCTTTATTTCTTTCTCTTGCCTGATTGCCCTGGCCAGAACTTCCAATACTACGTTGAAAAGGAGTGGTGAGAGAGGGTATCATTGTCTTGTGTCGGTTTTCAAAGGGAATGCTTTCAGCTTTTTCCCATTCAGTATGATATTGGCTGTGGGTTTGTCATAAATTGCTCCTATTATTTTGAGATATATTCCATCAATACCTAGTCCATTGAGAGTTTTTAACATGAAGGATGTTGAATTTTATCAGAGGCCTTTTCTGCATTATTGAGATAATCATGTGGTTTTTGTCTTTGGTTTTGTTTATGTGATGGATTACATTTATTGATTTGTGTATGTTGAATCAGCCTTGATCCCAGGGATGAAGCTGACTCGATCATGGTTGGTAAGATTTTTGATGTGCTACTGGATTCAGTTTGCCAGTATTTTATTGAGGATTTTTGCATCGATGTTCATCAAGGATATTGGTCTGAAATTTTCTCTTTTTGTTGTGTCTCGTCCTAGTTTTGGTATCAGGATGATGCTGGCTTCATAAAATGAGTGATGGAGGAGTCCCTCCTTTTCAATAGTTTGGAATAGTTTCAGAAACAATGGTACCAGCTAGTCTTTGTACCTCTGATAGAATTCAGCTGTGAATCCATCTAATCCTGGACTTTTTTGGTGGGTAGGTTATTAATTATTGCCTCAATTTCAGAGCTCGTTATTGGTCTATAGAGATTTAACATCCTCCTGATTTAGTTCTTGGTAGTATGTTTATATCTAGGAATTTATCCATTTCTTCTTGATTTTCTAATTTATTTGTGTAGAGCTGTTTATAGTATTCTCTGATGGTAGTTTGCATTTCTTTGGGGTCAATGGTGATATCCTCTTTATCATTTTTTATTGTGTCTATTTGATTTTTTGCTCTCTTCTTCTTTATTAGTCTAGCTAATACTATCTATTTTGCTATTTTTCTTTAAAAACCAACTTCTGGATTCATTGATTTTTTGGAGGGTTTTTTTCTGTCTTTATGTCCTTCAGTTCTTCTCTGCTCTTAGTTATTTCTTGTCCTCTGCTACCTTTTGAATTTGTTTGCTCTTGCCTCTCTGGTTCTTTTAATTGTGATGTTAGGGTGTCGATTTGAGATTTTTCTTTGATGTGGGCATTTAGTGTTATAAATTTCCTTCTTAATACTGCCTTAGCTGTGTCCCAGAGATTCTGGTCTGTTGTCTCTTTTTTCTCATGGATTTCAAAGAATTTCTTGATTTCTGCCTTAATTTAATTATTTACCCAGAAATCATTTTATTCAGGAGCAGATTGCTCAATTTCCATGAGTTTCTGAGTGAGTTTCTTAATCCTGAGTTCTAATTTGATTGCACTGTAGTCTGAGAGACTGTTATGATTTCAGTTCTTTTGCATGTGGCTGAGGAGTGTTTTACTTCCAATTATGTGGTCGATTTTACAGTAAGTGCCAATGGCACTGAGAAGAATGTATATTCTGTTGATCTGTGGTAGAGAGTTCTGTAGACATCTACTAGGCCCACTTGACCCAGAACTGAATTCAGGTCCTGAATATCCTTGTTAGTTTTCTGTCTTGTTGATCTAATACTGACAGTGGGGTGTTAAAGTCTCCCACTATTATGGTGGGGGAGTGTAAGTCTCTTTGTAGGTCTCTGAGAACTTGTTTTATGAATCTTGGTGCTCCTGTATTGAGTGCATATATATTTAGGATAGTTCACTCTTTTTGTTGAATTGATTCCTTTACCATTATGTAATGCCCTTTTTTGTCTTTTTTTGATCTTTGTTGGTTTAAAGTCTATTTTGTCAGAGACTAGGATTGTAACCTGTGCTTTCTTTTTTTCTTTCCATTTCCTTGGTAAGTTTCCCTCAATTCCTTTAATTTGAGCCTATGTGTGTCTTTGTACGTAAGATGGACCTTCTGAATACAGCACACTGATAGGTCTTGACTCCTTATCCAATTTGCCAGTTTGTGTCTTTTAATTGAGGAATTTAGCCCCTTTACATTTAAGATTTTTATTGTTATGTGTGAATTTGATTCTGTCATCAAGATGTTATTTGGTTATTTTGCACATAGTTGGTGTTGTTTCTTCATAGTGTCATTGGTCTTTATATTTTGGTGTGTTTTTGCAGTGTCCGGGACCAGTTTTTCCTTTCTACATTTAGTGCTTCTTTCAGGAGTTCTTGCAGGGCAGGCCTAGTGGTGATGAAATCTCTCAGTATTTGCTTGTCTGGAAAGGATTTTATTTCCCCTTCACTTATGAAGCCTAGTTTGGCTGGATATGAAATTCTGGGTTGAAAATTCTTTTCTTTAAGAATGTCAAATATTGGCCCTCACTCTTTTCTGGCTTGTAGGGTTTCTGCTGAGAGATCCGCGGTTACTCTGATGGGCTTTGCTTTGTAGGTGACCTGGCCTTTCTCTTTGGCTGCCCTTAACATTTTTTTCCTTCATTTAAACTTGGAGAATCTGACGATTATGTGTCTTGAGGTTGATCTTCTCATAGAGTATCTTAATGGTGTTTTCTGTATTTCCTGAATTTGCATGTTGGCCTGTCTCCTGGATAATATGGTGAAGTGTGTTTTCCATCTTGTTTCCATTCTCTCTATCTCTTTCAAACAATTGTAGGTTTGGTCTGTTTACATAGTCCCATATTTCTTGGAGGCTTTGTTCATTCCTTTAGATTCTTTTTTCTCTATTCTTGTCTGCATGTCTTATTTCAGTGAGGTGGTCTTCAAACTCTGATATCCTTTGTTCTGCTTGGTTGATTTGGTTAATACTTATGTATGCTTCACGAAGTTCTCGTGCTGTGATTTTCAGCTCCATTAGGTCATTTATGTTCCTCTTTAAACTAGTTATTCTAGTTAGCAATTCCTCTAAGCTTTTATCAAGGTTCTTAGCTTCTTTGCATTGTGTTAGACCATGTGCCATTAGCTCAGCATAGAGTTTTTTTACATCTTCTGAAGCCTACTTCTGTCAATTCATTCATCTCATCCTCTGTCCAGTTCTGCCCTCTTACTGGAGAGATGTTGTGATCATTTGGAGGAAAGAGGCACTCTGGCCTTTTGGGTTTACAGCATTTTTTCATTGAGTCTTTCTCATCTTCGTGAGTTTGTCTAGTTTTGGTCTTTGAGACTGCTGACTCTTGGATGGGGTTTTTGTGAGAGCCTTTCGTTGTCGTTGATGCTGTTGTTGTCATTTTCTGCTTGTTTGTTTTTCTTTCAATAGTCAGGTTCCTCTTCTGTAGGGCTGCTGCAGTTTGCTGGGGGTTCATTTCAGCCCTTATTCATCTGATTCACTCCCGTGTCTGGAGCTGTCACTCAAGGAGGCTAGAGAAAAGCAGAGTTGAGTGACTGCTCCTTCTTCTGGGACCTCTGACTTTGAGGGGCACCAACCTGATGCCAGTAGGATCACTCCTGTATAGGGTGTCTGACAACCCGTGTTGGAGGGTCTCACCCTGTTGGGTGGCACAGGCAGCAGGACCCAATTAACAAAAGGCTTTGATTGCAATCCTGGTCTCTGACAAAACAGACTTTAAACCAACAAAGATAAAACAAGACAAAGAAGGGCATTACATCAATGATGTAAAGGAATCAATTCAACAAAAAGAGCTAACTATCCTAAATACATATGCACTCAGTACAGGAGCACCAAGATTCATAAGACAAGTTCTTAGAGACCTGCAAAGAGACTTAGACTCTCTCACAATAATAGTGGGAGAATTTCTAACCCTCTAAGTGCACCGTGAATTCTCTTTTGTAGCTTTTAGAGAAATAGAAAAGGATCATGTATTTGTGTTTTACCAAAGTAATTTTATAGTTTGGAAAATGGAAATTTAAAAATATAAATGTGGCCGGGCATGGTGGCTCATGCCTGTAATCCCAGCACTTTGGGAGACTGAGGTGGGTGGATCACTTGAATTCAGGAATTTGAGACCAGCCCGACCAACATAGTGAAACCCCATCTCTACTAAAAATACAAAAATTAGCCTGGGTGTGATTTCACATGCCGGTAGTCCCAGTTACTTGGGAGGCTGAGGCAGGAGAATCACTTGAACCCTGGAGGTGGAGGTTGCAGTGAGCTGAGATAGTACCATTACACTACAGCCTGGGCAACTGAGTGAGACTCTGTCTCAAAAAATAAATTAAAATGATAACAAAAAAAGAATGTAAAAGTTTCTTTACACATAGTAGATGGTTATTATTAATTATGATCAACCACCTTTTATACTTATGAAATCCTGACAAGCTTTAAAATCACACATTGTTATTTTTAAGTGTAATTATTTATAGTCTTATTTCAATGCTCTGAACTTAAGATTTGAAAAAGAGATTTTCCTCTGGATTCTCAAATCTGAGCAGTTTCAGCTCCAAAGGGATTTTTCTAAATTCATATCATAGTTACCTTTACTGGTTTTACAGGAAATGAACCATTAGTATGACACTTGAACAAGAAGAAAAAAAAATCCTACTTTATTTTTTCCTGTGCAGAATGCACAATTCAAATGGTGGAAACAAAATGCATTCTATAAGCCAGCATGTGTATTTCAGGCAATTTGCACAATGTACAATGATCTGAGCCACTTACCTGGACAGTATTACCCAGGGAAAATGATTAGCTGGAATTAATAGAATTTGGGCTTCAACTCAGTTTATTGGCAACTCCTGTGCTGTCATTAATTCCCAGGATACATCTGCCTTTCATGGTAATGCTTCCTCCTGCGTAGCAATTGCTAAATGTAGTGCACTGAACAGAGTATGTCCACTACTTCCAATTATAACAGGAAAGATGGTGTAACCATTGGGTTTTTAATGTTACCACTACAAAGTCACCTTTGCTTATTTGTCAAGATATTTTATGTAAGCCTTTTGAGAAGAAAAAAGCAAATTCTGAATTTCCAGTTTGAGATGCGTGGACAATACCACCTAACTTTGACTACAGTGAACATAATCATTATGCTTGTTTCAGTATTAGAAGTGTTGCAAATGGAGCAGAGATGCATACTGAAGTAAGATTAATATGCTCCAGAAACAAAAAAGCACAAGCTGGTCATATAATGATTTTTATAAAGCCTACTGGCTCTTTTCAAGATCGCTGAATTAATTAGTGAATAATAAATGTCACTTTTTAAAGAAAAGTCAGCACACAATTTATTGTTCAAAGGTATTATTAAAAATTGTGTTTCAGAAAATTGCGTTCTTGCCTTGCAAGACACTAACAAATTTTTTTTTAAATTAAAACAAATTTTTCAGATGCTAGAAGTTTTCCAACTTCAGCTTTGGCCCTTAAAACTAGAAGGTATTTTTTTCACATGAGCACTTTAATTTTGCACATAGCTGACTTTGTGGAACCTGAGTGGTGAAGAAGTATTAAATCCTCCACTTTGTATCTTGATGTTTTCTTGGAGCAGCTTTTGTGACAGAACTATTTGCCCTTGAAATCCATAAAATTTAGAGTGAATGAAGAATAACATTGGAGTCTTCCTTATAATGATTTTTAAGATCAAAATCATCTTCTGTTCACTGGCAATCACATAAGCTGTCCTGTAACATCAACTCTTCATTTTAACACTGAAGCTAGGGAGGGAGGAGGGTCAAACTTGGGGGAAAGAAAACTGGTTGCTATTTGGTGTCAGCAGTGATAACTCACATCCATCCAGCGAGGACATCGGAAGGCAATGGGGTCTAAAGAGGATGGTGCAGCCGCAGTCATGACAGTTTCCCTTTAGAAAGTAATTTGAATGAATAAGAGTTCCTTTCTCATGATCCAGGGTTTCAGAATTATATGAAGAACACCTGCTATATTAGAAAAACATGTTTTTTGTTGTTCAGCTTCAGTGTTAAGTTTAGCTTTTCAGAAATAGTTTAACAGTATATTGAAGTTGGAAGGCACACTGCAAGACAAAGCCGTATTGTCAATAGGTGAACAGTGTTTGCATGTGTCCTTAGCAGTGTAGATGTGTCCTAATAAATGAGCAAAGTAGATTGATTCTACCATAGACCAGCAGTGCTATTTTGAATTAATTCTCATTAAGAACGAAGTCCTTTTGGATGTGAGGAATTAGCCCTTCAAGGATTAGGCGAGAAATGCTTTTTTTTTTTTTCTGAATATGTTGAGGTCTTAATAATATTTCTGATCAGGTACATAGCTGTAAAATCTGATTCTGGGAAGCTATATAATCACATTTCCAGCAGTCCTTTGATGTACCCTGAGCTGAAACCACACTATTACATTTTCATGAGAGCTTGCTGCTATTTGCCTCATTATAAGCATTTTGTCACATTCTCTCCTGTTTAAATAATCCAACTTAAAAAGAAATACCTTGAAGGGTCATGAATCACTGTTTTTATATAATTCTTGTTTGAAATCTTCCAATAGGTTAGTAGCTATTTCCCATAAACATGACGTGGTTATTCTCATGTTTACCTTTTTGCTGTTGTATCATATTTAAATGGAAACAGTGAGAGAGAAGGCTCATCTCTCTCTCTGTCAAAGGTCAGTGGCAAAGGAAGGAATGTCATTTGGAGATACTTTATATTGGAATAATTGGTATCCAAAAGTTAAATTTTTACAGTCAAAGATGTCTGGGTGCCCAGTAGCCTGATGTAAGGGGTTTTCCTGGGGACAGGACTTTCAATGTTAAAACTGTGAAGTCCAAGACAAAAAAATACTGTTAGTAAATCAAGTGATTAGTTGAATAATAGAGCAGTGAGGAGCAAGACAGGGAAGCCTGGTGGGAAGAGGAAGTGTTTCCTGTTTGAAAATAAAGTACACAGCATACAATACCAGAAGTGATGTGAAGACAAAAAACGAGTGCCCTTAGAAAGCGGAGTCTGTGGGATTCCGTGCTAAGTTCCAAAGAGAAGTGACTTTTCTGAGAAAGCCTGTTTCTAGGTTTCCTGAATTTTTGGTATGTCTTTGTTTTTGTTTAATTTTTTCTAGTCATTTTTTATGATCCATTTTAAAATTTGATTTTATTTAAAAATTTTTAAACTGACAAATAAAAAGTATATATTTGTAGCAGACAATATGTTTTGAAATATGGATACATTATGGAATGGCTAAATCAAGCTATTTAAAATATGCATCACCTAAAGTACTTATCATTTTTGCGTGTGTTGAGAACACTTAAAATCTACTCTCTTAGCAATTTTCAAGTATACCATATACAGATGCTCTTCAACTTATGATGGGGTTAGATTCAGATCAACGCATCATAAGTTGAATATATAAGTTGAAAATGCATTTAATATGCCTAACCTACCAAACATCACAGCTTAGCCTAGCTTACCTTAAACATGCTGAGAACACTTATACAGTAGCTTATAGCTGGGCTAAATCATCTATCACAAAGCCTATTTTATCATAAAGTATAGAGTATTTCATGTAATCTTTGTTTTTATGAGTTCTACTTTTTTATACTCCACATACAAATGAGATCACACCGTATTTGTCTTTCTGTGCCTGGCTTATTTCACTTAATGTCCTCCAGGTTCATCTGTGTTTTTGCCAAGTAACAGAATTTTCTTTTTTAAGGCTGAATAGTATTCCACTGTGTACATGTACCACATTTTTAATGCATGTATTCACTGGTGGACACTTAGGTTGAGTCCTTATCTTGGCTATTGTGAATAATGCTGCAACAATAAGCATGAGAGTGCAGACATATATTCGACATACTGATTTCATTTCTTTTGGATATATATACAGCAGTGGGATTGCTGAGTCATGTGGTAGTTCTATTTTTAAAGGACCACCATACTGTTTTCCATAATAGCTATAAGGTTCCCTTTTCTCCACATCCCCCCAACATTTACTTTACATTTTTTTTTGATGATTGATGATGTCGAGCACTTTTCATGTACCTATTGGCCATTTGACTGTCTTGAGAAATGTCTATTTAGGTCAAGTTTCCCTGAATTTCAATGAGCAAGTTAAAGCTCAACAGCTAAGTGGTTTGTCTCATCTACTCACTAATTCTTTCAAACATCTTTATTGAGTACCTCTTCTATGCCAGACACTGTCAATGGAAATAGAGAGCAAAACAGTGTTCCTGCTCTTGTGAGATTTACATTCAAAATGATGACCCTGGCCCTTACTGACCACTTGTCTCATGCCAAATGCTTTACCCGTGTTCCCATTCATTCCTCATGACTAATTCCTGAATCCTATTGCTAGCCCCACTTTCTAGACAGGGAATTGGAGGCTTGGAGAGACAAAGTAGCTTGCTGAAAGCAGAAGGTGGGATTTAAGCCACTGTGAGTCTGAAACAAAAGTGCCCGTGCATGACACTGAACCACACTGGCAGAGAGAGAGTTCTCTCATCCTTGAAGCAAAGTCCTGGATTCAAGAAACGCCTGAGTCATGGGGCATTAACCTAATGCCAGGCACATTTCTTTCTTCTGAAACAGAGTCTCGCTCTGTCTCCCAGAGTGGAGTGCGGTGGCGCGATCTTGGCTCACTGCAACTTCTGCCACCTCGGTTGAAGTGATTCTCCTGCCTCGGGCTTCTGAGTAGCTGGGATTACAGGTGTCTGCCACCATGCCTGGTTAATTTTTGTATTTTGGTAGAGATGAAGTTCTGCCATTTTGACCAGGCTGGTCTCAAACTCCTGACCTCAAGTGATCCGCCCACCTTAGCCTCCCAAAGTGCTGGGATTCCAGGCCTGAGCCACTGCACCCAGCTGAGCCAGGCACATTTCTAACAGCCTTCACCTAGAGTCCTCTTATTTGACGTTCATGTCAGATAGGAGAAAAATGCAGAGCTAGCTGAAAGGGACCCTTCTTTCTCAGATCTGAGAAGCTCTCTGTTAGCAATGATCCTTACACTATGGTGAGGGGCCTCAGGGTCGGGGAAGGAGAGTTAGACTAAAAGGGAAGATAAGAGAGAGGGAGGAATAAACTAAGGTTGAGGGAAGTGGTCACAGATGAAATTCTTCAAGGCTGTTTTGCTGATTCCCAAAGGAGAATACCGTGTAGCCCGTTTTGTAGCCTGCTATAGCATGTAGCACAGTGGTTGATCTCACAGACCCTGGAGCCAGCCTGCCCAGGTCTAGATCCTAGCTCTGCCATTCTTGGCGGTGAGGTATTGGGCCCGTGACCAACCTCTCTGAGCTTCAGTGATCTCATCTATAAAATGATAATGATAAAAGTAGCATATTTTTAAAGCTTGTTAAGAGGAATTAATTAGGTAATAGACATAAGCACTAAAAATGGCAATGAGTATTGTGCCTGGAGCACAAGAAGTATCTTATTAGCTGTAATTATTCAAGTCTAAAGTGTATTGATCTTATGTGTAAGGCAAATATTGCTTTTATTTAAATTAATCTTAATTGTGTACTTTATAATTTGCTGTTTTTTCTTCACTTCCCCCTTTCCTGCTCATCACTCAAGCTTCCTACTTGAGCTGAGCAGGATTAGCCCCTTGGCTTAGCATGTGTCTTATTCTATTTGGGCTGCTATAACAAAAATACCATAAACTAGGTGGCTTACAAACAACAGAAATTTATTTCTCACAGTTTCAAAGGCTGGGAAGTCCAAGATCAAGACACTGGAAGATTTGGTGTCTGGTGAGGGCCTGCATACTGGTTCATAAATGGTACCTCTTGATGTGTGCTCACTTAGTGGAGAGGGCATGGGGGCTCTCTGGGGTCTTCTTTAAGAGAGCACTAATCCCATTCATGGGGGTTCTGCCCTTATGACCTAATCACCTCCCAGAGCCCCACCTCCTAATACTATCACCTTGGGGATTAGGTTTCAACACATGTATCTTAGAGGTGCACAAATATTTAGTTTATAGTATTATGCAAAACTGGACAATGCTGTCTATTTGGGGATGCATGACTCAGGGAGGCTGGCTTTCCTAAAAGCTGTTTGAATCCATGAGCCACCCAGGCCAATACACATGAGAGAGTCTGTTGCCATTATAAAAGCAGCAAAAGTTCAGGTTAACCACCCTCCAGTCTCTTCCTGCAAAAGCCATGCATATAGGTACGTGTCCTTGCATACACACACACACACACTCCAATATTAGGAAACATCTCTTATTTTACAGAGCAATGAGTTTCAGCTCTGGATACCCATTATAATCATGTGGGGAGTTGAAATAGAATTTCAGTTGAATGAATCTATGAAACCAGAATGATCTGAGTGTTGGGGTAGGTCTCTGTAGTTTTAAAAAGGTCTCTAGGTGATTCTGATGTGCAGTCAAGGTTGAGACCCACTGCTCTAAAGCAAATCCACTCGCCTTGTCCCTTCCTCCCACCCACCTCCCTGGCACAAGGAGAGTTTCACCTTCTGAGTATAACAGAACATTTTTGGAATTCACCTATTTTATTATTTAAGGTATTATAGATGGCAAATAACAGAAATCCTGGTAGAAACAGGATCACCTGGAAATTTGCTGGAAATATGAATCCTCAGGCCCTGTCCCAGAACAACTGAATCTGAAACTGGGAATGGGGGAGGACAGGAAATTGCCTGAATAAATTCTCTGGGTAATGACAGTGTAGGCTGAAGTTTGGTGTAGACCAGTAGGGACCCATCCCTGGCAATGAAGTTGGGATCACTTTCAGTATAACCTTATCCATGCTACACAATGCAGGAGTTGGGGGCAAGGGTGGATGTTGGGGAGGTGGGTACTATGCATATATTTTGCTGAAGTAACACTGGATGCTCAGATCCTAGTGCTCAAAGTAGCAGCCAAAGAAGGAGCCCTGAGGAAAGTTTTAGGATAGTATTAAGGTACAGTTTGCACTGGGAACCTCCAGTTAGCTATATGCAAGAGGTCTGTTTCTTATTTGGGAGGCCACATTTGGGACTTTTGTGGATATGGAAAGTTTGTGGATCTTTTTGTGTAAGAAACCAGGCTCAAAATAAAATCTTATGTAACTTCCCAAATCTCCAAACTAGTTTCCTTCCTTTGAGAGAGTCATCTCTATACAAACTTTTACTAAATAGAAACTGATCAGATCTATGTGTGGTGATGTGAGAAAGAGGCTGCCATAAAATACTCCATAGTCTTCTTAATATGTGGATATTCATAAATCTAGAAACTTACTGAATGACTCCCACACTTCCGATTTCCATATTTGAATATCCTCTGCTTTGGACTTTTTGACCCAGCATCATGCAGTTACCTTGGCAACTATCTGGCAATGTCATTCTATCTGCCCTAGGATAGGTGGGGCTAGTTGGACAAAGGGCAACACTATTAATTATGTTTTATCTCAACATTTTGCATTAAAATTAACCACATTTGATCATCTCTTTAATTCCTCATTGATGTTTGGAATTTTCTAGACTTTTCATCTGTTTCCTAGAATCTTTGGAAAATAAGACAATACATAAAAACCATATAACCATATAAAATTTAGTAGAGGGTAAAATATGTTTTTAAAGCGTATCTGAAGAAGATAGTAATTGTGCTAATACTTTTCAAAAACTCATTATTTATTAATCAAATGATAAACACCTTAACAGGCATATGAACATCTGACAGTTTGAACCTTCAAAAGGAAATCACTTACGAGGAAATTGTACCTACCATCCTTCTTCCTCAGTAATAATTGAAAAGTATTAGGAAATAAATGTTTATCTACCAGACAAGTTAAGCAAGAGTTTGTCATTTTGTGTTCCAATAGGTAAACGAGAATTTTCAGGGTGTCAACACATTCTGAATGCCCTTGCCTTGTGAGGACCTTGGAATTGGAGGATAATTGTTATTTCAGTGTATGATATTTGGTGAGGCACATACAGGGAATGGATTTATGTTTCTCTTCACCATTGTTGTCAGCCATTTTCTATCAACTCTTTCTCCTTTCTCTTGCCTTAATGAAGTCTCAGAAAGAACCTGTAGCTTTTTGTAACATTTGATTACTTAGAAGACAGACTCCGTATCAAAAAAAAAAAAAAAAAAAAAAAAGAAAGAAAGAAAAAGAAAAACAACAACAAAAAAATGTTCAAGTCAGTCCGGTGTAGTTTAAGATTTCAAACTGCTTCTGGCTAAATTCCCTACTCCCAGAACCAGATTCCTTCCCATCCTGCCTCCAGAGCCATGTCTCCCGGCGGGGTGGCCCCCTGCCTCTCACTGCCAGATCTTCTCTCCTGGCAGCCTGCCCTCCCGGCTGGGGAAAGGACCTGTGACAGGCAGTGTTCATGGAGCCCAAGGAGACAAGCATACATCCTTGATGCACGGACTGGGGGTTGCCACACACTCCATTCTCTGCCCGGTGGGTGGGTCAGCACATGGGCTGCATGAGGCTGCCCCAGGCTGACCTCGTCCCAGGGAACGGGAACTCATTCCCTTCTTTCTGCACATCCAGTATTTGGTTTGGTTTTCTTGGAGACTCGCTCTTTCTTTTGGTGGGGAGTCCCTCAAAGAGGGAGGAAATGATTGGATGGTGAGTCCTTGCCCTGGAGGAAGTGATACTCTTTTCTTCTTTCCCTGCTCTTACTTGGGAAGGGATGATGGGCGGGGCTGAGGTGGCAGTGGCAAGGGTAGGAGGGTAGGTGGGCCAGCTTCCTGATAAATCCTGGAGGCCCACCACAGACCACCGGCATTAGGGGGTACCAGCCCAGGGGCAGAAGTCTGCTCTGGCCAGGGCGTAGAGAATGAGGGTGGACTGGATCCTGTCCTGGGCTTGGCTGGACCGCGTGCGTGTGTATTCTGGCGAGAGAAACAGCCTGGTTCGACCAGTGCCTGACGTCACTTGTTCTGCTGTGTCAGCATGGCACAGGATCCTGTGTCCCCTTGATACATTTCTCGTGAATCACAATAGCTTACATTTCCGGAGTGTTTTTTTTTTTTTTTTTTTTTTTTTTTTTTTTTTTTCAGACTGAGTCTCGCTCTGTCGCCCGGGCTGGAGTGCAGTGGCCGGATCTCAGCTCACTGCAAGCTCCACCTCCCGGGTTTACGCCATTCTCCTGCCTCAGCCTCCCGAGTAGCTGGGAATACAGGCGCCCGCCACTTCGCCCAGCTAGTTTTTTGTATTTTTTAGTAGAGACGGGGTTTCACCGGGTTAGCCAGGATGGTCTCGATCTCCTGACCTCGTGATCCGCCCGTCTCGGCCTCCCAAAGTACTGGGATTACAGGCTTGAGCCACCGCGCCCGGCCCCGGAGTGCTTTTTATATGCCAGATTCTATGACAGAAGTTCAAGGTACACAGCACAGAAAGACATATCCCTTTTCTCACGTTGAGGACAACTAGAAGTGTGTATATCCAGTCACAATGAGCCAGGGAGATCCAGTCAAGATGAGGCACACGTTGAGACTTTCTGGGCTTTCTACACACTATCCCATTGTATCCTCAGGTCCACCCTAGGAGATGAGGGAATTGGATTATTCAATTTTCATGTGAGAAACGTGAGGCTTAGGTGTGTGCGTAACTTGTCCAAGATCACACAGGTGGACAATGGCAGAGCCCAGGTTCAGTCCCCAGCCACTGGTATTGATGTTAACCACTATCCTTTATGTGGCACTGACCAAGTCTTTCCTAGCCTAGCGGCTGTGGATCTCCGCAGAAAAATGGGAGGCTCAGAGCTCACAGCCCTCAGCATAACTGGTGTAATTATGCTGGTTTTCATAGTTAGGTCTTTAAAAAAATAGAGTGGACAGAATGGCTGCTATGGTTATCTCCTACCTTGCATCTCTATGGAGCAGGCTGTCTTCTTCGTATGGGACATACAGCTCTAGGCAATTTCAGAATGATCATTGTCATCCCAAATAAAGTGAGATGAGTGATGCTTTTTCTCACTGGTCTAATTGCAGCTCAGAGATGAACCTAGTAGCCACTTATATAGGCAGTCTGGGGAACTGGGCATAGCTGAAGGCACTAACAGAATTTGTGAAGAGAGCATCTCAATGACTCGGCTTTCCTTCAAGCAATTGCTGGTTAGATTGTGGAGTAAAGACTTCAAAGGTCAAAACACAAGCATGTGAGCAGAACACTAAAATGTCCCAGCTGCCTGAGGAGCTGTGATTGTCCCAAAAGTGACCAGAGAAACTACCCATGCCCAAGGGTGATTCCACAGCAATGCTCTGGCAAATTGCAGAGGAGTCCAGTTAGCTACATGGAAATTCTTTAAAAATGTGGTTTTAGGAGGCAAGAATTTCAAATCACAGATGCACTTACCTAGTACTATGCTATTATCAGTAACTACAAATAACTGCAACTAAAGCTCAAGAAAGTGGAACTTGAGAGGTCACATTTTATATAATGGTTTTTTGTTTTATTCAAATTTAGCCCAATTTGCCACTTCATTTTCTTAAAGCTTCTGAACATGTCTTTCAACTAAAATAAGTAAACATTTTGAAGGCAAGATTGCCTAGAAAGTAGAGACTAGTGGGGGAAAGAAGAGTTTTCCGTTTGTCTGTACACAATCCTTTTCCTTGACTGACCTATCAAGGAAGGAAGTCTGCATTTGTAAGAAGGCTGGAACTCACAAACATCATGCGATTTGAGTGGAAGGTTAATAAATGAATGCCTTGTTCCCCAGCACACCCTCTGTTCTGAGATTAAAATAGAATGTACAAGCCACTTCTTGTTGCTAGAGATAGAGATCATTAGGGCCAAGATGATTTGAGACTTTACTTCTGTGCTATTAGTCCTCGTCTCCAAGCTGAGAGTCCTGTGGACAAGAGCAATGTATCATCTGGCACATGGTCAGATGACCTGACACTACTGGGCTGTCAGGTTTCAGACCCATAAAATTGGAGGCTGGGGTCCAATCTGTTGAGAGTTGCTATTGCTGTGAGGATCCTTTGTGACCCTCCTGGACTGCTTTCCACCCTTGGTGAGAAAGCAAAGACTGCCAGTAATGAGTTGGCTGTGCTGTAGATCCCCAGGCGCACTTCCTTCCATTCATCTTGGCTGTGCTGATTTGACGCTAAAATGAGGCAAGGCACTGCCAGGGCCAAGGGTTGAGAAAGAACAGTACATTGGCTAAGGGTATGTGACATGGGCACAACACCTGAAGCCAGAGAAGGAGTGAATGAGAGCCACAAAGGGTATGAGACCGATATTTACACAGTGGCTCAGAGAGGCAGTAGATGTGGTGACAATAGCCAATTAAAGATGAATATGTTCAGCTTGCACATCATGGGGTCCAGAGTGAAACCTACCTGCTAGATGTTAATTTCCAGTGGCAGCAGGCCCTGAAAAGGACTCCTTCCAAGATGAAGTCTGGAGTGGGGCATGCTGACATTCCTGAGACAGTCTGCTGCTCTCTTGCTCAGACATCCCTCTGGGACCCAGAATTCTAACCAAAAACAGAGCTCTGGAGTTGAGAGTAAAATTTTACAAATGCAGCAGCAGCAGCAGCAGTAGCAGCAGCAGCACTGTTCCTGGGTGGGCAGCCTTTTCTTTGTGAAATCCCATCTCTTCTCCCTTGCTCAACACCTGCTCGACTCTTTAAAGCTCCCCAGGGCCTACGTTCAGTTAGGCTTCATTTACACAAACAAGAAGGATTACAGGTTTCTAAATGGAAAAGACTGTAGAGATCGTGGAGTTCACTGACCTCATTTTACAAATGAGGAAATGGTGGTCAAGAGAGCTGAGTCGCTTCCCCGGGTCACAGAGCTGGCACAGGGAATTAGCTCCAATGGAAGAGCCGCACTTGAGATGCGACAGCTCAGGGAGCCAACACCTGCACCTCTGACCGCCTACAATGCTGGTGGATGGCAGAATAGAGTGCAATTCATTAATGAACAAAGTATGTGTTACTAATATGGTTTCATGAACAATTTGGCTCAGAAACACTTAAATCCTGTCTTCAGGATAAATCGATGATTCTTTATGTGAAGTCTCATAGAGGAATATAACCAGGGGAGGATGATCAGTAAGACAAAGGGGGATTTTTTAAATTAGCTGGAGCTTTGTTCCCAAACCTAAGACAAGTCCAGTGAGCTAAAGTCAAACCTCAGGATGATTCTTCTTTTCAGCATAGCTGGCCAAGGTAGCAAGCCACTGGCCACTGTGATAGAGTCCATTTCAGGAAGGTTGTTGGCAAAATAGGAAAAGAAGAAAAGGAGGCCAGGCATGGTGGTACATACCTGTAGTCCCAGCTACCCAGGAGGCTGAGGCAGGAGGATCCCAGGAGCCCAGGAGTTTGAGGTGGCAGTGAGCTATGATTGCGCCTTTGCACTCCAGCCATGGTGATAGAGTAAGACTGGAGAAAGAGGAAAAATAAGAGGAGGAGGTTCATGAAGATAAGTTCTTCTCTACTTTGAGAATCGTGAAGCCACTGAGCTGAAAGGGATCTCAGAGGTTGTTTCTCCAAACTTCCTCAGTTACTAACCTAAGAGCTGAGCATATTGCGGTCTAGAGAGGTAAAGTGAATTATCTTCCAAGTTTGACAAAAATTCTAGCACCTTGGGATAGGTCAAGGCACAGCAGCCTCTCTAGAAGGCAGGGGTTTGATGGGATGCTACAGAGGCTGGAGAGGTGTGAGGAGGGCCCACAGATGAGCAAAGGCCTGTGGTCCTACCTCTGAATCTGCAACATGCGGAGATGGTTGGACAAAGAAAGGATGGGTCCTTTTGTTCTCTCCAAAGTCACGAGGGTTCAGAGACACAGAAAGCCCAGAGGATGTGCGGTGGACTTTCTGATGCCCTAGGGTCACATAAGCCACAATTTTGTATCCATCCAGGTGCTCCCATGAGAGGAGCTTGGGAGAGAGCAGAACTCTGTAATACTGAGGCATCCAAACAGAGGCTGAATTAGCTAAGGAGACAGTTTAATTACTGGTTTGGTCTGAGAGTCTGATTTGGTCTAAGAAGGCCTAATTTGTAGGGTTCCTTCTACCCTGCCCCACATCTCTTCCTGACAGAGCAGGGGGTCCTATAGAAGATCTACTTTCCTATTTAAGAAATAAAGAAGATATGAGATGATTTGCGACTATGCTGTAAATATTTTTAAAAAAGAAGCAAACATTACCTATAATTCTAACACTCAGAAAGGACCTTTGGCTAACGTTTTTGTCCCTTCCTTCCTTTCCTCCCTCTAACCTTCCTTCTGTCCAGTTTTCCTCTTCCTTCCCTTTTCCTTGCCTCCCCTTCCCTCTCTTTCCTTTCCCCCACTTACTTCCCTCCACTATTCTCCTTTCTTTCTTCTGACTGTCCCTCTCCTCCCCTCCTGCCTTCCTTCCCTCCTTTTCCCCCACAAAGAGACATGTTATTAGAAGGCTGTGGTGCGACTCCTGAAGCAAAGAGGATGGCTGTCCTGGGCCTGAGCTGGTCGTAACCAGGGAATCTCTGCTCTGTTTCCCTTGGTGAACGGCTTCATTCTATTCTGCAGATGGATGGGTTTTCTCTGCTTCTCAATTCAAGTGACAGGTAGAGGGCCCACCCACACTTGCAAGCTCTTTCTGCTTCCAACAATTACACTCTGCCAACTGGTATTATACCACTCTTGGTTTGAAAACAAATTTTTTTATACTTTACTTAATATTTTACGGTGTGTAATTTTTCATGCTATTAAATATTCTTTAAGAAGCTTCCATCAAATGAAGGTAATTTATTTACTCAATCTGCTATTGGAGCTATTGAGATAGTTTCTAATTTTTCACTCCAATGGATTTCTTTAAACATCAATCTTGGTCCATACCCAGGACTATTTCTGCAAAGTAAACTCCTACATGCTGAGAAGGAACATTCTCTTGTTTAAAGATACATATGTGTGAGTGGTCTTGATACATTCTGCCAAGTTTCTTTCAGGAAGGAGCAAACCAATTCACACTCCAGCACTGCCAGCAGAATATGAGCGTCCATGTCTGCCACTTCAGCATTTTACCTTTGCCACTTGAACAGTTGAAAAACGGTATCTAAGTTTTGTTTCAAAGCAAAAATTTATACCTTTTTAAAGAACTCTTTAAATAGCATGCTATTAACTGCTTTGTTTAATTTCTTTGTTTAATTTGTTTAATCCCCTCTGTAATTTTATTTGTTACCATTTTACACAAATGTACTGTTGCCCCCTAGGGTTGTACATTGTAGGACCTATAGAACTGAACATATCAATCCTGCAGAAACATTGCTAAACATTGGTAGAATCACATGTAGAATTTCTGCATATTTCCTTTGCGATTTATTTTATTGTTATTGTGCTTAGAAAGCCATGCCTTATCCAGAGATTGATTATGTTCTAACATAAGCATTTTTCTAGTCTTTTAATATATTATTATTTTTAGCCAGGTGTGGTGGCTGACGCCTGTAATCCTAGCACTTTGGGAGGCCAAGCTGAGAGGATTTCTTGAGCCCGAGAATTCAAGATCCCACCTGGGCAATGTGGTAAGACCCCTGTATCTACAAAAACATTTTAAAATTAGCTGGGCATGGTGGCTTGTGCCTGGAGCCCCAGCTACTTGGGAGGCTGGGGTGGGAGGATTGCCTGAGCCTGAAAGGTCGAGGCTGCAAGTGAACCGAGATTAGGATACTGCACTCCAGCCTGGGCAACAGAGGGAGAACCTGTCTCGAAAAGTAATTATTTTTTCAATACAAAAACTCATTTTTGAAAGTGCTTCCCCTGAGCCAATTTTTATGATAAGCTTTCATGCAATATGTATTTTTTAGCATGTACATCAGTCCTGTGAGATTGAGACCCTTGTTAGGAAAATAAAGGCCATGAGACTCAGAGGGGTGGGTACCATGCCCTGGGCACAAACCCGGGAGGCTGTAGAGCCATAGACTTAGTTCACGCCCCTTCCGTCAAGCACAGTGCTTTTCCCTCGTAAGCCACATAGGCGAACTCACTCCTTATACAACTGGGATTTGTTTTTAATGTAGCCAATTCTTTCCACCATGTAGGGAAAATCCATTTTCAGTAGAAGAAAACAAGACCAACAAACAATGAGAAGTAGAGATGAGATTACAATGGAGAGGTTATACCGCTGTTTTTTTTCTGCTGAAACTCTCCACAACTTCCCACCACCATTAGAATAAAAGCAAACTCCCTGCATGCATCACTAGACCTGGTCTTTTCTTCTCTCACCTCCATTCTCCCCATGCTCTCTGTGCTCAACTCTCTATTTTCCTGTTTCTTCAACAGGCGGAGTTCATTCCTTACTTAGGGCCTCATCTGGTGCCTGTGCCTGGACTGCCCTTCACACAGAACTTCCCAGGGCTTCCTCTTTCCTGTGACTCCACAATATCACCCTGCCTAGCAATTGGTCACCCTCTGTACATCACTTTGAGTCCATTTTGTCAAACAATTTCTATGTGAAACATTCTGATTTATTTGTACACATCTGTATTTGTTTATCCACAAAAATGTATGCTGCAGTAAAGGCAAGATCTTTGTCTATTTTATTCACAATTGTGCTCCCAGTGCCTACATTAACCTTAATTGGCTACTTTGCTAGTTTCACATATTGATTCCAATAGTAAATGTGTCGGTTTCTTTTTGATTTGTGTGCACTGTAGTATGTTATCTGCAAATACTAACATATTTGTTATTATTTTTTTCACTTGTATGCTCCCACACCCCTGTTACTGCACCAGCTAAAATCTACAGTGCAACATTAAACAGAAGTGGCAATAGTGGACTTTTTTGTGTTGGCCCTGATCCCACAGGTAAAACTCGCAGAGTTCTAAAATGAATGATGTTTGCTGTAGGTTTTTTTTTTTTTTTTTTTAATAGAGAATTATCTTCATCCATACAAGCTGCTATAACAAACTACCATAGACTGGGTGGCTCATAAACAGAAATTTGTTTCTCACAGTTCTGGAGGCTGGGAAGTCTAAGATCAAGACACTGGCAGATTCGGTGTCTTGTGAAGGCTGCTTCCTTGCTCACAGACAGTCATCCTTACTGGCAGTCACCTAGAAAAGCCCCACTTCCTGTCACCATCACATTGAGCATCAGGATTTACCATATGAATTTTGGAGGTATACAAACATTTAGTCTATAGCAATAACCTTTATAAGATTTAAAGCAATCTTCAGTTTGTAGTTTATTATGAATTATTATTACAAATGAATTTGAATTGTAGCCAATGCTTTTTCTGCAACTATTAAGATGATTATTTGATGTTTTTAGTTCATGAGATGAATTATGATAGATTTTCAAATTTTCAACCATCCTTGCATTTCTAAGATAAGTCAAGTTTGTCATAATATATTATCTTTACTATATGCTATTGGATTCACTTTGCTAACTTTTTTAAATGATTGCTTTGGGGAGAATATATATTCCAATATATAATCTTTTTTTTTTTATTATACGTTAAGTTCTAGGGTACATGTGCATAACGTGCAGGTTTGTTACATATGTATACATGTGCCATGTTGGTGTGCTGCACCCAACAACTCGTCAGCAACCATCAATTCATCATTTATATCAGTTATAACTCCCCAGTGCAATCCCTCCCTCCTCCCCCCTCCCCCCTCCCCATGATAGGCCCCAGTGTGTGATGTTCCCCTTCCCGAGTCCAAGTGAGCTCATTGTTCAGTTCCCACCTATGAGTGAGAACATGCGGTGTTTGGTTTTCTCTTCTTGTGATAGTTTGCTAAGAATGATGGTTTCCAGCTGCATCCATGTCCCTACAAAGGACGCAAACTCATCCTTTTTTATGGCTGCATAGTATTCCATGGTGTATATGTGCCACATTTTCTTAATCCAGTCTGTCACTGATGGACATTTGGGTTGATTCCAAGTCTTTGCTATTGTGAATAGTGCCGCAATAAACATACGTGTGCATGTGTCTTTGTAGTAGCATAATTTATAATCCTTTGGGTATATACCCAGTAGTGGGATGGCTGGGTCATATGGTACATCTAGTTCTAGATCCTTGAGGAATTGCCATACTGTTTTCCATAATGGTTGAACTAGTTTACAATCCCACCAACAGTGTAAAAGTGTTCCTATTTCTCCACATGCTCTCCAACACCTGTTGTTTCCTGATTTTTTAATGATTGCCATTCTAACTGGTGTGAGATGGTATCTCATTGTGGTTTTGATTTGCATTTCTCTGATGGTGAGTGATGATGAGCATTTTTTCATGTGTCTGTTGGCTGTATGAATGTCTTCTTTTGAGAAATGTCTGTTCATATCCTTTCCCCACTTTTGGATGGGGTTGTTTGTTTTTTTCTTGTATATTTGTTTGAGTTCTTTGTAGATTCTGGAAATTAGCCCTTTGTCAGATGAGTAGATTGCAAAAATTTTCTCCCATTCTGTAGGTTGCCTGTTCACTCTGATGGTAGTTTCTTTTGCTGTGCAGAAGCTCTTTAGTTTAATGAGATCCCATTTGTCAATTTTGGCTTTTGCTGCCGTTGCTTTTGGTGTTTTAGACATGAAGTCCTTGCCCGTGCCTATGTCCTGAATGGTACTACCTAGATTTTCTTCTAGGGTTTTTATGGTATTAGGTCTAACATTTAAGTCTCTAATCCATCTTGAATTAATCTTCGTATAAGGAGTAAGGAAAGGATCCAGTTTCAGCTTTCTACTTATGGCTAGCCAATTTTCCCAGCACCATTTATTAAATAGGGAATCCTTTCCCCATTTCTTGTTTTTGTCAGGTTTGTCAAAGATCAGATGGTTGTAGATGTGTGGCATTATTTCTGAGGGCTCCATTCTGTTCCATTGGTCTATATCTCTGTTTTGGTACCAGTACCATGCTGTTTTGGTTACTGTAGCCTTGTAGTATAGTTTGAAGTCAGGTAGCGTGACGCCTCCGGCTTTGTCCTTTTGACTTAGGATTGTCTTGGCAATGCAGGCTCTTTTTTGGTTCCATATGAACTTTAAAGCAGTTTTTTCCAATTCGGTGAAGAAACTCATTGGTAGCTTGATGGGGATGGCATTGAATCTATAAATAACCTTGGGCAGTATGGCCATTTTCACGATATTGATTCTTCCTATCCATGAGCATGGTATGTTCTTCCATTTGTTTGTGTCCTCTTTGATTTCACTGAGCAGTGGTTTGTAGTTCTCCTTGAAGAGGTCGTTTACATCCCTTGTAAGTTGGATTCCTAGGTATTTTATTCTCTTTGAAGCAATTGTGAATGGAAGTTCATTCCTGATTTGGCTCTCTGCTTGTCTGTTACTGGTGTATAAGAATGCTTGTGATTTTTGCACATTAATTTTGTATCCTGAGACTTTGCTGAAGTTGCTTATCAGCTTAAGAAGATTTGGGGTTGAGACGATGGGGTTTTCTAAATATACAATCATGTCATCTGCAAACAGGGACAATTGGACTTCTTCTTTTCCTAACTGAATACCCTTGATTTCTTTCTCTTGCCTGATTGCCCTAGCCAGAACTTCCAACACTATGTTGAATAGGAGTGGTGAGAGAGGGCATCCCTGTCTTGTGCCAGTTTTCAAAGGGAATTTTTCCAGTTTTTGCCCATTCAGTATGATATTAGCTGTGGGTTTGTCATAAATAGCTCTTATTATTTTGAGGTACGTTCCATCAATAACGAATTTATTGAGCGTTTTTAGCATGAAGGGCTGTTGAATTTTGTCAAAAGCCTTTTCTGCATCTATTGAGATAATCATGTGGTTCTTGTCTTTGGTTCTGTTGATATGCTGGATTACGTTGATTGATTTGCGAATGTTGAACCAGCCTTGCATCCCAGGGATGAAGCCCACTTGATCATGGTGGATAAGCTTTTTGATGTGCCGCTGAATCCAGTTTGCCAGTATTTTATTGAGGATTTTTGCATCGATGTTCATCAGGGAGATTGGTCTAAAATTCTCTTTTTTTGTTGTGTCTCTGCCAGGCTTTGGTATCAGGATGATGTTGGCCTCATAAAATGAGTTAGGGAGGATTCCCTCTTTTTCTATTGATTGGAATAGTTTCAGAAGGAATGGTACCAGCTCCTCCTTGTACCTCTGGTAGAATTCAGCTGTGAATCCATCTGGTCCTGGGCTTTTTTTGGTGGGTAGGCTATTAATTGTTGCCTCAATTTCAGAGCCTACTATTGGTCTATTCAGGGATTCAACTTCTTCCTGGTTTAGTCTTGGGAGAGTGTACGTGTCCAGGAAATTATCCATTTCTTCTAGATTTTCTAGTTGATTTGCGTAGAGGTGTTTATAGTATTCTCTGATGGTAGTTTGTATTTCTGTGGGGTCGGTGGTGATATCCCCTTTATCATTTTTTATTGCGTCTATTTGATTCCTCTCTCTCTTCTTCTTTATTAGTCTTGCTAGCGGTCTGTCAATTTTGTTGATCTTTTCAAAAAACCAACTCCTGGATTCATTGATTTTTTGGAGGGTTTTTTGTGTCTCTATCTCCTTCAGTTCTGCTCTGATCTTAGTTATTTCTTGCCTTCTGCTAGCTTTTGAATGTGTTTGCTCTTGCCTCTCTAGTTCATTTAATTGTGATGTTAGAGTGTCAATTTTAGATCTTTCCTGCTTTCTCTTGTGGGCATTTAGTGCTATAAATTTCCCTCTACACACTGCTTTAAATGTGTCCCAGAGATTCTGGTATGTTGTATCTTTGTTCTCATTGGATTCAAAGAACATCTTTATTTCTGCTTTCATTTCGTTATGTACCCAGTAGTCATTCAGGAGCAGGTTGTTCAGTTTCCATGTAGTTGAGCGGTTTTGATTGAATTTCTTAGTCCTGAGTTCTAGTTTGATTGCACTGTGGTCAGAGAGACAGTTTGTTATAATTTCTGTTCTTTTACATTTGCTGAGGAGTGCTTTACTTCCAATTATGTGGTCAATTTTGGAATAAGTGTGATGTGGTGCTGAGAAGAATGTATATTCTGTTGACTTGGGGTGGAGAGTTCTATAGATGTCTATTAGGTCCGCTTGGTGCAGAGATGAGTTCAATTCCTGGATATCCTTGTTAACTTTCTGTCTCGTTGATCTGTCTAATGTTGACAGTGGAGTGTTGAAGTCTCCCATTATTATTGTATGGGAGTCTAAGTCTCTTTGTAAGTCTCTAAGGACTTGCTTTATGAATCTGGGTGCTCCTGTATTAGGTGCATATATATTTAGGATAGTTAGCTCTTCCTGTTGAATTGATCCCTTTACCATTATGTAATGGCCTTCTTTGTCTCTTTTGATCTTTGATGGGTTAAAGTCTGTTTTATCAGAGACTAGGATTGCAACCCCTGCTTTTTTTTGTTCTGCATTTGCTTGGTAGATCTTCCTCCATCCCTTTATTTTGAGCCTATGTATGTCTCTGCATGTGAGATGGGTCTCCTGAAGACAGCAGACTGATGGGTCTTGACTTTTTATCCAGATTGCCAGTCTGTGTCTTTTAATTGGAGCATTTAGTCCATTTACATTTAAGGTTAATATTGTTATGTGTGAACTTGATCCTGCCATTATGATATTAACTGGTTATTTTGCTCATTAGTTGATGCAGTTTCTTCCTAGCCTCGATGGTCTTTACATTTTGGCATGTTTTTACAATGACTGGTACCGGTTGTTCCTTTCCATGTTTAGGGCTTCCTTCAGGGTCTCTTGTAAGGCAGGCCTGGTGGTGACAAAATCTCTAAGCATTTGCTTATCTGTAAAGAATTTTATTTCTCCTTCACTTATGAAACTTAGTTTGGCTGGATATGAAATTCTGGGTTTAAAATTCTTTTCTTTAAGAACGTTGAATATTGGCCCCCACTCTCTTCTGGCTTGTAGAGTTTCTGCCGAGAGATCTGCTGTCAGTCTGATGGGCTTCCCTTTGTGGGTAACCCGATCTTTCTCTCTGGCTGCCCTTAAGATTTTTTCCTTCATTTCAACTTTGGTGAATCTGGCAATTATGTGTCTTGGAGTTGCTCTTCTGGAGGAGTATCTTTGTGGCGTTCTCTGTATTTCCTGAATTTGAATGTTGGCCTGCCCTGCTAGGTTGGGGAAGTTCTCCTGGATGATATCCTGAAGAGTGTTTTCCAACTTGGTTCCATTTTCCCCCTCACTTTCAGGCACCCCAATCAGACGTAGATTTGGTCTTTTTACATAATCCCATACTTCTTGCAGGCTTTGTTCATTTCTTTTTCTTCTTTTTTCTTTTGGTTTCTCTTCTCACTTCATTTCATTCATTTGATCCTCCATTGCTGATACTCTTTCTTCCAGTTGATCGAGTCGGTTACTGAAGCTTGTGCATTTGTCACGTATTTCTCGTGTCATGGTTTTCATCTCTGTCATTTCGTTTATGACCTTCTCTGCATTAATTAGTCTAGCTGTCAATTCTTCCACTCTTTTTTCAAGATTTTTAGTTTCTTTGCGCTGGGTACATAATTCCTCCTTTAGCTCTGAGAGGTTTGATGGACTGAAGCCTTCTTCTCTCATCTCATCAAAATCATTCTCTGACCAGCTTTGATCCGTTGCTGGCGATGGGCTGTGCTCCTTTGCGGGAGGAGATGCGCTCTTATTTTTTGAATTTCCAGCTTTTCTGCCCTGCTTTTTCCCCATCTTTGTGGTTTTATCTGTCTCTGGTCTTTGATGATTGTGACGTACTGATGGGGTTTTGGTATAGGTGTCCTTCCTGTTTGATAGTTTTCCTTCTGACAGTCAGGACCCTCAGCTATAGGTCTGTTGGAGATTGCTTGAGGTCCACTCCAGACCCTGTTTGCCTGGGTATCAGCAGCAGAGGTTGCAGAAGATAGAATATTGCTGAACAGCGAGTGCACCTGTCTGATTCTTGCTTTGGAAGCTTCCTCTCAGGGGTGTACTCCACCTTGTGAGGTGTGGGGTGTCAGACTGCCCCTAGTGGGGGATGTCTCCCAGTTAGGCTACTCAGGGGTCAGGGACCCACTTGAGCAGGCAGACTGCCCCTTCTCAGATCTCAACCTCCGTGTTGGGAGATCCACTGCTCTCTTCAAAGCTGTCAGACAGAGTTGTTCGCGTCTGCACAGGTCTCTGCTCCTTTAGCTGAGCCCTGTCCCCAGAGACGGAGTCTACAGAGACAGGCAGGTTTCCTTGAGCTGCTGTGAGCTCCACCCAGTTCGAGCTTCCCAGCGGCTTTATTTCCCTACTTAAGCCTCAGCGATGGCGGGCGCCCCTCCCCCAGCCTCGCTGCTGCCTTGCGGTTAGATTGCCGCAGACTGCTGTGTTAGCAAGGAGGGAGGCTCCGTGGGCGTGGGACCCTCCCGGCCTGGTGTGGGATATATTCTCCGGTGTGCCGGTTATAGCGCAGTATTGGGGTGGGAGTTACCCGATTTTCCAGGTTTTGTGTGTCTCAGTTCCCCTGGCTAGGAAAAGGGACTCCCTTCCCCCTCCTGCTTCCCAGGTGAGGCGATGCCTCGCCCTGCTTCAGCTCTCGCTGGTCCGGCTGCAGTGGCTGACCCGCACGGATTATCCGCCACTCCCGAGTGAGATGACCCCAGTACCTCAGTTGAAAATGCAGAAATCACCGGTCTTCTGTGTCGCTCGCGCTGGGAGATAGAGCCCAATATATAATCTTAAATTTTCACAGCTACTTAAAGATTGTCCCACTTCACGTGAAAAGTATAAAAATAAAAAAAAAAAATACAAAAAACAAAGATAAAAGCAGACTTACAGGTTTATTTACCCTCTCTCCACCATTTTTTATGGTATAATTTTCATTTGTACTACATCTACATACATTAGGAAACTTGCAAGACTGTGTTGCAATTTTTGCTTTAAAATAAGCGTATATCATAAAAAAGAGGAAAACCAATATTTATGATTATGCAAATATTTACCGTTTCCGAGTCTTTTCATTTCTAATATCTGAGTTTCCTTTGTGAATTATTTCAGTTCTTCCAGAAGAAATTTCTTTCACATTTCTTGTAGTGCATCTACTGGTGATGACTCCTTTTAGTCTGATTTAGTTGGCCTTCATTCCTGAAGGACATTTTCACTGGATATAAATTTCTGGCTTCACAGTTGTTGTTTTATTTCTCCAGTACTTTTAACATATTTTTACAGTCTCTGTGGTCTCTATTTTTTCTAATAAGAAACGTGCAGCCATTGTTGAATTGTTATTTCTCTGTATGTAATAATTTTTGTTGTTGTTGTTATGGCTTCTTTAAAGATTTTCTACCTATCTTGAATTTTTAGCAGTTTAGCTATGATATGACCAGGCATGGTTTTCTTCAAATATAATCCTATCTAAGGCTTGCTGAGCTTCTTGAATCTGTAAATTTGTATCTTTCATTAAATTTTAGAAAATTTCAGTTATTATTTCATCAAATTTCTTCTGGTCCCATTCTTTCTCTCTTCTCATTTTGAGACTTCAGTTATTCATGGTAAGTTTAAAAAATTACTCCACATGTTCCTGAGTCTCTGTGTATTTTTCCAATCTTTTTCTCCTTCATTTTCAGATTGAATGGTTTCTGTACATTTACCTTCATGTTCTCTGATTCTTGTTTCATCTCTTTTATGCTCTCTGAATATCCCATGAATTTTTAAATTTCAGATATTCTCCTTTTTACTTTTAGAATTTCCAAGTTTAAAATATACTTTCTAAGGCCAGGCATGGTGGCGGATGCCTGTAATCCTAGCACTCTGGAAGGCTGAGGTGGGAGGATAACTTGAGTCCAGAAGTTCAGGACCAGCCGGGGCAATATGGCAAAACCCCATCTCTACAAAAAATAAAAAATTAACCAGACGTGGTAACACATGCCTGTAGTTCCAGTTACTCATTTTGGCTGATGCAGGAGGATTGCTTGAGCCTGGGGCATTGAGTAAGCTGCAGTGAGCTGTGATTGTGTCATTGAACTCCAGCCTGGGCAACAGAGGAGGACCCTGCCTCAAAAAAAAAAAAAAAGAAAAAAGAAAGATAAAAATAAAATAAAATAAAATGTATTTTCTATTTCTCTACTGACTTTCCTCTCTTTCATTGTGAACATATTAAAATTGACCTCATTGAGCATAGTAATAATGGGTGCATTAAAGTCCTTAGACTGATAACACTAATCTGGTTCATCTCAGAGTTATCATTTGTTGTCTTTTCCTTTAACATTAGGCTTCATTTTCCTTGCTTTTCTTATGTGGAGAAATTTTGAATTGTATCTGGATCTTGTGAATGCTGTTTTTCATTTTGTCTTACTGATCTAGATTCTGTCATATTGCTCAGAAGAGTATTCATTTAATTTATTCAGGAAATTAATTTGGATAGACTCATATGGCAAATTTTCTCATGCCAGCAGTGGGTGGTTCAGATCTAAGATGAGACTGCATTTCTTTTTTTTGAAAAAATTATTGTACATATTTAACATGATGTTATAAGATACATATATACAGTAAGGTGGTTACTATAGTGGAAGTATTAAAATATATCAGGTTTCTTTTAGGCTGGTTTACACATGCATGATTCAAGGGCCAGGCAGAAGCTTGCGTAGAGTTTATATGCAGACTGGTACTCATCTAGGGTGTCCTTTACAGGAGTCCCTCCTCATTCTTTGATCATCCTGGTTGCCTCAGGCTCCCCACCTGGTTTCTCCAGCCCAAAAGATGCAGGTTTTACTATTGGGACTTTAGTTGTCTGTCACTGTCACCATGATGGTGGCTGCCCTCACGAAAAGCCAGAAAAATGAGAAACTTGCTGTTAGTTTTTCTGAATTATCTATTTTATCCATGGTGATAAATTTGTTGACATAAATATATTCATATTATATTCTGGTGATTTTTTTAAAGTCTGTAGGATCTGTAGTGATGTTCCTTTTTCTGTTCTTGATATCATTTAAGGCTTCTCCCTGTCAAGCAGTCTCATTAAGGAGTCATCAATTATTTTAGCCTTTTAAGAAACCACTTATTAGCTATTTATCTCTATTGTATGGTTTATCTATTTCATTAATATCTGCTCTTTCACTGTTAGCTTCCTTGTGTTTTCTTTGGGTTTAATTTGCTATTTCTTCTTCAGCTTTTTGAGATGGATACTTTACTTATACACTTTTAAGATCTTCTTTTCTAATACAGTTGATCCTCATTATTTGTGGTTTCTATATTTTTGAATTCACCAAAATTTATTTGTATCCCGAAATCAATACTTGTTATCCTTTTGTGGTCGTTCATAGAATGCAGAGTGGTGAAAAATTTGTCACCCAGTGCAAACATACCCAGCTGAGGTTGAATCAAGTGACTGCTTGTTTCAGCTTTCGTACAGAGATGACCAGAGGATGGAGACAGTAGGGGCAGTACAGTATAGTGCATTGTTTTTTGTTTTTGTTTTTTGTTTTTTTAAATAAATCCTTTAGTTTAAAATAGTTTTAAATTTTCTTTTTTATTTATTCTCTGATCCATGAGTTATTTAAATATATTTCTTAATTCCCAGCTATATGGAATTAATAAAAAGGTTTTGTTACTGATTTATTTCTTAATTGCACTATGTACAGAAAACATACTCTCCATAAAAAATTTCTTAGAAAGTTGTCTTGTTTTATGGCCTAATGTGTGGTTAATTTTTATAAATGTTTCCTGTACATTCAAAGCTATATGTTTCTGCAGTTGTCAGATGTAGTGCTCTACATATGACAGCTAAGTCAAGTTTTAATGTTGTTCAACTCTTCTATAGTTGTACTAATATTTTACATGCCTTGTTTTATTAGTTGCTGAGGGAGATTTGTTAAAATGTCCATAATGAAAACTTATAGAATGTACAACACAAAGAAGGAACCCCAATATAAACTATGCACTTTAATTAGTGATAATGCCCATTAATTATAAAAAAATGTGCCACATGAATGCAAGACATTAATAATAGTGGTTATTTTGTATGTGGCATGTGTGTATGGGGGAATAAGGGAACTCTATACTTTCTGTTTAATTTTTCTGTAAACCTAAAACTGCTCTTAAAAGTCTGTTGATTTTAGTCTTTCTAAAGTTTTTACTACACTTGTAACAAAACTGCAAAAAATCTATTGGTTTTTAAAAGTTTCCATTTGATTGTGTGTTTATTCACTTTTTTCTACAATCCTGTCCAGAATTTCTTTATACATCTTTTAGGTTATGTAATTAAATGCATAAATAATCAGAGTTTTTATATCTTTCTGTTATATCCAGCCTTTCTTATATGAAATACCACTTCTTACTTTTAACAATATTTATACCGATGACTACTTTGGCATATTTAATACAGTTATAATGGCTTCCTTTTGGTTAGTATTTTCATGATATATTGTTTTTCCTCCTTCCACTTTCAATTTTGAAGTCTCCTTAAATATTAGATCTGTTTTTTTTTTTTTTTTTTTGACAGAGTCTCGCTCTGTTGCTAGGTGATCTCAGCTCACTGCAACCTCCGCCTCCCGGGTTCAAGCAATTCCCCTGCCTCAGCCTCCCAAGTAGCTGGGACTACAGACATGTGCCACCATGCCTGGGTAATTTTTTTTTGTATTTTTGTAGAGATGGGATTTCACCATGTTGGCCAGGATGGTCTCGATCTCCTGACCTTGTGATCTGCGCGCCTGGACCTCTCAAAGTGCTGGGATTACAGGCGTGAGCCACCACACCTGGCCAGATCTGTCTTTTATAAGAAGCATATAGTTGTATTATTTTAACATTAAATCTGACATCTTTTTTATTTTATAATAATCTTTTGTCCGTTTATATTATATATAATTACATATATACTGGGGTAAAAAACTCAACATCTTGTATCTTACTATTTACCCTCTATCCTGTTTCATTATATATATGAATATATATATATATTTTTATATATACACACACACATACACACACATATATATAAATTATACCCTTTGGCTTTTTTAAAAGTTTATTACTCTAAAAAATTTTTATTTCTTTCCTCGTTATTTGCTTTGTAGCTATACACCATGTTATTATTATCTTAGAGATGGTGGAGGGCAGTGTTGTGATCATTGGTCATTGACGCCTTGAGGTCCTAGCCTCAAGGGATCCTCCCATCTCAGTCTCCAAGTAGCTGGGACTACAGATATGTACCAACACACCCAGTTAGTTTTTTTAAATTATTTTTTTGTAGAGACTGAGTCTCGCTATGTTGCCCAGACTGGTCTCGAACTCCTGATGTCATATGATCCTCCTGTCTTGGCCTCCCAAAGTATTGGGATTATAGGTGTGAGCCACTGTACCCAGTGCTGTCTTGTATGTTTTAAGGTAAATGAGTAATTTATCTCTTCCAAGACAAGGCAGGACATTAGCATCTTTAAACCATTTTTCTCTTCCTTCCCAACTTTTTTGCTGTTGTTGTTGAGATGGAGTCTTACTCTGTCACCCAGGCTGGAGTGTGATCTCAGCTCACTGAAACCTCTGCCTCCCAGTTGCAAGTGATTCTCCTGCCTCAGCCTCCCAAGTAGCTGGGATTACAGGTGCCCACCACCATGCCTGCCTAATTTTTGCATTTTTAGTAGAGATGCGATTGAACCATGTTGGTCAGGCTGGTCTCGAACCCCTGACCTCAAGTGATACACCCGCCTCAGCCTCCCAAAGTGCTGGTTTTACAGGTATGAGCCACTGCACCCGGCCTTCCTTCTCAACTTTTCCATTATTGTTATATACTTTAGTTCTATATGTAAAATCTCATAAGGCATTATTATTGCATGGCATGCTCAATAATTACTTAGATTTATCCACATATTTACCCTTTCAATTGTCCTTAGAAGTTTTTCTATCTGTAGTCATTTTCTTTATGGCAGAACAATAGCTTTTAGTGTTAGTCTTGAAAAAATTCTTAGTAAAAATAATTTGGGTTGAAAACTCTTCCAGTTTTTATTTGTCTGAAAATGTTTTCATTTTTCTCCCATTTTTGATTATATAGATATTCTCTCTAGCTTGGTAGTTATTTCCTTTTTTTTTCTTTTTTTAAAAATTTTATTTTAGGTTTGGGGATACCCGTGAAGGTTTGTTACATAGATAAATACGTGTCATGGGGATTTGTTGTACATATTATCATATTACCCGGGTATTAATCTCAGTACCCAATAGTTATCTTTTCTGCTCCTCTCCCTCTTCCCACCCTCCCCACTCAAGTAGACCCCAGTGTCTGTTGTTTCCTTCTTTGTGTTCATAAGTTCTCATCATTTAGCTCCCACTTGTAAGTGAGAACATGCAGTATTTGATTTTCTGTTTCTGCCTTATTTTGCTAAGAATAATAGATTCCAGCTCCATCAAAAGACATGTGGTCATTATTTTTTTATGGCTACATAATATTCCATGGTGTATATGTACCACATTTTCTTTATCCAGTCTGTCATTGGTGAGCATTTAGGTTGATTCCAAGTCTTTGATATCATGAACAGTACTGCAATGAACACCAGTGTGCATGTGTCTTTATGATAGAATGATTTATATTCTTCTGGGAATATACCCAGTAATGGGATTGCTGTGTCAAATGGTAGTTCTGCTTTTAGCTCTTTGAGGGCTAAGAGACATACTGCTTCCACAGTAGTTGAATTAATTTACACTCCCACCAACAGTGTATAAAAGGTTCCCTTTTCTCTGCAACCTCACCAGTATCTATTATTTTTTGACTTTTTAATAATAGCCATTCTGACTTTTGTGAGATGGTATTTCACTATGGTTTTTATTGCTTTTCTCTAATGATCAGTGATGTTGAGCTTTTTAAATATTTTTCTTGGCCACATATATGTCTTCTTTTGAGAAGTGTCTGTTCATGTCCTTTGCTCACTTTTTAATAGGGTTGTTTTCTCTTATAAATTTGTTTAAGCTCCTCATAGGTGCTGGATATAAGACCTTTGTCAGACACATAGTTTGCAAAACTTTTCTCCCATTCTGTAGACTGTCTGTTGACAGTTTCTTTTGCTGTGCAGAAGTTCTTAAGTTTAATTAGATCCCACTTGTCAATTTTTGCTTTTGTTGTGATTGTTTCTGGTATCTTTGTCATGAAATTTTGCTTATTCTTAGGTCCAGGATGGGATTACCTAAGTTGCCTTCCAGGGTTTTTATTGTTTTGGGTTTTATATTGAAGTCTTTAATCCATCTTGAATTGATTTTTGTATATGGTGTAATGAAGGAATCCAGTTTCAATCTTCTGTATATGGCTAGCCAGTTATCCCAGCCCCATTTATTTAATAGGTAGTCATTTCTTCATTGCTTGTTTTTGTCAGCTTTGTCAAGGATCAGATGGTTGTAGATGTGTAGCCTTATTTCTGGTCTCTCTATTTCATTCCATTGGTTTATGTGCCTGTTTTGGTATTAGTACCATGCTGTTTTGGTCACTGTAGTCTTGTAGTATAGTTTGAAGTTGGGTAACATGATTCCTCCAGCTTTGTTCTTTTTGCGTAGGATTGCCTTGGTTATTTGGACTTGTTTTTTTTTTTTTTTTGTTCCATATAAATTTTAAAATAATATTTTCTAGTTCTGTGAAGAATGTCACTGATACTTTGATAGGAATAACATTGAATCTGTAAATTGCCTTTGGACAGTAGTATAGCTATTTTAATGATATTGATTCTTCCTATCCATGAGCCTGGGATGCTTTTCCATTTGTTTGTTTGTTCTCTGATTTCTTTGAGCAATGTTTTATAATTCTCATTGTAGAGAACTTTCACCTCCCTTGTGAGCTGTATTCTCAGTTTTCTTTGTGTGTGTGTGGCAATTGTGAATGGGATGACCTTTCTGATTGGGTTGTCAGTTTGGTCAAAAATACATTTTTTTTTTGAGATTTTGAATATGTTTTATTAATCACCAAGTCATTTACACATATATACATATATATGACAGTATGTACAATGTAAGTTACGTTTTATTCAGTCTATAGACAATGCTTAGAGTGCAAATAGATGAAATGATCTCCAATCACACCTTCATGTTGTGCCTTTAAGACCCCCAGAAATCCTCTTTATTTATTAAAACCCACAACCTGTTGTAGGATAATCTGATTGTGTGATTTTATTAGGGTATATAATATATTTATGCTAACCATACACATGAGGTTAATGAGGGATCGTCAACTATGATCTATATGAAATGCACTTCTTTTTTTTTGTACTTTAAGTTCTGGGGCACGTGTACAGAACGTGCAGTTTTGTTACATAGGTATACACTGCCATGGTGGTTTGCTGCACCCATCAACCTGTCACCTACATTAGATATTTCTCCTAATACTATCCCTCCCCTACCCCCCCAACCCCCGAACAGGCCCCAGTGTGTGATGTTCCCCTCCCTGTGTCCATGTGTTCTCATTGTTCAACTCTCACTTATGAGTGAGAACATGTGATGTTTGGTTTTCTGTTCCACTGTTAGTTTGCTGAGAATGATGGTTTCCAGCTTCATCCATGTCCCTGCAAAGGGAATGAACTTATCCTTTATTATGGCTGCATAGTATTCCATGGTGTATATGTGCCACATGTTCTTTATCTGGTCTATCATTGATGCACTTTTGGGTTGGTTCCAAGTCTTTGCTACTGTGAATAGTGCTGCAATAAACATACATGTGCATGTGTCTTTATAGTAGAATGATTTATAATCCTTTGGGTATATATCCATTAATTGGATTGCTGGGTCAAATGGTATTTCTGGTTCTAGATCCTTGAGGAATCACCATACTGTCTTCCACAATGGTTGAACTAATTTACACTCCCACCAACAGTGTAAAAGCATTCCTATTTCTCCACGTCCTGTCCAGCATCTGTTGTTTCTTGACTTTTTAATGATTGCCATTCTAACTGGTGTGAGATGGTATCTCTCTGTGATTTTGATTTGCACTTCTCTAATGACCAGTGATGATGAGCATTTTTTCATATGTTTGTTGGCTGCATAAGTGTCTTCTTTTGAGAAGAGTCTGTTCATATCCTTTGCCCACTTTTTGATGGGTTTGTTTGTTTTTTTCCTGTAAACTTTTTTAAGTTCTTTGTAGATTCTGGATATTAGCCCTTTGTCAGACGGATACATTGCAAAAATTTTCTCCCATTCTGTAGGTTGCCTGTTCACTCTGATGATAGTTTCTTTTGCTTTGCAGAAGCTCTGTAGTTTAATTAGATCCTATGTGTCAATTGTGGCTTTTGTTGCCATTGCTTTTGGTATTTTAGACATGAAGTATTTGCCCATGCCTATATGTCCTGAATGGTATTGCCCAGGTTTTCTTCTAGGATTTTTATGGTTTTAGGTCTTGCATTTAAGTCTTTAATCTATCTTGAGTTGATTTTTGTATAAGGTGTAAGGAAGGGGACCAGTTTCAGTTTTCTGCCTATGGCTAGCCAGTTTTCCCAACACCATTTATTAAATAGGGAATCCTTTCCCCATTGCTTGTTTGTGTCAGGTTTGTCAAAGATCAGATGGTTGTAGACGTGTGGAGTTATTTCTGAGGCCTCTGTTCTGTTCCATTGGTCTGTATATCTGTTTTGGTATCAGTACCATGCTGTTTTGGTTACTGTTGCCTTGTAGTATAGTTTGAAGTCAGGTAGCATGATGCCTTCAGCTTTGTTATTTTTGCTTAGGATTGTCTTGGCTTTGCAGGTTCTTTTTTGGTTCCACATGAAGTTAAAATAGTTTTTTTCAATTCTGTGAAGAAAGTCAGTGGTAGCTTGATGGGGATAGCATTGAATATATAAATTACTTTGGGCAGTATGGCCACTTTCATGATATTGATTCTTCTCATCCATGAGCATGGAATGCTTTTCCATTTGTTTCTGTCCTTTCTTATTTCCTCGATCAGTGGTTTGTAGTTCTCCTTGAAGAGGTCCTTCGCATCCCTTGTAAGTTGGATTCCTAGGTATTTTATTCTCTTAATAGCAATTGTGAATGGGCGTTCACTCATGATTTGGCTCTCTGTTTGTCTGTTATTGATGTAAAGGAATGCTTGTGATTTTTGAACACTGATTTTGTATCCTGAGACTTTGCTGAAGTTGCTTATCAGCTTAAGGAGACTTTGGGCTAAGACGATTGAGTTTTCTAAATATACAATCACGTCATCTCCAAACAGAGACAATTTGACTGCTTCTCTTCCTATGTGAATACCCTTTATTTCTTCCTCTTGCCTGATTGCCCTGGCCAGAACTTCCAATACTGTGTTGAATAGGAGTGGTGAGAGAGGGCATCCTTGTCTTGTGCCAGTTTTCAAAGGGAATGCTTCCAGTTTTTGCCCAGTCAGTATGATATTGGCTGTGGGTTTGTCATAAATCGCTCTTATTATTTTGAGATATGTTCATTTGATACCTAGTTTATTGAGAGTTTTTAGCATGAAGGGCTGTTGAATTTTGTCAAAGGCCTTTTTGCATCTATTGAGATAATCATGTGGTTTTTGTCATTGGTTCTGTTTATGTGATGGATTACGTTTATTGATTTGCATATGTTGAACCAGCCTTGCATCCCAGGGATGAAACAGACTTGATCGTGGTGGATAAGCTTTTGGATGTGCTGCTGGATTTGGTTTGCCAGTATTTTATTGAGGATTTTCGCATCTATTTTCATCAGGGATGTTGGTGCAAAATTTTACTTTTTTGTAGTGTCTCTGCCAGGTTTTGGGTTTAGTATGATACTGGCCTCACAAAATGATTTAGGGAGGATTCCCTCTTTTTCTATTGTTTGAAATAGTTTCAGAAGGAGTGGTAGCAGCTCTTTTTTGTACCTCTGGTAGAATTTGGCTATCAGTCCATCTTGTCCTGGGCTTTTTTTGGTTGGGGGACTATTGATTACTCCCTCAATTTCAGAATTTGTTATAGGTCTATTCAGGAATTCAACTTCTTCCTGGTTTAGACTTGGTAGAGTGTATGTGTCTAGAAATTTATCCATTTCTTCTGGGTTTTCTAGTTTATTTGCGTAGAGGTGTTTATAGTATTCTCTGATGGTAGTTTGTATTTCTCTGGGATCAGTGGTGATATCCCCTATATCATTTTTTATTGCATCTATTTGATCCTTCTCTCTTTTCTTCTTTATTATTTTGGCTAGCTGTCTACCTATTTTGTTGATCTTTTCAAAAAAACAACTTCTGGATTCATTAATTTTTTGAAGGATTTTTTTTGTGTGTCTCTATCTCCTTCAGGTCTGCTCTGATCTTATTTATTTTTGTCTTCTGCTAGCTTTTGAATTTGTTTGCTGTTGCTTCTCTAGTTCTTTTAATTTTGATGTTAGAGTGTCAATTTTAGATCTTTTCTGCTTTCTCTTGTGGGCATTTAGTGCTATAAATTTCCCTCTACACATTGCTTTAAATATGTCCCAGAGATTCTGGTACATTGTGTCTTCATTCTCATTGGTTTCAAAGAACATCTTTATTTCTGCCTTCATTTTGTTATTTATCCTGTAGTCATTCAGGAGCAGGTTGTTCAGTTTCCATGTAGTTGCGTGGTTTTGAGTGAGTTTCTTAGTCCTGAGTTCTAATTTGATTGCACTGTGGTCTGAGAGGCTGTTTGTTATGATTTTCATTCTTTTGCATTTGCTGAGGAGTGCTTTACTTCCAATTATGTGTTCAATTTTAGAATAAGTGTGATGTGGTGCTGAGAAGAATGTATATTCTGTTGATTTGGAGTGGAGAGTTCTGCAGATGTCTATTAGGTCTGCTTGGTCCAGACCTGAGTTCAAGTCCTGAATATCCTTGTTAATTTTCTGTCTCATTGATCTGTCTAATATTGACAGTGGGGTGTTAAAATCTCCCACTATTATTGTGTGGGAGTCTAAGTCTCTTTGTAGGTCTCTGAGAACTTGCTTTATGAATCTGGGTGCTCCTGTATTGAGTGCATATGTATTTAGGATAGTTAACTCTTCCTGCTGAATTGACCCCTTTACATTTATTATGTAATGCCCTTCTTTGTCTCTTTTGATCTCTGTTGATTTAAAGTCTGTTTTTATCAGAGATTACAATTGCAACTCCTGCTTTTTTTTTTTTTTTTTTTCTTTCCATTTTCTTAGTAAATATTCCTGCATTTCTTTATCTTGAGCCTATGTGTGTCTTTGCACGTGAGTTGGGTCTCCTGAATACAGCACACTGATGGGTCTTGGATCTTTATCCAATTTGCCAGTCTGTATCTTTTAATTGGGGCATTTATCCCATTTACATTTAAGGTTAATATTGTTATGTGTGAATTAGATCTTATCATTATGATGCTAGTTGGTTGTTTTGCCCATTAGTTGATGCAGTTTCTTCATAGTATTGATGTTCTTTACAATTCGGTATGTTTTTGCGGTGGCTGGTACTGGTTGTTCCTTTCCATGTTTAGTGCTTCCTTCAGGAGCTCTTGTAAGGCAGGCCTGGTGGTGACAAAATCTCTCAGCATTTGCTTGTCTGTAAAGGATTTTATTTCTCCTTTGTTTATGAAGCTTAGTTTGGCTGAATATGAAATTCTAGGTTGAAAATTCTTGTCTTTAAGAATGTTGAATATTGGTCCCCATTCTCTTCTGGCTTGTACGGTTTCTGCAGAGAGATCTACTGTTAGTCTGATGGGCTTCCCTTTGTGGGTAACCCAAACTTTGTCTCTGGCTGCTCTTAACATTTTTTCCTTCATCAAAGATTGGTGCCTGTTCTTTCCTCTGGAAGATTGGTCCCAGAGAGGCACCCGCCAGATGCCAGCAAGAGCTCTCCCGTATGAGGTGTCTGTCAGCCCCTACTGGGAGGCATCTCCCAGTCAGGATACATGGGGTTCAGAGACTCACTTGAGGAGGCAGTCTGACCCTTAGCAGAGCTTGACCGCTGTGCTGGGAGGTCTGCTGCTCTCTTCAGGGCTGTCAGGCAGGGACATTTAAGTCTGCTGAAGCTGCACCCACAGCCAATTCTTTCTCCATGTGCTCTGTCTCAGGGAGATGGGGGTTTTATCTGTAAGTCCCTGACTGGGGCTGCTGCCTTTTTTCCAGAGATGCCCTGCCCAGAAAGGAGAAATCTGGCAGTCTGGCCATAGCAGCCTTGCTGAGCTGCAGTGGGCTCTGCCCAGTTGGAACTTCCTGGCTACTTTGCCTACACTGTGAGTGTAAAATCGCCTACTCAAACCTCAGCAATGGTGAATGCCCCTCCCCCGACTAAGTTTGAGCATCCCAGGTCAATCTCAGACTGCTGCTGTGCTAGCAGAGAGAATTTCAAGCTAGTGGATCTTAGTTTGCTGGGCTCTGTGGGGGTGGGACCCACCAAGCCACCCCACTTGGTTCCCTGGCTTCAGCTCCCCTTTCCAAGGGAGTGAACATTTCTGTCGAATTGGCATTCCAGGCCCCACTGGGGTATGGAAAACAAACAAACAAACAAACAAATGAACAAAAAAACTCCTGCAGCTAGTTTGGTGTCTGCCCAAACGGTTGCCCAGTTTTGTGCTTGAAACCCAGGGCCCTGGTGGGGCAGGCACCAGAGGGAATCTCCTAGTCTACAGGTTGTGAAGACCATGGAACAAGAGCAGTATCTGAGTCAGAGTGTGCTCAGTTCCTCAGGCTCAGTGGTCATAGCCTCCCTTGGGTAGGGGAGAAAATTCCCTAGTCCCTTGCACTTCCTAGGTGAGGTGACACCCAAACCTTCTTCAGCTCTCCTTCCTTGGGCTGCACCCACTGTCCAACCAGTCCCAATGAGATGAACCGGGTACCTCAGTTGGAAATACAGAAATCACCCACCTTCTGTATCGATCTCGCTGGGAGCTGCAGACTGGAGCTCTTCCTATTCAGCCATCTTGGCTGCAATCCTTGTTTAAGATTCTTAATAAAAAAGTTTGATTGAGAATGCTTCCAGTTTTTGTGTTTTCATTTTTCTCTCATTTTTGATATATACAGTAAACATATACATATATTTATATAAGTAAACATATATAAATATAAGTACATATTTATATAAGTAAATATATAAAAACATACTTTTTCTCTCTAGCTTGGTAGTTGTTTTCTTTTGCCACTTTAAAAATATCATTTCATTATTTCCTATCTTCAAGTCAACTGTCAACTCTTTGTTGCACATTTGAAAATGAACTTTATTCCCCTCTGCTGCACGTTGGGGTTGCTTTTAAGATTTTATCTTGGTTTTTGATGTACAGTAGTTTTATTATTACAAACCTGAGAGTGATTTTCTTTGCCATTATTCTACTTTAGGTTAATAGGATTTTTTTGTTTGTTTGTATCTGTGATTTGATGTTTTTTTGTTTGATGAATTGGTTTGGGAAGATTGTTAACTTAAAATATAACTTCTGATTCTTATTCTTGTTTCTTCTGGGAATACAATTATGTTAAACTTTTTCAGTATATGTCTTATGTTTCTTATTTTCTCTTCTTTATTTTCTAGTCTTTTGTCTCTCTATACTTTCTTCTAAATATTTTCTTTTGCCTTTATTCCCATTCATCAATTGTTTTTTCAGCTGTTTTTATTTGGCTGACTTTCAGTGACATATTAATATTGCATATGTCAGCTTAAAATTTTTTAAAAATTCTTTTTGTACTGTGTTTCAATTTCACTATCAAAATTTGTAATTTTTGTTTACATTAACAAATTAATTTTGGTCATTTAAAAGTGAGTGTCCAAAGTTTTCATGATAGAAATCTTCTTTTTTATGTTGTTTCTTTGATTTTTACAGTCATATTTCTTGTCTCCTCATAAGATCACTTGTCATATATTACATATAAAATATAGAAGTGGTCAAGGCCTAAGTTAAGGGGATCATTCTTTTTTTTTTGAGATGGAATCTTGCTCTGTTGCCTAGGCTGGAGTGCAATGGCATGATCTCAGCTCACTGCAAGCTCTGCCTCCTGTGTTCACGCCATTCTCCTGCCTCAGCCTCCCGAGTAACTGGGACTACAGGTGCCTGCCACCACGCCTGGCTAATTTTTCACAATTTTAAAAAAATTTTTTTATTTAGTAGACACAGAGTTTCACTGTAGTCTTGATCTCCTGACCTCGTGATTCGCCTGTCTCAGCCTCCCAAAGTGCTGGGATTACAGGCGTGAGCCATTACGCCTGGCCAAGGGGATCATTCTAACTGTGGGTTCACTCATATTCCTAGACTTTGACCTGACTGGGTCCCAAGCTAAAGCTTAATATTGACCCAGTCAACCCCGTGGCAGACCTAATCTCATTGGTATATCTACTTGTCTGATTTTATGAAACTGTTACAAGCTCTACTCGGCTTCTTAGCTACCTCCTCCAGATCATCTCTCTGATTTTTCTTGTTCTCTGAATTTGGCCCCATAAGCCTGTACTACCTTCAAGTCAATTAAATACTTTTTCTGGCCAGAATTTTAATTTGTTCTAAGGAGAACGAGTCCAAGTTACATAGTATGCTGTTACTAGAGCTGAAGTTCTAGTGATTTTAATATACACTTGAGCATGATTTGCTATGTTATTTTGGATTTTTACCATATGTAAGACACTTTTATAGGTTCTGGGGATACAACACATTGAATAATGACTAGACTCCCGCCTTTATGAAATTTGCATTCTAATGGAGGTGGAAAATATAATAAAGAAGACAGAAAAACATTATACATATTTCAGATTGGGCTAAGTATTATGAATATTAGGTTTTAGAATATAGCCATGAATACTGTAGACAAAGTCTCAACACCACTGAGCTTAATTGTGTGTGTGTGAATGGAAATATATAGTCACAAGTAAACAAGTATATAATACAATTTCTGATACTGGTATGTGCTTTTCTCGCTACTGTATGAACTTTTCTTATAATCCTGTGAAGCTGAGAAAGGGAGAGAGAGAGATTGAGAGAGAGAGAGAATTTACGTTTATTATTGGTTTTAAAATTATCTTTATTTTTAACCACCTGATCAGTCATAAACTGCTAATGCTTTGTGTCTCCCATACAATTGTGTCCATTTTTCTTTGAGTTTTAATTTCTTTTTACTTTATATAGTTCTAAGCTGTAATATTGAACACATAATCTTATCATTACTGTAAAGTCATCATTATTGTATTATACTTTAATCAAAGTAAAATGATCATTTACCATTTTAATACATTTGCTTGGAATTTACTTATCTAATAAATATTTTGCTGCAAATATTTGCTGTTTTTTGTATATATTTTTAGTTAGGGTTGTAACATTGTGGGAATTCAATGAGATGACATTACTTTCTAAAATGATAATTATAAAGCTGTAGAGAAGACAGAATGAGATGATAGAATATTTCAGCGGGAAGAAACTTGGAATTCTTTTTAAAACAAGAATATTGATTTCCAGAGTGTTGGGGAGAGTGCTTGAAGTGGCCTGACTGAATTAACAGTAATGCTAAAGCAGACACTAAACATCTGATCTTTTGAGAGAATTCTGGTACCTTCACATTACCAGAGTTCTCTTTAAGCTTCTTCTGTTATTCATTCATTCAGCAAACGTTTACTAATCATCTAAGAAACCTGCTAAGTGCTGAGGTTATAGCAGGATATACTACAGACAAAACCTCAGTGCCAGCAGAAGTAGAATTCTTGTCTGTATGTGTGTGTGGAGAGGTGAAGGAGAGAAAATAAACCAGTAAGCAAAGGTATAACATAATTTCAGCCACCGATAAGTGTTATTCTGTTTCTTTATGAGCTTCTCCTCATCATCATTCCCATCCTGCAAGTGGATTTCTAAGCACAAAAAGGTCTTGGGTCTTGTGCTTGGTTCCAAGGCACATCTTTTCGAGTAAGACAATAGAGGAGGAAGAGAGGTCAAATAAATCTCTAGGGCAGCACGTTTTGTACTATCTGTCAAAATAACCAAAAGATTTGCCATAATTAAAAAAAACCCTGAAACTTGACCTTACTATAAGAAGTAGGCCCCACTGAACAAGGAGAAGATGTATACTTTTGAAATCAAAGTATTATCTTTGGCTTAAAGAATGTGTAATTCAACTTTCTTTCACATGAATTACACATTAATGCTTTGAATAACAAAAATATTATTTGAGTTTTTTTATATGATAAAAATATATATAACATAAGATTTACCATTATAACCATTTTAAGTGTATAGTTCAGTGGCATTCAGTACACTTACATTGTTGCACAATCATCACTACCATCTGTCTCCAGAGCTTTTCATTATCACAAACTGAAACCCTATTCCCATAAAACATTTAACTCCCAATTCCCCCATCCTCCTAGCCCCTGGTAACCACCATTTTACTCTCTTTCTCTATGAATTTGACTACTTAAGATACCTCAGGTATGTGGAACATACAATGTTTTAAAATACTATTTTAGAAACCTACTCTTTATAGGAATCAAATGGCAAATTACTAGCACAGGTAACTTTGTTCTGACCATTGTTATTAACTGTGATTTTTACGCATTTTGCTTATTAGAATTGTGAGGTGACAAGTGAAGGAGGCAATTTTAGAAAATTTCAAACCAAATAAATCACTAGAGCCTTGCCATGTCATACAGAGCTTCTATTGGCTTAAAGAAGGCAAGTTTTAGAATCCAGAGCTTCTCAATTACTTATATATTTTTGTTATTGCTTTCCTTACTGGAAGTATAAGTTTGTAAGACCTGTAGGGTATTATACTGTATAGTTTTGGGGTGATGTTTCCCAAGCAAATGAAACAATTTTCCTAATGTTCAACATTATTTTTCCCCTGAAACAACACCAAAAAGATGGCTTTGATTGATCTTAACACATACATTTTATAATGGGTTAAAATCAATTACAGCTGCACCATTTGATTTAAACAAAACCCAGATTGTGGGGATAATGCTAACAAATGCGTTAGCAGCAACACTTTCATTTTCTGTCCCAGTGCTAATTAGTAGACAGATTTTTCTTTTGCAGCAAACAAATACTGATAAAATCGCTTTTGCAGTTCTGTCACCCATTAAATTGATGACGTTCAGGCCTTGACTTCCTACAAATTTGATCTATATTCAGCAAAGCTACACGTTTAAAATCTTGACTTTTAAGGTTTTATTAAGTCTTAAATATGTTTTAACTCAAGACCAGAAACACTTAAATTATATATGATTCAAGCATACTTGAAAAGGCTAGGTGAATGATTTTCAATGCCTTCAATTCTCTGTCCTCTAAAATTAACTTTGGAAATGCTCCTGTCTGCTTGTAAAGTTGGAGTGGTGAGATTTTGTACATACCATTGCAGAGCAAATGCTGCAAAACCAGTAAGATCTGTAACCACGTTACAGTGGGCCTACTGAGTATTTTTCCAAAGTTAAAGGGATGAGGGTTGGGAGACTTAGCTAGAGAAAGCTGAATAAGTAAGAGGAAGAAAATGGGAAAAGGAACCCAGGACCTAATTTTAAAAAATAAGTAGGCTGGGCTTCATTGATATGTTTATAAAGAGATATATTAGCCTAAATTTGGAGTTGAGAAAATAAATATGCCTCTATGCCACTCATTGTCTCATGCTGCCCTGAATTACCATATATATTTTATTTATGTGTCTTGTTTCTCTAGAATAGGAGACTTGCTATGCATTGCTAGTTTATAAAATATGTATTGGTAGCTATTAATGTCAGTGGTGGTGGTGATGATGATGGTGGTGGTGGTAGTGACTACCATCACTGAGAGAGCCAGGAGCAGGAGGAACGGCAAGACAAAAGGAAGAAAGAAATGCATGAAGGAAAGCCATCAGTGAAACCTCCTAACAGGGAAGACCCAGCCAATCATCTCTGCTAGGCTCCCAAGGACCACATTTCTGTTGCACAAACGCTCTTTCCTTTTTTTCTTTAGATAGAGGCAAATCTCATTTTAATAGCAAAAGCCTTTACTGACAGTGACTTTGATAATGAACAAGAAGTATATCTGCAGATTTTTGAGTTACTGCATGTGTAAAAATTCCTTGGCATCCAAGTAGTCAAGATAATAGCATTCAGCAAGAAAGCAGCCCGCCTCAGTTTTCCAAAAGATTGACTATTTTATATTTTAAAAGATGATTTTTTTATTCTGTGTCCCAGAGAGTGCAAAGCAGTGCCGTACACCTTGTGAGGAGAGAAGAAGAAAATGTTATTTCATATCATTGAGCAAATGCACATCAGGAGGATCTTTCTGAATCAGGCTTGAGTCAAGTACTGATAAAGGCAGCCCAGTGGAGGGAGGGGACCAGGAGACAGAAGCAGCTAACAAAGTGCAAGGCCAGCAGAATCAGTTCTCACCTCTGTGACCCAGGCATTTCACCCAAGACTCCAGAACAGGTTATTTATTGCTCTCTTTTCCCAGGGTTGCTAAATGGTTTTCACCTAAACCACAGAGAACATCCTTTGTGAGTAAATTCAAAATCGCCACTGAGTTTATGTCATAAAAGGGAGTTGTAAGTGAATTTCTGTATACTTAGATTAGAACTTCCATCTACTTGTCTGGTACAATGATTACATAATTAACGTTCTTGTTCCCATAAGTGCATATTCTGCACAACAGAATGTTTTAGTGAAAAATAATGCCTAACTTTGATTTTATTTCATACACTCCGAAGGTTTAGAGTAAACAGAAAGGAGGAGGGAGATACATATTCCCTAACTCTGTATCCTAATAGGTATAAAACATTTAAAATTCCAATGTCTAAAAAGTTGTATAGTTACAGATTCCTAAGTAAGCCTTAGGAAAGAATTCTGTGGTCAAACTACCACAGTATTGTAACAGAAGCATATGTTAAAAATCACTCACAAAGTGATTTAATATATCATCTCTGTTTAGAAACTGAGGCATATCATTAACAAGTAACTCCAGCAAACACATCTGAAAAATGAAATACAATAGCTAGTGCTTAGATGCCTGGAAAGTCAAGCTGTTTTTCCTGGGTGGTTTTTCCATTTGGCTGAGGGCTGACATGAAAGGTGATAAGGGTTTCCTCCTAGCTCCATTCACAGAGCTCTTATTTTATGGCAATTATTGCACCATGGTACATTCACTCGTATATAAGCTGAGATGTCAGAGGAGTTCCTGACGTTGACATATCAGTAGAAATTCCCAAAACACAGAAGATCAGGTAATCCTTAAGCGTCCAGACAATGCTATCTAGGCAGGAATCACTAACATGGTATTTTCCTTGCAGGGAAATTATTGCAAAGCATCTATCATATGCAGTCCTGTGTGGAGTTTGATCAACTGTGGCAGTAACTGCAGCCAAGGCTTTTAGGGCAAAATCAAAGATCTGGTAACAGAAGAAAGAGATGATGTAGGCAGCATGCTGCTCATATGCATCATAAGGAGAGAGATTTCAATAGCACAGCACATGCAGCAGCATCTATGCATTCAAAGCCACCTTCTAGCTCAGACTTTGTTTTTTTTTTTTTTTTTTTTGAGACGGAGTCTCGCTCTGTCGCCCAAACTGGAGTGCAGTGGCCGGATCTCAGCTCACTGCAAGCTCCGCCTTTCGGGTTCACGCCATTCTCCTGCCTCAGCCTCCCGAGTAGCTGGGACTACAGGCGCCCGCCACCTCGCCCGGCTAGGTTTTTTGTATTTTTTAGTAGAGACGGGGTTTCACCGGGTTAGCCAGGATGGTCTCGATCTCCTGACCTCGTGATCCGTCCGTCTCGGCCTCCCAAAGTGCTGGGATTACAGGCTTGAGCCTCCGCGCCCGGCCTCAGACTTTGAAAACTGGTGCTGGTTGGGCTCTCTGAAGCACTGAATATTGTGAAGAATTTCATGGGTATTTATGGTTAAGAGCAGACGCAGAGCAGGATATTGGTGGTGTGGTGGGCTGCCGCAGCTGCAGCTGTGGGTATATCCCTACATGCAGAGGGTACTCAGGCCCCATGTCCCCCAGCTGCAGCACCATGCTTGCAGGAGAGTCTGCAGCACCACCTTACATTTCCTCCTTTACCCAGTCACGTGGCATAACACTGCAGTAACTACAGAGCCGGCTGATTGCTCCCTTCACATGTGTTGCCTCTGCCTGGAATGCATAACCCCCATATCTAATTTCTCCCCCTTTGCTTTCAGTTTAAATGTCACCTCCTCCCCTGCCATCCCTCTCCCCCATGTAAAGTAGGATGACAGTTACCTGTTTTTATTACTGTATTCTGGTTCCTTCTTGGTTCTCTTCAGAGCACTTACATGCTATATTTTGCTTATTTGCATGTCATTCAGTCCATTCTCTTCCTTTTTTAAACAGGGATACTAATGGCCAGAGAGTTAGAGAAAGTACTTGAGCTTGCTTATTTAAATTAATGGTGGTGCCCTTAACTATGTCTATAACATCTGAAAGGGCAGGGACATCTGAAAGACCATTTGTTTACAAATAAAACTGATGATTAGTGATAAAGCAAACAACAAACACATAGTCCAAAGGAAGGAATAAAACATTTTTCCTTAGGCTGCTAGCAAACATTTGTTCTCCCTCTTCTTCCTATACAGTCACTGAACAGGAAGAAGTACATTTACCCTTCTCTCCGTCTCCTCTTCACCTCTCCATACCAGGGCTCCATCATTTCTTTTTCTAACACTCTGGACAAAATATTGGTTAACAGGACCTGGAATGGGCATCAGGAAAGGGCATCTGATCTTCAGGGCCTTCAAGTCTTGCTTATAAAAGGAGGAGATAACGAAAAGTGATTCTGCCTGGTCCAGCCCGAACATATTGACAGGCTACTAGGGCCCAAGTCCTGTTCTGAGTCTTTTGTCTGGTTTCCATTTTCTATTACCCTAACTTGATTAGGGCCAGCTCCCCAGAGGAAGCAAGGAAGGGCCCCTATCTAGAAAGTGAGTCAAGGGGGAGTAGATAACCATGCTGAGGAAGTTGTAATGGTGCTCAGACACAGAAACACAAAGCTTCGCAAGCTTGGTGTGCTTGAGAATGATACAAGGAGTTTGTTTCAGTTCAAATTCCTGGGTTTCCCTAACCCCATGAAATTTGGATTCAGTAGGTTTGGGTGGGAGTGTTAGATCTCGGAATCTAGATTTTAAAGAGACACCCGATAATATTGTAAAAGGCTAGTTTTATATCCTTACCTGTCATCAAAGAATCAAGCATCCATGGCTTGAGCTCTGTGATCTAAGTCAGAGCTTCCAACTGGTATGTGTTCCAATACTGCTTCCTATAAGTGGCCAGGGAGCCCTGGTCTAGAGGGATGACCCTTGACCAACCCCATCCTTTTACCTTGCTGTGCCTTATAAATGCTATCATTTGTTCTGAGTGTCTTCATGTGAAAGCAGTTGTGAAACACTGGATAAGCGACACTATTTTAGAATCTCAAATGGGTTTACTATCTTTTGACAAAGTTAAATTCAGAACTAACAAGAGTGAAGAAAAAATGTAATCCAGGGTTAGTGTGGAGTGCAGGAGGGGCCCCTGTTTGACATTGCCATTTGCCATCCACTCTACAAATCCAGAAAGACACAAAGTCCTAGAGACCGAGTGTGAATGCCAGAGATGGAAGGTTTTTGTCCCCCCACCCCACCCTACATTTATAGGATGAACTTCTAACTCTCAATGTGATAGTACTAGGAGGTGGAGTTTTTGGGAGGTGATTATATCAGGAGGGGAGAGCCCTCAGGAATGTGATTAGTGATCTTATAAAAGAGAACCCAAAGAGCTCCTGGTCCCTTCCAATGTTAGAAACCAGTTAGAAGGAGCCATCTGTGAACCAGGAAGGGGCCCCCATAAGAACCTGAATCTGCTGATGTCTTGATCTTGGACTTTGTAGCCTTGAAAACTGTGAGAAATAAATTTGTATCGTTGATAAGCCACTGAGTTTCTGGTATTCTGCTACAGAAGTCTGAAAGCATTAAGACCGTGAAAACTATGCTGCGTGTTCTTCAGTCAAGGGACCCACTCTTCTTGCATTGAATCACTGCTTCTTTTCTTTCTTCTACTATTTGGCAGCAATTCTCATTGCCGTGTGTGTGTGTGTGTGTGTTTTGGAGACAGGGTCTTCCTCTGTTGCTCAGGTTGGAAGGCAATGTTGCAATCATAGCTCACTGCACCCTTAAATGATCTGAAGTGATCTCTTCTCATTTCAGCCTCTCATGTAGTGGGTGGTACAGGCACATGGCCACCATGCCTGGCTAATTAAAAAACAATGTTTTTTTGAGATGGGGTCTCACTATGTTGCCCAGGCTGCTCTTGAACTTCTGAACTTCAGTGATCCTCCTGCCTCTGGACTAGTGGGGATTACAGATGTGAGTGATTGTGCTCAGCTACCTTGTATTTTTAAAACATGTCATGGAATGCTGCTTGTCTCTCCAATAGAACACAGTCCATTCATCAAATGTACAGTCCTTCCAGGCACAATATCTATAATCTCAGATACTCAGGAGGCAGAAGTAGAAGGATTGCTTGAGCTGAGAAGTTCAAGACTAGCCTGGGCAACATAGTGAGACCCTATCTAAAAAAAAAGTAGTCTCCCGGCACATCTGATAAGAATTGAGAAGGTTTTTTGTTCCTTATTCTGAAAGGAGGAATTGTACCACTTTAAGGAAAGCACATGTGTTAAACTTGTCTTTGACTTCAGCACCTGGAAAGATACAGATTAGGCATCCTCCCTCTGCTGACCAACACCTATCTCATATTTGGATGAGTTTTCTCTTGACACATCACTTCCTGCCTCCCAGGCTGCAGGCAGAGTGTTCAGGATGGCAGAGGGTGGCAGGTGTTCAGGATGCTCCCACCCTCCCTGTTCTTTGTGGTTGACTTGCCCTTTCTTGCCTGGGGTCTGCCAGGAGATTCAGAGCTACAGAGCAAAGAGCACTCGTTGCTCTAGGAGCCTGAGGCGTCACACATCTGCTCCTGATGAAGACACTGGAACTGAGGGTTGTTGGGGGAAGCTGCCCATGATTTAAGATGATCTTATGGGCAATTTAGTTAAGCCTGCTGTGTCACGTTGTTTCAGGGCAGGAAGATGAATGTAATTCTTAGTGATTGAAACAGCTGGCTTTCAAAAGAGGAGGAGCCAGAGAGAGTCACCTCCCTGGGAAACTTGATAGATGAAAAATGACCCAAAGATGTCCTCAGCTAAGTATTCAGTTTGATTGGCACAAGGTAGTGAAAACCTCTTCATATTTACAATAATTTACTTAAGACTTCTGCTAAAACTCCCTGTCATTTCCCCAGCAAACAGAGGATGGGGTCTGGGTTTTATATATTGCTATTTTTTACCCCCATGCTTTTCTTTGAATATAAATTATCAATTATTTGTAATAACACAAATATACAATTGTGGCTTAAAAATGTACAGTTTATTTTCAGTTGACTTTTGAATATAGTTTTGTATTTACATATGAAAATGTGTTTCATACTTTGAGAATTCATGTTTAGCGAAATAATAAAGTCCCACTGGGCAGCTCTCCTTCAGCAAGTGTTGGAAGGCTGCTCAGTTCCTGTCTAACTCCTTTCACTGGCTCTTATCTATAATCCATGATGTACTGAGATTCAACAGTATCAACCTTCAGACATTTTGGCTAGTAGGAGAGAGAAAGTTAAGTGTTTGCATTTCTTTTTTTTTTTTTTTGATGAGGTGAATGGAAGTTGCAAACACTATAATGCAGCATACTAGGTGTCCTGAGCAGGCATGGCATCGCAGAAAGACCATAGGAATTGGTATCACAAGATATGGGTTTGAGTCCTGCTACTTAACAGTAGAGCCTTAGGCAAGCTATTTAGTCTCTCTCAGCATTAGACCTTCCTCAGTAAGGGTTATCATTGCCAGCACCCTGCTTATCCCATGGGATAGTTATGAAGATCAAATGAGATGGTAGATATGAAAGTATTTAGTAAACTGCAATGTCTCCCTTTCAAGCAGTCTAGGGCTCTGGCACTAAACAAGCATCTCGGGTTGAGAAAGTGGTAACTGTCACAGAGATTGAGTGTGAGATTTTCTGTTTACAAAGAGACTACCTGAAATAATTGCAAAATGAACTCTCAGTGGACTTTCAAAAATTTCTCTTCAAGCTGAAACAGTGTGAAAAGGAGGTATCAGAACAGATACCCTCATGCCAAAATGAAGAGAACCTGGAATAGAGGCTCGAGCTGGCAGGGTCACCATTGAGCCACTGACATTAGCTGGTTGCAGACCTTGTCTTTTTCTTCCCTCTGTATCTCTCTGGGTGATCTCATTCAGTCCCATGATGTTAAATGCTGTCTATATGCTTGAAGATACTGAAAGTTACAGGTCCAAATTGGAACTTTCTCTGAGTTTAATGATATGAAATGGATCTGCTCACCTGGTGCAATAATACCAGATATCCACACAGAAGGTTGCAGTGGAAGAAATGGAAGGCATTTATTTTCAGGGTACCAAGCAAGGAGGATTAAACAGCTAATGCTTAAGTCCTGACCTCCCCAGTAGCTTACAGGTAAGGGTCTTTTAAAAGTGGGAGTAAATTTCAGGAAAGCAGAAGTTACAGGCAAAATTTTAGATCAATACATCAAGGTTACACATTGGTTTTGGCCTAAAAGGGCAGGATATCTTGAAGTGGAGGCTTACAGACCATAGTCATATTCAAGGATGTTCTGAATTGCAATTGGTTAAGGAAGGGAAGCTTTATTTTAAAATTTGGGTCAGCAGAAAAGAATGTTAGCTCTGGCTTGTGAGTATAACTTCCTCCAGGACCCTTAGGAAGACGTTTAGAACACAGAATGGTGGTCAGAGTTCAGTTTCCAGTTCCCCGTTCTCTGAGGTCCACATACCAGCAGAGCTGAAGTTGGTAGGAATGGAGATCTGAAGTTGGTGGGAATTGGGGTTTCTGAAAAACGGCTCAGAGACATGTGTTGTGGGGTTATCTCTAGTTTCTATAAGAAACCAGCTATCCCATGATTCTAGCTTCATTGGCTATTGTTTTAAGCTACTATTACTTCCTTGCTTAACTAGTTGTTCATTTACTTCTAAGAACTAGCTAGGTGCCTGGAGTTTCCCTTGAAGAAATTCAAGACTTTCCTTTATTTCCATGCTTGGAGTCCCACAGGCCTATAAGGGGAGGTCCTGGCTCCTTCTCATGAGCTCCAAATGTACATCCAATTAAATTTTTAGCGTTATCACATGGATGTATGATAGACATTAGAAAATTAACATGGCCTACACTAAGCTACTATCTGCTCCTCAAATCTACTTCCCATCAAGCCTTATTTATCTCAATAGATGGCATTACCATTCACCCAGTGGTTCAGGCGCAAATCATGAGAAACATTCATGCTGGACTCTGTATGGAAGTCTGTCAAGTGTTCAAATCCCAGGTCTGCTGCTTATTAGTTCGGTGACTTTGGATCAGTTACTTAATATTTCTGTACTTCAGTTTCCTTGACTATAAATGGGCATAATCTGCGTCTCCATTTTTAACGTGTAAAATTAGGATAATAATAGTACCTATTTCTTTGAAATTTTGTGAAGTTTAAATGTAAAGCTCTCAATTTAGTGCCTAGCACATCGTAAGTTCTATGAAGAGGTTTGCTGCTATTGTTATGATTTTCCCATGCCATCTAAATTTCACTAGCAAATGTTTTCAGCTCTGCTTCCAAAATATACCCTAAGTCTGACCACTTCTCACTATACCATTATCACAGCCCCTGTAATTCCTTCTCTGTTGAAGTCCTAGATACTTCCTAATGTATTTCCTGCCCCACTTTCTCTCTGTTACTACAGAGCAGCCAACATCTGGGCCCCTCACCAGGCCTGCTGAGTCACAGCCACTCGGGTCCTGACTCCTTTCCCATCTCATGGCTTCTCTCTACCTCATTCAGAATGAACTAGCGTACCATGATTGCTCTTGTGCCAATTATTTCTCAACTCAGTTGTCACCCCTTCCAAGAGATCTTCCTGTGCCTCCACAGAGAAGCCCCCTCACCAGTCATTGCCTGCCATTGTCATTCTATCTGGGTTTATTCCTAGCTCTTAGCAGGATCTGAGTTCTAGCAATGGACAGGTCTAAGGCTTCCTGTTCATCTTCCCATGAAATGTCAGATGAGAGCCTGTATGTTTTGTTGCTATGTCCTGACAATCTTGAACTTTACCTGATTCCTGTGATCCTGAAAGACAGCAAAAGTTGAGAAATCCTTTTACCCTTTGTGTCCTGGGAAACAGTTTACTTTAAAAGAACCATCCTTCCCCATCCTTACCTTTGATAAGATTCACAGATGACCTCCTTTGTTTACTTGTGACAATGCCAGACACAAACCCTCCAAATTTTTTTTTCCTCCCTCATAAATGCATAGCTGAACTGCTTTTCCCTGCTGGCCAATCCTCACTGATCAATTGGAACAAAATGCTTGTTAACCAGATTTGGTTAATATCCTTTTCTTCCTCCAGGCCAAAGAACTTTGGCTCACATTCAGCTTGAGCCAGCAGACAGCCCCAAGTGAGACTAGGTTGGCCTCAGGGTAAAACATTCTTGGACCTACTATCCAATCATGCCACCCTTTCATCTTATTTCTCCACATCTATTTGAATCCTATTGAAATCCTTTTTCATCCTATTTCTCTACACATGTTTTTCCTAGCCGTTTTGCTCCTTCCTATAAAAGAGAAGCCATTTTTGCATAACACTTGAGATGATTGCAGATCAGTGCTCCCCCCATGGCAATAACTTCCCTCACCCTATGCAATAGTTCTTTTCCCCTCTTGCAATAATCTTTTCAAATAAAGTCTCTCTTCAATGAATCCAGATTTTTTTTTTTTTTTTATTTGACAGTCCTCAGTATCTAAAAGATGCCTGGCTCATCATAGATATCTAATGGATATTTGTTCTGGACTAAAAATAGATTGCTATTTGGGATTCTAGCCAAAATATTGTAGCTCTTTTGTGTCAACCCATATGCCTGGTGAATCCCAATGCTCACTGATGAAATCCCAACACTGTGGAGTCACACAGAGGCAGTTGCACTTTGAACTGGCTGCAGGGTGCAGAGACAGAATCTCAGGAGAGACAAGGCATTCAGGCCCAGAATGGGTGCCTGAGGGTAGAAATAAAATTGCCATTAACCCATTATCTCATTTCACTTTATTCACTTGCAGAAAGAAATGCATGTTCTGATCATCTGGAGATTTTACTTTCCTTGTTGCCCACTCAGTCCTTCACAGCATCCCACCAGCGAGAAAGATAAGAGTAGTGTGACAGCATGTCTTCGTATTTATGGAGACTCAATATCTGTGTAATCAAATGGTATGATTATTACTATTTTTAAAGTTGTTCATTTTTCTATTAGGTATTTAGAATTTTATAAATATTGTATCTAAATTTGTGTTGCGTTCCTGGCTGTACTAAAAAATTAAGACCCACAGAAACAAAATAGAATAGAATAAAATAAGCCATAAATACACTCTCCATCTCCAATACATACATGCATCTATATCTGTCCATTACTTTTAAAGTTTTCTTTGTTTTAGATCAGTCACATTTAGCCTCTGTTTTTTGAGCATGGAGTATTTAGCTGACTATAATTTTATAGGAACAATTATCTTCAGCCTTGAAAGATAGACCCACTCATATCCTGCTTAAACAGCTGTGATTTAAAAAGCAAACAACTTTCCATACCAGTTTTGATTTTCCTCTTCTTGTGACTAATCTAAGCATCCTTCTCAACTGCAAATATATTAAATGATAATCATGACTGAGGTACATAGCTAATTTGAGTTTATTGCCTGTTTATATGTATAACAAATGTAAACTTTCAAAGTTAGCATCATTATGTTTCAAGACTCATAAAATATGCTTTAATTTATTGTAACTATATTGTCATTTTGAGTTAATTTATTTAGGAAAATTCAGCTCACTGTTATTAAGAAATCTTTTTCAAAGCCGAGCATGAAAGAAGGCATTAATTAACTCTTTATTGATGGATTGATCAGAGGAGGAGACTTTACCATTCATAGACCCTGCTGGTTACTCAACAAAATATAAAAGTCTTGATGCCAGCTGTTTGGGGATAAGAGAGTCATTCTGAATATGTAAGTTTCAGAAATGGTGAATTATTCTGGCTAAAAATTCTTAAAAATAACATTCAGAATATTTTAAACATTTCGCATGGTATTAGGCAATCAACAATAATTTATTGAACACCTTCACTGTGCCCAGCATTGTGTTGTGAGCCATTGGGTGATTAAAAGATGCTGTAATATTCATTCTTTCAGTGCCATTTTAGGGAATCTATTTCATTTTGTTGCCATCTGCTTGGACTAAATTAAATATTCTTTAACTTTTTTTCAGTACATTTATGCTGAATGTACTCACTTATTCTAGCGGAAATTAGCTCTATTTCCCTGGGCTTAAATTTTCTTGATAGTTATTGATAAGGCCATTTCTCTACCCTGGTGAATCACTTAACCAAGGACATACTTAATTCCTTTGAACTTTTATCTTGTTGCTTTCTTCTCCCCCTGCATCTTAACCAAATTCTGATTAGTGAGTTCATTACCATTTGTACCTTATGTCTTTAAACATGTAGTGAATCTGAGATGTTTTCATCAAATCAGGAAAATTGCTACTTCTCTCTTTCATCACACCAAGATTGATTTTCAGGTCCCCAAAATTCATCTTCATTTTGAGGATACATCATGGCAAAGGAGCACAAAATCACTAGTTATTTTTAAATTTGAGTAGCTTAAAACTGATTTAAAACACATCCTTTTTGTTTAGATGGAGTTCCTCGAAATTTGGTGCTACTTTCTTAAATTTATTAACACTTGTAGTTTCTTATGTCTTCATAATTCATATTACAACTCTGTCCATTTCTCCAAGTACAAATAGGGTTTTCAGAAGGCTTTAAAGACTGTAATCATTGAGTAATATGTAAAGAGTCTAACTGAATAAATACTTTACAGAATGGCTCTCTGGTGACGCAAGAATTAAAGAAGTTATTAAAGGTGCCCAATTTGCAATCAGGAATATAAATTGCTCAGATGCTGGGAAATTTTGGCTTCAAGCCAAAACTTAAAAAAGAAAGAAAGACAAAAGGCTATGAATTATTATAATTGGAGTGGAAGAAAAATATTGTCTAACCCAGTGATTGCAAACAGGAGACCTCTAGGCTTGGCCTGGCCTACAGATTGCTTTTATTTTTAACTTCAGTTTTTATTTTGAATGCCTTTAAGAAATGCAAACTGATCTTCAGTTTACCACCTTCCCCACCATTATTGCTGCCTTATTCCTGACCCCATTTTATGAATTTATGCTACCTGCCTGGCACCTAGATGCATTTAAATCTTGGCCTAGTTTTTATCGATAAGAAAATGAGAAAACTGTGAGTTAAGTAATTTATTCAAGGTAACTGATTAGCAATCTGTTTCACACACAGTTTACTTCCCAAATATCCTGATTACCCATCTTGCATCCTTTCCACTGCATACATGGTTGTATTTATTGGAGAGATTAAAGTACGAACCAACTAAAAATTTAGGTCGTTAATATAACATTTCATATATTTGTGAAACAACAAAATTATGTTGGAAGAAGTAGTAAAAAGGAAGATTAATTCAAGAGGTTGAAGAATTTGACTGGGCTAAGAGAGAAAGCTGAGTTTTGATTTTGAGTTCCATCCCCCACACAGGCTAAATTTATTGCTCATTTTGCACAATGAAGAGAACAACCAATAAAAACCAGTTTGATTATAGCATTTCCCTCTATAAGTTTAAAGTTAGTCTCTCAAAGGTCTTACCTTTACAATGCCATCAATCCCTCAAAAGAACAAATCACTGAATTCAAATAAATAAAACCCTATGACAGGTTTAGAAATTATTCTCTCTTAGCTATCATGTTAATCATGCAAAATTTCTTTATGTCAACAGGACTTCATTTGAAAAAGATCACATGGTTTTGCATAAGAGGCAGTGGTATTTCTTTATTCAAGTTGCCATTAATTTGGTTAATCGCGAGTCACTGCTGCACAATCTAAGCATAAAAGGGAAAACAAAGGTTTAGTTTGTGAAATTCTGGATTTCTTGCACTTTCTGACTCAGAGCTGAACATCCATTAAGAAAACTATGCTTGGGATTTTCTAAGATACTTGGATTAAGCCATTAGCAATCAGCTGGGAAGGTGTCCACAAAATGAAGGACAAAATCCGGATTGGTAATTAGAAAACACTCTCCCGTCATTCTTGGTCCAACCAGTTGCCATCAATATCCACTCACTTTAGTTTATACTCTATTTTCAATTTCTTCCCTTCTCTTGTTATTTCTTAGTCCCTGTGTGGTCAATGAACTTGGAATATCTTCTTCTTTTCCCTTTTGCTTGTTCTGGTTTTTCTTTTCTAGGAAAAATCCCAAATAGTCCCAGCGGGAGGTGTATATGAGTTAGAAAGATTGCTCAAGAAATCCTTGCATTCATGCACCAGTAAAATTGTACTTCTGGCAATATTCTCTTGTTTGTTTTCAGATCTTAATTAAACTAGACTCAGTTTTTAAACTTCCTCAGTACTCCACAGCATTTTTCCACAGCTAGCACTTATCAGATTGCACTATAATTATTTGCTCACATATTCAGCTCCTTCCTTTGACTCTACACACCTCAAGGACAAATGATTATGTCTTAATCAGATTTGCATTCCTAGCACTTAACACAATAAATATTCTATTACTAAAAGAAAAAAAATGAATAAAATGATACAAGATAATAGGTGTTTATTAAAAGTCTTACTTTTTTGTTTTTAGAGATTCAAATATTAGTTATTATATAAAAACAGAAAAGTGACCTAATGGTTGAACTGGGAGAGTCAGGGAGGACAAGTTATGTGTGGGATGGTATCCTCCAAGGAAGGGAAGCTGACTTCAGTCCGATGTCCCAAATAGATCCCAGCACACTGGCTACTATTTTTCTCTCTGTCAAATTCTTCCTTTGATGCCTTGTTCCTTACCCTTTTAATACCTCTTGATGTTTAGGATAACTTTTGCTCCTACTGGTAAATTCTTTATCAATACCTTTTTATTTTATAGCTGTTGACCTACTCAGTCTGATTGGAGTCAAGTCTTGCCGACTCAGGAGCCACATTCTCTCTTTCTCTCCACTGATATAGCACTTAATATACCAGGCATGTTCTAAGCACCAAGCACTACCTTTAGGCTGAAGAATGAAGCTTTTGCCCCGACCCTGTGCATACCATTTCCCTAAGATGAGGAGCTCATGGTGCACAACTCATGGATATCTGTAGTCTATACCACACTCCCATGTTCCAAGTACCAGGATGCAAGGATCTTTTGCACAAATGGTACCTAAACCTGCATTCAGGGCTTGTGTGGACCTCTGCATAAGGTCCTGCTTCCTGAGGGTGCCTGAGCTACTTGTTTGGAGTGAGGTCAGATGAGCTTTGTTGTGTATGGTGTCTGTACACAGATCTGAAGCCCCCAACGATGCAGGACAAAGACAGAGGTGAAGATAGAAGGGATGGTCTATGGATGAGTAAGGGGGAGGCTCTCTTTTTACTTTATTACTACTTTCAGCTCCCTTAAATGTTCGAGCTAGGCCTGCTAGACGCTTTGTATATATGGCCTTATTTGTACTTCCCAACAAATACATGGGGTGTAGGGAAGAAATAAAGTTCTTATGGGGAAAACAAGATTATAGGGAATTACTGAAGTCTCAAGTAAACTCATCCTTTCAACAAATATTTGTTGATAATAACATCCATAGATTCTCAAATGGAATTAACCCCTGACACAAAAGACAGATTAATGAGAGAGAAATAGAAGTTTATTAGCATGTATTTGAATCCCAACTTATATATCATCTTCCACAAAGAACAGTATTTTAGAGAAGTGACAAGACAAAAAAAAAAAAAAAAAAAAGGACTTTGAGTCTCTATGTGCAGCAACTTGTGGGAAGGCAAATAAATAGCAGGTAAAAGTTAGTTAGTAAAGTTTGTTAATGTAAATTCCTCTGGTATCATGTCCAGTCCTAGAAGGGGCTAAAGCTGTCTTCAATGGTTAACCTTTGTTCTTTCTGTTGGTGGTTTGGCAGGTGAGTAGGGAGTAGATAGCTATTGTCTCTGTAAATCTATGCCCTAATTTTAGGCAAATGTTGGGGACTGAGAGCATTCCTGCATCTGCTTTTAATTGTCTTCCACTCAACGATCCTCCATATTTCAGGAAGATATATTCTGATCTCCCACAATAAACATAGTGGTGAGCAAAACCAGAAGGCTTCTTCTCTCTTGAAACTTTTTACATCCACTAAATAAAGATATAAAAAGACTCCAGTAAGCTAAGGAAACACTATGCCATTGAACACCTCTTTAAATAGCATAAGTGTACTGTAACACTAATTTCTGTTTACCAGTCTTGGATTGCTAGAAAATGTTTAGGTCCATTTTCCTCTACAATTTTAAAAGGATCCGTATATGTCCCTGTTTCCTTTTTTTGAGCATTTTCCTTCCATGTCCTGTTTTCAAAGCAGATATTCAAAACTTTTCCGATGTTATAACTTGGACATAACTTTCCAAGATCTCTGCTAGTGTTAATAACACAAACTAATTTGGGTGTATGTGTTAGTGAATGTCATCAGGGATTAATGTGTGTGTGTATAGGTGTAGATATAGATAGAGATAAAATATATTTTTCTTCATTAGTGAAAAAGGAGCCTTGAAATAATTGAAAGGTAACCCCTTTCCTCCAGTGCACACCCTTCAGTTTAGGGCTGTGCCCTTTAGAATGACTCAGTGGGTCTCCCTCAGAAGAGGTGGTTATCTTGGAATCTCTGAGGGTGGCTTTGCCTTGGGACATGAGGATAGTCGTTGCCTTCCTACTCCCGTGCTCCTGGGGCCTCTGAGTTGAGCTGTTGGTGAGCACTGGTGCATTGAGAGCACAAGGTTGGGACAGAGGCCACAGCAATGGATCAGGCATCCTCACTGACAGGTTGGCACCACCTTCATAGAACCAGATTACCAGAGATGGCATGTGGCAGAGACAGTCATTGGCTGTAGTGGGCCAATCAAACTGCAGCTCTAGCTTCTAGGGTGTGGGAGCCAGGGCCTCCCCTTTGGACGGACTTAGCTTTTGAGATATGAATGAAAAAATATGCAGTGTAAAAAGACCTGAAGTGTATATCCCTGCCCCAGCTTTCCTCCTTCATACAACACAGCTGTGCTTGGTGATGTCATGACAAATACCTACTCAGAGCGGGCTCTTATTTTGCATCCCAGCTCCAGCTTCCCATCGGGCAGTGAGGCAAAGGTCATTCTTGGCCAGAGGTGCCTTAGTTTCCTCATCTCTCCCAAGTCTTTGTGAAAGAACTCTGAGCCTCTCTGCCTGTTGCTTTATACTTTGTTTCCTATTCCCAAAGGCCAATTCCCTCTTTTTCCAATGATCTCTCAGAGTACTGACTTGCAAGTTATGAATGTTAAAACCAAATTCTTGTAGTAGCTAAAAAGATCTGCAGTAATAATTTCACAAAATTTGAATAACTGCATTCAAATTTTGCAGAAAGGGAAACTCATAGTAGCTGGAATGCATTTAGAGATGATTTATAGCATTCATTTGCCAAACCGTAACTCTCCTTTGATGCCCTATTAAGATATCCACTGAAAGCTGTGGGAGGCCAGAGGGATATAAACTTGAAGTACATTACAAGAATATAATTTGAGATATCAGTGTTATAGGATATACATGTAAGTTGGATGTGTGATTGGTTTAATATTTATTTATGAATACATCTATATACTAAATGTGTTAAACATGATTTTAAAACCTATTTTATCCAGTTTCAGAGTCTGAATAAAATTTTTGGTAAGGTTAATGTGAATTCAGAAATAATACTAACTTTGAAATTGATTAATTGTCATTAGGAGAAATGAGGCCTCAGCTAATATGATAGTATTTGTCATGGAAGTATAAAATTACATGAATAAAAGAGCGTGAATTTTAAATACCTTATTTGAAATAAGATAAAAATCAGCATAACTTATTTTCTGTACACATTGTTATTCATATTATTCAAAGCATAGGGGTAAAAGGATACATTTTTAAATGAGATGGATAGTAAGTAACAAACCTAATTAAATACTCACTTGCTACAGTTTATCTTCTACATTAGATAAACTTGTCCTTTTGGAATTCAAAATGATGTTGAATTTCTGCTGAATCCATTAAAAAATCAAGCTACTGACATTTGGTATTGATGAACTATTTTATCATAAGTTTTATAAATGTTATTAGAAGTTTATGGTAAGTTTTATGAGAAGGGGAAAAAAAGAAGCCACTGGTATTAGCAGGGGAAATGGGGGAAGATGCCATGATAGATCCCAATTACAACATCACAGGAGCTAACATTGAAATATGACAACTTTTAGTGCTCCAAGAGGCCTGATAGCCCAATCCTTCTGAGATTCACATAGTATAATAGAATAGTGGTTCAGAGAATTGACCTTGGGAACAGGCAGAGATGGGTTACAATCACAGCTGCTCAAATGATTCAGGCATGTTACTCAACCTTTTTATGAATTTGTATTGAAATTGAAAAGGAAAATAATTAAAATAGCAAGACCATTAAATATCTGCATTAACATATGTCAACAAATTATTTTTGTAAGGAAACTAGATATACATTTCCATGGACCTTTGCTTCATTCATGACAACAAAGTCCATTATTTGCGAATGTAGTAGCTCAAGAAAAGAGGAAGTCTTGGAATATTCTCATATTCTTCAAAACACTTTAGCCCTCATAAGTGATCATTAATTTATTTTTTTGTGTATTTTTTGTAGAGATGAGGTCTCACTGTGTTGCCTCATATGGTCTTGAACTCCTGGGCTCAAGTAATCCATCCACTTAGGCCTCCTAAAGTGCTCAGACTGCAGACCTGAACCACCGTGCTTGGTAATCATTAACTTATTAATGTGCACATACACGTCTTCATAGTCTTTTTCCCCAATGGCATTACATCTTATTTGAGAAATGTATGTACTTTTCAGTGTTGGAGACAATCCTCCTCAAATTTATAACTGTAAACTTGAATTTGCTACATTTATTCTACATAGTTCTCCTTTGAGCAGAATCAACAGCATCATTACAAAAATCTCCAGAAAACTTCAGAGAAATATAATTTTTCCTTCATCTCTGAAATGAGATGTACTGAAAGGCTACATCAATTGTTAAGCTGTGTAAGAAGGATGAGTACAGAGCTGTTCATCACCTAAAGGGTAAGGAAATGCATTTGGGGGTATTATGGACTTAATCATGTCCCCCAAATTCATATGCTGAAGCTCTAACCCTCAGTGTGATACTACTTGCAAAACAGGCCTCTAAGGAAGTAATTAAGGTTACATGAGGTCATAAGGGTTGGACCCAAATGTAATAGGACTAATACCCTCATAGGAAGAGAAAGAGACATTAGGAATGTGCATACCCAGAGAAAATACCATGTGAGGACACAGTAAGAAGGTAGCCGTCTACAAAAACAAGGAGAGAGCCCTCATCAGAAACCAATCCTGCTGGCACCCTGATCTGAGGCTTCTAACCTCCAGAATTGTTAGAAATACATTTCTGTTGTTTAAGTCACCAAATGTGGGGTACTTTGTCGTGGCAGCCCTAACACACTAGTACAGGAAGTGCCCTTCTACTTACTGGTTCATCTCTTTCTGTGTTTGTGCTGCATCTCCTACCTCATCCCACTAGATATCCAAGGCCCTCTTGCTGTACTCTGCATCTTCAAGGCATCCACTTATCTCCTGTATCCTAACCTGCCCTTCTGACTCAAGATCATTTCGGACACCCCAGCCACATAAATACACTAATGCTACATCTCAAATCCTAGGAACATTTCCAAGTGACTGGCTTGCCAATTTTAGTCTTAAAAACTGCAAAGATCTTCATATAGCAACAAATAACTAACATGTCATGAAGTTCTGAATGCTTTTTGCAATGCCTTTTGAGAAAAGTGCCCATGGGTGTTTCATTACAATCATGTCACCTCCACTATCAATTCTAGCCACAACTAATTAGAACAAAGGTTGGTGCTGAGCAAAAGGCTACTAGCAATGGGAGGTCTGTTATGCTGCCTATGAAAGCATCTTAACTGAGAGGACACTCCTCGCCTGATAATGACTAAATAAACCAAACAGATTGTGGTTCTAAGAAAGTTTGAATGCAACATACAAAGAGAATCTCAGTAAGTAGAAGACAGAATGGGGAACTTTGTAGAGAGAAGTGGCAGTAGGCATAAGGTTTGAGTAGCAGAGGCCATAATTAAGAAGGTATCATGAGGTAGAGGGAAGAAGAGAAAACGAAGCAGCTGGTAGAAGCAGGGGAAATGGTGGGAGATGGCACAATAGAACTTGGTTACAAGATCACGGGAGCTGGCATTGAGATGTGACAACTTTTAGTTCTCAAAGAGGCCTGATAGCCTAATCCTTCTGGGATGCAGATAATATGGCCAAACAGTGGTTCGAGCATTGACCTTGAGAGCAAGCAGACATGGACTACAATCCCAGCTGCCCAAATAATTCAGGCATGTTACTTAACTTCTTTATGAGTCAGTTTTCCTGGAAAAATGGGGATAATACAAGTACTCCATCATGGAATTGCTATGAGGATTCAATGCCATATTGCTTGAAAAGTTCTTGCTATAATGCTTATACATGGGGAAAGATTAATATGCTAAAGATTAGCTATTATTGTTACTATAAATTGTGTATCCTTATAATAAGTTCCCATGTGATGAAGTAAATGAAGTAAGGATCTATTTCCTGCAAACTGAAAGGGATTAACACATAGTGTGGCTCAGATAATTGAATGAAAAGTTGCAGGAACAAAAAACTTCCGATAGGAAATGGAAACTGTAGTACTCTGTTTTCATAGGTCTCCAAACACTCCCCGGCTTCATTCCCTCCTACGCAGTGATGCTGTGCAGCAACGGGTGATCAAAATGTCAAGTGCCTTCCATGATATGTTCTGTACAGGAATATTGAATAATGGGGGAAGAAGAGTTCCTCCAGAGGAGTACTGCCCAGACAGAAAACATGTCTTTACTGTAGCAATAGTCATCTGAGCTTCCACAGCTAAATATTTGAACCAAAGTATTCTCTTTCCAACTTCCATGCTCCTTCCTCAACCATTGTGATATCAGTTACTGAGCTCTTTTATTTTCAAATTATAGAACTGGTCATTTTGATAACAGTGGTAATGCCACCCTATTTGATTCACTGTAGACATTCATTACAGGTTGAATTACTTTACTCTTCCTTTCTGTAACGAATTTCCATGTTTGGTGTTGCGCAATGGTTCTGCTATTTGATGTTGCGCAATGGTTCTCTGGGATGAGGATCAGTATACAATGATGCAGCACTGGATCTTTGCTTTTAGTCTCAAGCTTTTAGTCTCTCAAATCTTGAAGAAATATGCTTGAGTTTGTGCTCTCTCTTGAAAGTCTACTACGCATCAAATACTGCCACCTTTTCCAACTCCATGCAGTCAAGTAGTACCACATTTCTTATACTGGTCCATGGGCTATGAGTAGAATCACATACGCCACTTCTAGGACTGAGTGAGAGTTCTCATGTATACATTTCCCCCACCATGATAGCTTTCAAAATGATAGAACTTTCCTGAGTCTGAGTTTGTGAAGTAGAGATCTTCTGTTGCCTTATACCTCATCTCCCTGCCAATCTAGCATTGAACCTCCAGCCTGAGAAATTAAACTTTGTTGTATTAAGCCTCTGAGATCTTTGGGTTTATTTATTATTGAAGCATAGCCTATCAGGTCCTGGGAGTGAAGTGCTGAATTAAAAACTAAATTGTGTAGTGTTGACATGAGGTTGGCAACACATGGTTAGGAAGCTGATATCAAAGGTGGGAAAGATAACAATTTGTGTTGTATAGTCATAAAACATTTGGTAAAATGGTCACCTGCAATAACTTAGAAGTAAGTTATTCCATATTCCAATATATGGAATCACCATAAGTGTCCATCAGCAAATGAATGGATTTTTTAAAAGTAGTATATATACACAATAGAATACTATTTAGCTTTAACAAAGAATGAAATCCTGACATTTGTGGCAACGTAGATAAACCTGAAGGACATTATGTTAAGTGAAATAAGTCAGATACAGAAAGAAAAATCTCATGGTCTTAGTCATCTGTGGAATCTAAAGATTTGTTGTCATAGAAGTAGAAGGTAGAATAGTGGTTACCACAGGATGGAGAGGGTAGGACAGAGGGAGGGTAATGAGATACTGGCCACAGATACAAACTTACAGTTAGAAGGAATAAGTTCTGGTGTTCCACTGCTATAGCAGAATGACTAGGGTTAACAATAATGTACTGCATATTTCAAAACAGCTAGAAGAGAGGTTATTGAATGTTCTCATCACAAAGGAAAAAGTAAATGTTTAAGGTGATAAATGTACTAATCACCCTAATTTTGTCATTACACAACGAATATATGTATCAAAACATCATATTGTACCTCATAAATGTATACAATTATTATGTGTCAATCATACAAAAAGATTGTGTACTTAAATAATTCACATTTTTAGTGAGAAATGGGTAAAGACCAAAGTGTCGGTAGTGTGTCTTGGTTATTACTTGCTGCTTTTGCAAGATAATAAACAAAGAAAAGCCTAGTTATTAAAGTGGAAATAAAGAAGAATAAATATTTCCATAATTCCAAGGTCTTGCTGTGTTGGAAAAGCTAATCCATTTTTGCTCCCAAAAGAAAGAGGTAAAATTAAGTAGCGTTTGAGGCAAAGTCTGTTAAAACTAAATATTTTTGTCAAGAATCAGATTAAGGGGGTGACTTTCACGTCTACTTAAAATCTCTCAGTGGTTTAGAATGTCTCAAGGAAGAGATCAGGCAAATGATCTGGCCTTACTACTTACTATTCCAGAGAGACTCACGTACATTATGAAAGATATAGAGGTGAAAAAGCAAATAAATATAGCAGATCTAAGCTCTGTGCCTCCAAAGACCTATGGTGTGGCTACTGGAATAGGGAATTGATTAAGTCAGATGGAAGTTGTGCCTCTAAGGTCTTCAGACAGTTATACTTCCAAGGAAACCATGAGCTTGGACTAACAGAATAAGTCTGCGGAGCCTTAGATAATTAAAATAAGCCTTGAACTTCCAATCATCTATGGGAAGAAAGTAGGCCCAAAACTAACACATCCCCCAGGGATGTGCTTCAAAATATTGTAAAGAATGCCTCAGCCTGTTTGTAAACACTTATTTGCAACTGCCTTACTTGGAAAATTGGCTAGATGTGAACTTAATTTAATTTTACACCTTTTAATGTCATTCCAAAGGAAACTGAGCTACTTTGATAAACATATGGGTCCCTTGCACAGAGCAGATTAGAATATAATCATTCAGTATGTTCCTTTCCTTCACTTACCCTGATTGACATTGGGCTAATGTTTTGCACACTCTGCTCAACCTCCATTTAAATTCCACACTGGAAGCTGCCTGTATATTTGTTTACCAGGATTCCTCCATGGACCCCTTTGTGCATGAACAGTCAATGACAAGGGTGAAGGCCTATCCTGCTTACAAGCATCTTTTATGCTGACTGACCTTGCTCCTGGCACACCCAACTCAGTTACTCATTTCTGTACTCCTTTAAAGGGCACTGTTAACGTTGGGTTTGCTGTGATCTAGGTTTGAGTACAGGGAGAGTGCCTTCTGTGTGTTGACCAGTGACAGGTAAAGGCTCTATCCCCGCGAGGATGCACTGAAGTTGAGACTCCAGGAATAATGGGCTTAATACCCAGAGAAATACCGATATTTATGAAGGAGATGTCAGGATGATTTCACATTGGTGAAACAGCACATTGTTGAACACGTGACTAACATGGATGTTTAAGAGCCAAGAAAATGTGTGGGGAGTAAGGTCAAATTGTAGAAGTAAGAATATTCTAGTTAACTAGATCACATTTTGTTTTCCCTGTTTGTTTATTTATTTATTTATTTATTTTTAGCACATAAAACATGGTCATTAATATTTCTGTTATCTAATGTGCAGGCCATTTTTTTTAAGTTTGAGTTTGAATTAATCAGCATAGGCTAGGTAATGCTGGAAGAACAAATTAACTCTGCAGCCCCAGTGACTTCCCATAACAATGGCTTCTTCTTTGTTCATACTGGGAATGGAAATTTGAAATGAAGAGGTGGCTAGATGAGACTGTGTTCTACTTAGTCTCCTGGGGACTAAGTAAGAAATTGTCATAGCCCATGGCTGGAGTAAGCCCATGGCCCTGCCCATATGTAATAGGGCTGGGAAGTGTGGGCAAGCATCAGGATATTAGATTATCAGCCAATATTTCTGTCATAATCTGCTCTAGTGGTTACCAAAAATATCTTAGCCCCTATGGAGCCATAGAACACAGAACTTACCACCAATAGATCACACCCTACCCATCTCCAAAAATTCCTTCACTTGCTGCAACCATTTCTCAATTTTGAATCTCTAAGTTTTAGATGGTTTTCTTATCTCTACATCATATCCAGATGTGGATTCTCTCATTCAGAGAACGTATAAACTAAGAACTATGTTGTTCCAGGCATACTTGTAAGTGCTTGGGAAGCAGTAGTGAACAAATTATCTGCCACATGGTACTTACATTCCATCAGAGAGAATGACTAAACAAATAAGTAAATATGTAATACTATGTCAGAGTTGGAAGAATTCTGATGACCTTGAAGTCTTTGAAATATATGATATAAAGATTGCTGTATAATATTTCGTAAGTTTTCTAACATTTTAGTAAATGTGAAAACTTTAAACAAATACAAGTAAGAAAATCAAGTTATCTTGGCAAAAAGAAAATTTACCCATGATGACGTAACTGATTTGAAAACTGGGGAAAAATGGGAATGCTGTATTTGATATCTTGCTTTCCTTCACTTAACACTTTGCAAGTATTTCTCTTTTGGTCTTAAACAGTTTTCAAAAGTATGTTTTAATAGCTGTAAACATTACAGGTTGTATGAAAAATTAATGTTTTTTTTATTTTTTGACAACTTTTATGATCATAAATGAAATTTATACACATAAATCTTTGCATATCTGAATATATCCCTAGCATAAAGTACTAGAAGTGAAACTACTGGATCTAAATGCCATGTATATTTATGACACTGGATGTACATTGTGAAATAGATTTGTAAAAATGTTGTGCCATCTCACTATTATTCCCACAATATAAGATATGCATATTTAAAACTTCAGCCCAAACTGCCATATTAAACTGCATATTTCCATTTACTGGTGAGGTTGATATTTAAAAGATGTGTTCATTATGCATCCCCATTTCTTCTGTAAATTCTTTGTCATTTAACATTCCTCCTTTTTTTCTAAAAGGCTGTTAGTGTTTCTCTTTTATGTGATACTTTGTGTATGAAACATCTACTTTGCTGCAGTTTTTTAAAGTGGTAATTTGTATTTACTTTTTTAATATTTTGACATTCAAGAGTGTTTTTACGCACTCAAACTTACTGATCTTTTTCTTTTTTATTTCTTCTATTCCTCTTGTGCTTAGAAAACCTTTCCTATCCTGAGATCGGTAAAATATTTCTGTTCTTCTAGTTATATTTTTAAGTTTTATGTTTTTGACAAAAACATCTGTGTAATTTATTTTGGTGAAATGAGACTTTGATTCGAGTCTCTTCAAATAGTTCATTTTCTTAATACCATTTGCTAGTAAAATAATTCATCCTTTTTCCCCATAGGTTTGTGATACTTTCTTATCTGTCAGATTTACACACACACACACACACACACACACACATCTGCTTTTGCGCTTTCATTAATCCGTTTGAAATATTCTATTTTTAATGTTGTGTGGGGAGTGATGGCGCCGGTACTTTTTGTCCCAGATGTTAACAAAATTACAAAAAATTATTGGTACTTCTCAACGGAACCAGGGAGGGTTGTGGTATGGAGGCATTTAGGACCCAGGGGAAAGCTAGGCTCGGTATAGAAGGACAGAGAATCGGGCGCGCACGCCTCCTACCAAAAATCACAGCCCCGTGTGGAGCTCGAGCTCTCATTCACAGCTTTCTAGAGAAATCTGAGCCCGAACCTGCCAGAATAGGGGATCTTACCCACCCAGTTCAGCAGCGAGGACACCTGCAGAAATACATTCCCAAAGCAAGGCTGGGCGGCCGTGTGAAGGTATTTGTTGCCTTTTTTCTCCCCTCTGTATTTGCAGAGCCTCCCCGCCTTTCCCCTGCTCTTGCGATGCCATGGCTGCGGCGTTTCAGCACTTCGGTATGTGGACAGCTCCCATCTGCAATCCCTCTGCACTTCATCCCTTCCGCACCGCACCCCGCTCCCCGCCGCCTCCGCGGTCCATCCTCCTCCCGGCGCCCGCTCAGCCTGCGCCCCCTTACACATCAGCACCCCCATCTCCACCATCACCGTCATCATAGCCACCATCACCAGCGCGGTAACTATAGTCACACAACTGTGTCTTGCCACTTAGACAAAGCCCGAGGTCCGCAGAGTAGAGGGAAAGAGCTCAAGTTGACAGGCACAGGAAGGAAAGTTCAGGTGAACAAACCCCTGAAAACAAAGAGAGACGCCTGTTTGCGAGAAAGGGAAAGTGAAGGCAGGAGGGAGAGACCCCAGGCACAGGGACAGATGGGGCACTTGCCAGACACCAGCAGTTAGCCAGCTGCCTTTCAGCAGATTAGGGTCTGTTTAGTTGAGGAAATTAACATGGCCTAGGGCATAATGTGATTCCAGAAAAATAGAAATGTAAGCTCAACCTGTTTCTGCTTTTCCAATGGAGAATCACCAGGAAGCAGGGTGGGGGTGACTGATGACTCATATTCACCCACACGTCCGTTTCCTTTCCTAAGTGTTTAACGCAGAAACTCTAGAATCAAGTTTTTTCTTCTGTTTTTACTAAAATGTTTTGTAAAATCGGGACCCCAGAGATTAATTCTGGCCAGAATAAAAATAAAAATGATGGTAATGATTATAACTTAAGAAAGGGGGCTCTCCTTCGAATGATTTGTTCCAATGTTTCTTCCTGTCTACTTATTTCATTTCTATTTCAAATCTTAAACCTCTCTTTGGAGCAACGAAAATAGATCCCTTGCCCAAATGGCCAAAGTAGTAATGATATTCAGACCAGATGGCCTTGCTTTGTTCATCATCAGTCAAGGACTGGCTCAGATTTGGAAGGCTAGATTTTTGTGTGCTTTCTCAGTAATCAGGTGATAACACCATTTTCCTATAATAGTAAAGGGTAATAGAGTGCAAAAATTGAAAAGGCATTTTATGTAACTCCGTTCTGCCAGGCTCTGCTTTTAGAGTGCTATCATTTTCTATCTCGGCTGAAGGGAAGTTGGAACATCTTTCAAATGTCTGATTAATTTGAACCTGAAAGTCTAAGCCCAAGTCATAGTCCCTATTTGATTTAATCAGGATCATCTGTTTTATAAGAGCTAAAAAGCACCAGAAAATAAGTGCTGAGCCTGTCATAAATCAAAATATTTTGCTGGGTGCTCATTTAATTGATTTTTACTGAACAGCAAAGCATTGGGATTTTTTGACAAGTGTTTTTAATGAAATTAACATCTTAATTAAAAATGAGATTATTTAAACTGGAATAATAGGTCACATGTGACAAGAAAGTTTAAATCAGAGCACAGAAAAGCTTGATTTTAAAGTTGCCCTTGTGTATTTATTCTGTCTCTTAAAGACAGTGAAGCAAGTTTCATCTAAACCAGCTTGCTCACCATTAGAGGCATTGTTGAGAATAAAGACAGTCACAAATACGTATCTTTTGGAAGAAGTTCTCAGGAAAATTCATACTTAATTCTCTTTTAGAATGAGAAATAGTAGCATTGCATCAAAAGTTAATTACTGCCACTAATTATATAGATATGATTCCACCTGCCTCTAAAATTCATTCACTTTTGGATCCCAAGCAAGAAAACTAGCAAAATATGGGGTGAAATGGATTTTATAGAAGAAGAAAATTTGGTCATCCACATAATGTCCTTGGTTTGGTAATATCCACAGTAACCAAGATCTCTTAAAAGTCTCTGAGAAAGGAGATTCTTAAAATTCCCTTTTCTGTCTGCAAAGAATGGTTCAGCTCAGACAATTTTTAAAAGTGTACATATTGCCAATTCTAGCTGCTTCACACCAGAAATGCAGGCCAGGAATCCAGTGCCTCTAGAGCTTCTGTCTTCCTGTGTTTAATACAATCTCCTGGGGCTGGGGAAATTTTAAAACAATGCTGCTTCAGTGAGATTTACAGGCATCTATCTGTAAGCAATGACTTTTCTTGACTGAAATGTTATGCTGAACTTATTGATTTTTATAGAATGACAGTATCCTGGCTTCGTTACTTAAATCTTTTCTATTGAGAGCTATTTCTCCTTTAAAAATATTTTCAATAACAGAAATTACTAATTTTTATAATGAATTTGAAGGTGAAGAGAAAATGTTTTCCAGCAGTGTCATCATATATTTTTGTAGACATTCTCATAGAAGAGTGTCTCATTTAGAATCACGGAGTAGACAGCTGGAAGGTCTTTCATTTCCCAAAAGGCAAAATCTTGAACTTTTCAGAACTGGTGGTGTCTGCTCACTTCTGAAGATTTTACAAAGAGAGGCACTTTATTATCCCTAAGAAGTGTATTCACAACTTTACATACTCCCTGATAGCAGAGCCTTCCATCCTTAATAAATAGATCCAGGCTGACTTTGATCTTCTCTACTGTCCCTGTTACACAGTGACTCAGACACAGGAGGCAGCACAGCAGAATGAGTATACAAAATATGAAGCTTTACTATATGCAATCAGTCCAGAAATATGTCCTCAACGTTGCCAACAAAGACCTTCTTTTCAGTCTTCTAACAAATATTGCTTGTTTTGACTGTTGTTAATTTTATCCAGATATCACCAGAACAAAGTTGTTTCAAAAGAAGGTCCACAGTGTGAATTTTGACAAGTCTGCAACCTCTAACTGATGTATGTCTGTTTATTGAAACTCATGTTTAATTACCAGTCTAAGTGTTTCTTAGTTTAAGGGAAGTTTATACTCTTTTGCTTGATTCTTTATGGATTGAAAATGAACTGGTTAAACATCCCCTGCCCCATAAAAAGCTTTCATTTATTGAGATAATAAGTTCATTTTTCTTCCCTACCTCTGATGCCTCCCACAGCCCTTTATTATACCTTCTCAGGTCAGGTTGCCCTACGCTCTGTCCCTTTATGCACCTGTTCTGTGACAGGAAGTATCTGAGAAAATTTCCTGTGTGGTAGACTAATTTCCTGTGAGCTTTTGTGCTTCTTAATTTCTGAGCCAGCACACATTTCTCCACATGTGTTTGAGATGATCTGCTCTTGTTTCCAGGATGCTTGTAGCCAAATCTTCTGTTCCTAAATATTGTGCAGGCCGCTTATGACTCCTTTTCTATCTATACTCCTTAAAATAGTATCAAAGGTCTTAGGCAAAGTTCCATATATTTATGTTTGTCACTTACACAGCTTATTCAATGTTCATTATTTTATAGTTTTGGAGGAAGTAGGAGGGAAGTTATGGGCCTGGGAATAGCATGGTGCAGGGGGGCATGTTAAATTACAGGATCTACACATAAAAAGATTCTTAATGTGTGGTCAAATTAAAACAAAATAAAACTTGTGAGAGCTCTCTCTCTTTCATTTTTTTCTCTTCTTCCCTCCTCCTTTCCCTCCCTCTCTCTAAATTTCCCTGCCTTCCTCCCTTCCTTCTTTTGTGGTTGATATATAGAGCATGCAAGCATAGTGAGAGTAATTAACTGGGTGATCTGATAAACTATTATGGGTGCCATTGCTCCATAGGTAAAGAACACATTGTGGGGACTTTTATGTTCCTCTTGGACAGTGCAGTAGTCACAGACAACGTGAGTTCTGTCCACAGACAACGTGAGTTCTGGCCTCAGAGGCAATTAATCTACCTTTCTACCCCTCTGGGTCATTATAAATCCTCTAGACCACCTTTTCTCAAACATCAATTTGCATGCAAATTGCCTGGGGATTCTGTTACCTGTTCAGTAGGTCTAGGTAAGTCCTGACATGCTGTGTCACTAACAAGTTCCTGGGTTCTGCTGCCAATGCTGATGCATGGACCACTCTTTGAGAAGCAAGAGCAAAGAAAAGTTTTCTTTTTTAACATTCTCACTTTTATGTCTGACTATTAAATAATAACACTTATTCTAAAACAAAACAAAAACCACCCCATGTTCTGAAGCAATAAGAGCTCAGAAATTCTAATTCTAATTGAGGAGAAAGTTATAAAAATAGCCTCTTTCCTCCCACCTCACCCTTAAGCATGCTGCTGTGTTTTACTTTTCCCAGGCAGTTTTCTTAGCTGTGATTCCTACTGCTGCCATTGTCTGTGCAGTCACATCCAGAAGAAGGTTCACAGTTACATGAATCTGCTGGGAAAACATTTAGTGGAAAAAGGGGCAAATAGAGTTAATAGCTGTTTTGGGGTGAGTCCTACGTTTCTTATCTTCCTTTAGGTCCTCTTTCTCAAAAAGGAGAGTCTTTTCTTACAGAAATAATCTTTCCCTTTGAAGACAGAAGGGTCAAGGTTTTTGTTTGTTTGTTTGTTTTCCTTTCTCTTCCCATTGATACCCCTAGGAAGCACAAATTGGGGTATCAACTGCCAATGACTTCTTATGAGGATAGTTGAATAGCCTACGAAATATTCCTGTCTAATATCCTATGGTTGAACAATTATTTCCCTATATGTTATCTTTGCTTAAGATACATTGAGGTGTAAGGTAAATGCTACTTCAATTAAAGACTTTTTCTACCAAACACAGTGAGGAGGAACAAAAATCTCATACTTTCTCTATAAATTGGCTTTCCCCTCAACTCCTTGCATTATTTACCCCAAAGAAAACTGCAAAATGGTGCTAGAATCATCTCTCACGTAGGTCCATCTTCCCTGAGTTGGAGTCTATTCTAATTCTGACCTGGCATCTATTTTGTTTACAAAAGTTTTCAGTGTCTCTACTCTGATGGAACTCATTCCAATCTACTTTTAACATTTCTTAAGAGCAGGAACAAATGGGAGCAAATGATTGTGTGCTTTTTTGCTATTTTAAAGGGAGCCAAGAGAGTCTGCACAATTAGTATTTATGTGGCAAGAGTTAGTCCTAGGCTAGGAATAAGCTAAAGGTGGTGAAATGTGTTCTGTGTAGCACGGGCTAAATTCTGATCACACCACGCTTTCAGATAATTCAGAGTCTCCTCTCTATCCTTGCAGACTACTCTCCCTGCCCTTCGTACAGATAGTTTATATCTGTAAGTTGGCTAATATTTAAAGAAAGTCAACAAATTCGGGGTCACTTTGTTACCCACAGGTCTGATGTTCCGTAGCCAGTACTCATATAGAAGTCCTACAAACCATAACGGCCAATCTGAAAATTCATCCACCAGAAAAAAGACTCCTTCTGGTCAGTACCATGGAACATGTAATCAACCAGCCTCTGAGATTTAAATATAGGCTAAATAGGCTGTAAGGGAGTGTATTATCTTTCAAGAAAGATTTCAAATAGAGTTACACTTAAAAAGAAAGATTTTTGGTCACTATGAGTTTCAGTTTGGGTTTAGATATATCAGCAGCATCTGTTTTTATTTCATTCAGTATAAAAATTCCTTTTGGTATTTCTAGGTAAAAATGCATATTCAATTTAAAAATTTGAAATAAGGTTTTAGCAAGGTAAAGAGCTATAAGGGTTAACCCAATTCAGTACATATTAAAAATTTGGAAACATAAATTCACACATACCAATGGATGAGGTAGTTGGTTAGACTTTCATGTACAAAGTGTTGTCACCAGTATTAATTTTTCATCCTTTTCTTGTAAAAGAAACCCACAAAACAAATATGGCTATAGTTTCTTATCTTATATTTGTATTAATTTAAATTTACATGTATTTAAAAATTGTTCTTTGTATTACTAAGAACACCCAGAAGCCATGCAAATTTGAGGTGTTGTTCAGCAGTTATTGATGTTCTTACATTTCAAATAATATTTAGGCTTTACAGATTTTATTTTTTCTGATTGTGACAACAATATTCTATTTCCTCCCCAAATTTGGGCAATGCTACAATGTCCCTTAAGTGATATCCTTTAGGACTGACAGGGTATGGATATGTGTCTATTATGTGAGTGTAGTTGAGTGTGAGGGCACTGGTACTCAGAGTGATGTTAAAGAAGGCACCTACTTGGAGAGCAGAGTCTTGGACAAAACGTGAGTAAAGTAGGTTCGAGTGCAAATCTTTGTTCTTTCAGCCATGTCTAAATCTCAGATTCACCTGTTCATCTAATAGTAATAACCTAACTTTAAGGATTCGTGTGGAAATTAGACAATATAATATCAAATACCTTGGCACCTAATAAGTACTCCATGAATATTTGTTGGTTTTCCAACTTGAAGACTAGCTCATTATCTGACTTAGCTGTTATGTACCCCGAATACAGCATAATTATAATATCAACAAGAATTTGCAGTTAAAGTAAAGTAGATCTTTTCCTTTTACAAGCACTTTTACCAACATTATTTCACAGAATTTTACCTCAGCACTTCCCAAGGAATTATCTTTCTTCTGTCTATTGCAGGATCATTGTAACAAAGAAAAAAAATAACTGATATAAAATGCTTTGAAATACTACATACACACATACATATACATATTTTTAGATAAGACATTGCTAATATTATTTTGACTTTTTCCTGATATAGTGTATGTGTATTTCTGAAGATTATAACAAAATAAATGAGAATAATAGATCATAAAATTGCCAAATTGATTTCATTTGAATATCACACTTTTCTGAAAGTATTTTTATGCTTAAACTCTTTTATTCTAAAGAGTACAGTGTATGTTTGTAGATGTACTTTCTTAAGACTAAATTCTGTATGAGGAAATACAAAAAGATTTGTTTCTAATGGAAACTTGAGATGAAATATAAAACTAGAATCTACAGATAACATTATTTTAAATATCATAGTATGGATACTCTTCTTTTCTCCCTCTCATACAAAAATATCATTACCTAATTTTCTAGTTCACTGGAAAAGTATGGACTGGAGTGAAAGGAGGTATCCTCCACCTTGGCCTTCCCAGAGAAAGTTTGTGAATTACTCTCCATGCATTTGAAATGGTGTCTAAACACGGAATCATTTGGGACTAAACCACATTGCAGGGAGATGGCCTCTGAGGCTTACGTGAATCTGGCTAAAGTGGTCTGTTTGATCATCAAGCACATTTCAATGCTGATACCATGCTTGGCACTCTGCTGGGCATGGCAATCAATCCTTCAAACAGAATGACAAGATCTGTTATCTTTGATCTGTCATTTTTGCCAAAGGAAAATACCTAAAGGAAGAGCAAAAATTAGTGATTGCTGGAAAAGGCATAGGCAGTTAGATTTTGAACAGCAACAGTCATCTTCCAATGAAGGAAGGAGGAAAAGACGGCAACTGGACCTCTGTAAGGCGGAGTATTAAGCCACCCAAGAAAATCTATTCATCCACTGGCATATTTAGGCTCACAGAATGGTATGTTTGAAAGGAATTTTAGGGAAACAGAGTGAGGTTCTGAAACTTGCAGATGGTCACGTAGGTCTTAAATCATAAATAATAAAACCTCTCTGCTACTCATAAGAGAGGGCAGCATAACAGTAAAGAGCATGGGTTCAGAGAAAGATCACTTTTGGCTGAATCCAGTTTCTGCCTCTTAGTGTCTGTATAATTTGGAGCAGTCATTTAACATTTCTGTGCCTTAGTTTCCTCATTTGAAAAATGAGGACAATAATATACTCATTTCATACAGTTGTTCTGAGGATTAAATACTGTAGCCTATAAAAAGAGAGTCTGCAAGTGCCTAGAACATAATCAATAGCTATAATATATAATAGGAATTATTATTATTAATACTACCAGCACAGAAAACCGTTTCTACTTCTTCATGTGATACTAGTTCAGTGTATCCATTTACAATTTGGAAAAGTTGAATGAGAACCAAGTCCTTTATGTGAACAAAAGATTATAGTCAAATGAAAATGCTATATTCTGGTGAACATTCTTCATATAGCCTTTCTAGTGCCTTAAATGTTATCAATTGAAGTTGTTATTTAAGTAGCAGTCTATTCAGACTTCTGATACGAAGAATTTGCTTTTAATGGAAAATATCTATGTTATCCTAAGTTATGAAACCCAGTGACCCTGGCTTAAGTATTCTCCCCAGAAGCTTCTACTGTATGCTGAGCACAGAATAAAGATATAGATTGAAGAAAATTTATTTCAGATATTATAGATGGGAGGCAAAGCTATATGTGGAAGCAGGCCATGAAAAATGCAACCTCAACTTTCCTTTTGAACCCATAATAATTTATCTCAGAAACAATGTTGAGTTCCCTGAACTGTAAGGTAAGTAACTTGCCCCAAGCTTTAAATCTTCTGTAAGGAATAAGTCATTGCTGTGACTTGTGCTTTAAGCACTGTGCTCCATGGGTTGGAACTGTGAACATTACCTGGCATACTTTAGGGAGGTGAGAATCTGAAGCACAATGTGATTAGGCTAAATTCTCCAGGAAAAAAAAAATACTTTGCAGATGAGGAATCATCAACATTAATCAATCAGTCACAACATCTCATTTAAGGATAAACTGTCCCGGAGGTACTGAAACACTTATTCACTCATTCAAACATTTTGACTACTTTCTTTATTCATGTATTCTAGGCCTATTTACTGAGCATCTACTTCATGGCAGGCACTGTGCTAGGCACTAAGGATGTAGTGGTGAATGCAATGAAGTCCCTCTGCTCGTGGAGCTGACCCTCTTTTGGCCACACCCTGTATCAGGGATACACAGATGAATTAAATCTCTGTAAGGTGTTCCAGATAAAGAGAGAGAAAGGAAAATGGCAACAGAATTTGGTGTGGTCAGGGGTATGGGACTACTGTGACCTCTGAAGGCCAGGAAGGGTTTCCTGGAGAAATGAGTTTCAAATTTACTTCTGAAGGGCAAAGAAGAGTCAATCAGTGGTTATTCTAGGCAGAGAGAGAGCAGCTTTTACCAAGGCACACAAAGGTGAGAAGAAACTGCCGATGGCTGCATGGCCAGAAAATAAATCTGGAGAGTTATAAAGAGACCAGAAGATGAAAGGTCTTGAAATCATGTTTCATAATTTTATACTTTATCCTAGGACAACTAGATGCTAATGATGGATGTTAATCAAGGAGTGACATAAGCATATTTCAACTGTAATATAGAGAATGGGTTGAAATGCAGAGAATGGATTGGCAGAAAGCATACCAATAGGGAGAATGTCACAGGACTGAACAGATGAGTAGTGATGCAGTCTAAACAAAGTCAGTGATCGTGGGGATGGAAATAATTGGGCAAGTTTGAAAAACATTATGGAAGTAATTGCCTGGTAGTGGGCGGTAAGAGAGAGGGTGGAATAATAGTTGACTCCCAGGTTTCTAGCATAGGAAACTGAGTAGAAGATGATGTCATTCATTAAGAGACAAAGGTGGAGGAGCAAATTCAGGATAAGGAACTATGATTAGTTTAGTTTTGAAGATAATGAGTTTGTGTTGTCTGTGAGTCAGATAAGTGGAGATGTTCAGTAGGTTGTAGAATGTGCAGCCTGAAGATCTGAAGGGAGCTATGGACTGATGTTGTAGATGGCAGATCATGGGGTCAGGATCTTGGAAAACACTAGCATTGAAGATGTGAGCACAGAAGGAGAAGATTGAGCAGAGAGGGACAAAGGGCTAGGTGACAAATCAAGGGTAAATGGAGTTACAGAAAAGAATGGAAAAATGGGAGAAGGAGGTCTAAGAAAGATGATGTATTCAGCATTGAATATTGAGAAAGCTCACCTACAGTAGGTGCTGAAGTTTTTTGTTGGATGTAGTAACAAAAATGACATTCACTAGTAGAGTGACCATCTGTCTGAGTTTGCTTGAAACCTGTTGTTCTAGCATCATTATTATTAACACCCTGTAGTGCCTAAGTTTGGATAATAAGTTATATCATCATCCGTGTCATTGATCAGTGTGAATAGTTTCAGCAGCATGTCAAAGATAGATTGCAATGAGTGTAGGGAAGAACTGGAGAAGGAAGACACTAGGTGAGGCCATTTTCTGAAAGGGCTGTTGGAGAAGGAATTTTAACATCAGGTGGGCATTGAACTAGACAGATTTTGAAATTTCTTCCAATTCTGGGAAGAGTTTGTAGTACTATTTTCCTTTACTGTTATGAGTCCTCAAAATTAGTGAGAAGTAAGACTCTTCTGTTTCTTACAGAACATCACAGAGCTAAATTCTATTTTCTTACAAGTTATTTTACAAAGCCAATATTTTATAAATCAAATTATTTTTATTATTCTATTGTCTTGAAAATGAATACCAGTTACTTAAACTGTCTTTTATCTCCTCCATATCCAAAGACATATAAAGTAGAAATAAGTGAGCTGATTGTCTCCCTTAAGAAATTACTGTTAGTCCTAAATTAAGCAGAACAATCATCATTTAAGTAATTTTGTATGATAAAGCATTACCAATAAAGATTAGATTGGGATTCAATATTCTACCTCTTATTGCAGAAAAGATTGATGTAAGAAATCTAGGAAAAATACATGCCTCTAAGTTTATTTATACTTAGTGTGTCTTCTGATTTTTGGAACTTCCAGGTTAGACCAAACAGATGGCTGCAAGAGTTTAAGCATTTATATTTAAAATAAGATACAAACAGTATGAGTGTTCCTCTGTATATCATTTTGGTGGAGAAATCATAAAGAATGTATCTGAGGGTGTTAAAATGTCGTAAGTAAAACAGCATCTTAGGAAAACAGGCAGGTTATATACAATGGAAGGATTTTTAAGCCTATATGGATATTGGGTTGGGTAGAGAGCCAACCAAGAGTCTCAAGTCCCTCTACTTTCGTAGTTAAAAGAATGGCAAATGCAAATAATAAAGCCATTTGCAAATGTCCTTGTAAGCCTCCTTGCCCATTGTTGAATTTGTTATTGGAGGTCAAGTTTCCAGCCATAAGCCCGTTCCCATCCCGTCTCTTCACATATACTGGTGGAGGACTCCTGTGAATCATGAACACCGGTGGGGTTAAAATAGGGGAAATTTTTTATAGTTAAGATGTAAATGGCTGGCTTTAAGAAAGTGGGGGAAGGGATATTTCTGTGAAAGATACTTCTATTTGAGAAAAGAGGCCAATGGGAAGCATTAAATTGTACCATAGCTATAATTTCTCTTCCATATCTAGGCCTGTGAGTGGTCCCATAAAGCATGCTGTCACAGAGAAGTATCCTTCTCTCTTCTCACTGTTTCTTAAGGTAATTAATAAAAGTGCATGCTTTTGCTAATCTGATCAAGCACTATTAAGTTAACTAGTCAATAGAACTGAAATGTTCCCAAACATATTTTAAATATTTGCATATTAGATATTCAAGTTGTCTATAATCAACTTATGCTCAATATCCCATTTATCATTTGTTCTTTGGACACCTAATCTAATCAGACCCACAGCCTAATATACTATTTTTCTATCTAAGTTTCAATTAATTTGCCCAGACTTTCTTTGTATCATCTCTCTTTTGTTTCTTTTGTGTGTATTTGTTTTTCAGTAAGCAATGGCCTCAGTTTTGCTTCTCTTTTGGATGAACACCACTACCTAGGGCCTGAATGTGAAAGAAGACCCTCTATTTGTCTGTTCTGGGGCAGTCTGGTAGTAAAACACTGTTGAATGGGACACAGTTTCAGCAGACCATCAGGTGAATGGGACCAGTCTCTCTTCTTCCAAAATATCAGAAGTTAAGCACTTGGAACGGAGATTTGGCCAAGATGACCCATTTACAGGCTGGACTCAGTCCAGAGACTATAGAGAAAGCTCGCCTGGAACTGAATGAAAACCCAGATGTTTTACATCAGGATATTCAGCAAGTCAGGGACATGATAATCACCAGGCCTGACATTGGATTTTTACGTACAGATGATGCCTTCATCCTGAGATTTCTCCGAGCCAGGAAGTTTCACCAAGCGGATGCCTTTAGACTCCTGGCTCAGTATTTCCAGTACCGCCAGCTAAACCTGGACATGTTCAAAAACTTCAAGGCAGATGATCCCGGCATTAAGAGGGCTCTGATCGATGGATTCCCTGGGGTGCTGGAAAACCGAGACCATTACGGCAGGAAGATTCTTTTGCTGTTTGCAGCCAATTGGGATCAGAGTAGGTAAATGTAGATAGTGTCTTTACTTGGTTTTTCCTTACTATAAGCATCATCACTGCATGTTTGGGGTTGTATAGCTTTACATGTAATGAACTTTCATTAAAAAAAGAATATTTCACATGTTCACCCAGGAAGCTTTAAGGCCACAGGTGTGCTGTTCTCAAAAGGCAATTCCAGATGAACAACAGAATTGTAACATTAGAGTTGTAAGAGACCTTAGAAGTCATTATTCTTTTCATCAAAGTGGGTCATTCACTTTAGTAAAATTGAAACTGGATCTTCTAGAAGAACCATATATTCTGTCTTTGGTGTTCTCATCTTTAATAACAAAAATAAAAATGGCATTAGTAGATGGCTTAATATCAAGTATTTTCAATGCATAAAATAGTTTCTTGGATCCTCTCCATGACTTGAATTACCTCTATTTCTCTTGAGTGCCAGACATTTCTATCCAAATCCCTGCTAGACATTTCTCCCTGAAAGACCTAAAAGGGACCCCAAACTTGATATATCCCAAGCATCATCTTTCTCACTCTACCTGCTATGTCATCGACCTAGTATCTCAAGCCAGAAATCCAGGAGCCATCCTTGACTGCCCCTTGCTTTGGTCTTTACATCCAATTAATTGGCAAGTCCTACCACTTTCTTCTTATAAACCTATGAAATCTCTTCACTTCTCTTTGCTTCCATTACTATTGCCTTAATTTAGGTTCTCATCATTTCTTCTCTCATTACTGCAACAGTTTCTTAGCTAGTATCCCTGCCTCTAGTCTCATCTCTTCTGAGTCATTCTAGGTTACACCATAGCTGGGGTGACCCTTTCAAAATTCTGTTACATCACTTCCCTGATTAAAATTCTTCAATGACCTGCAAAGCTATTGAAATAAAGTAAGGTTCTTATGATCCACCTTCTGCATTTCCTCCTCTGCTTCATCTGCCCTTCGTCACATTCTCTGGTCCAGCTGGTTGGGACTATAAGCCTTGCCTTGAACAGTTGAGGTTTTTAAATGCCTTCCGCCCTTTGGACTTGACCTGTCAGACACCCAAAGGAGAGACAACCATCCCCTATCCCAACTCCAATCATCCAACTCCAACACAATTTGCCTACTGATGCATCTTTATGGTCTTTGAGAAAGGTAGTCTTCTTCCACTTGCCTCCCAAACCTGTTTTTCTCAGGCACTCTACCTCTGTTTATATTTATATTAATGCAGTTACAATGGAAGTGTAACAGCTACTGTTATCATAGCTAACATTTTGTATACTAATGACAAGCTCTGCTAAGCATTAGTATATATTACCTCATTTAACCCACCTGAGAACTTTGCATGATAGATATTAGTACTATGACCCCTCTTTTACCTTTGATGACATAACGCTTTTAGAAGTTAAGGAACTCACTCATGTTACACAACTAGTGAATACAGAGTGGGAGTTGGGCAATGGTAGTCTGATGTGAGAGCCAGTTGTCTTAACCCGACTTTATTGTAATTGTGTGTTTACTTTGTGTATTCTTACCCCTCTTCCCAAGACTGCAGGTTCCTTGAGGGCAGGGGATCATGTCTTTTTCATATTTATATCTTTGGTACATGGCACAATACCCAATGAATGTTGAATGAGAAAGAATAATGAATCAATTTCCAAAACATCACCCATGAATTGAACTTTCACAGAGATATAATCATTAACATTCTTATGTTTCATGGGGAGACATACGTTTAAACTAAAAATATATCAACCTCCATAACCATTAAAAGGAATTTCTAAAGTGCCTCTTCACTGCCTCATGTCACTACTCTTTCTCTTCAAGATGATAACAGTGTAGGGCACCTTGGTGACCACTGGCTGTTTTGTGGTTGATAGTTTGGGGTGGGGTCGTCTAATCCTGGAAAGGTATTTGCATATTTTAACACTATCAATCTATAATTTGGTCAGGACTCCACCTGGGTCTGGGCTACCTTTCCATGTTTCTACCCTGTTATTCTGTAATGATATGGCATAACGTATCATATATCATATCATAATTAACATAATTAATGATGAGTCTCTCACTACATTGCTTCACTGATGAGACAGATTTTTAGGTCTTAAGATTCATCCATCTTTATCATTCACTCAACAAACATTCAGTGAGTATAGACTTTGTGCCAGAGCTTGTCTTAGGACACTGAGGACAGCGATGAGAACACACAATCCCTGCCAGTGAGGACACCATTGTTCAGCCGGATGCTTAACAATGGTGCAAACATATAGGCGGCTCACTCCATTAGCTGTTACACTTCCATTGTAACTGCATTAATATAAATATAAACAGAGGTAGAGTGCCTGAGAAAAACAGGTTTGGGAGGCAAGTGGAAGAAGACTACCTTTCTCAACTCCATATAGGAGTTGCACTCCAACTGCAATAGAATAATTCTTTCTGAGACACCAACTCATTAGTACAGGACATCTGTGTAAACTAGAGGCAACAGCCTCCCCAAAAGGGCACATTAACATTTTGGATTTTGAAATAAGAAAGTATCGATAATTCTGGGGAATAATTGTATTAGTCCAATCTTGCATTGCTAAAAGGAATTACCTGAGACTGGGCAATTTATGAAGGAAAGAAGTTTAATTGACTCACAGTTCTGCAGGCTGCATAGAAAGCATTGCTAGGGAGACCTCAGGAAACTTATAATCATGGCAGAAGGTGAAGAGGAGGCAGGCACATCTTCACATAATGGGGCAGGAGAGAGAGAATGAGGGAAAGGTGCCACACACTTTTAAACAACCAGATCTCCTGAGAATTCTCTCACTAGACAGCACTAGGTTGATGGTGCTTAACTGTTAAAAACCACCCCCATTATCCAATCACCTCCCACCAGGCCCCACCTCCAACACTGTGGATTACAACTCAACATGAGATTTGGATGGGGACATGGAGCCAAACCATATCATTAATTGTGCTGACTTCATTTATGCTTAGTTGTTTTCAGTGTTCTAGAACTTCCATCTGCTAAGACAAGTGAGGTAAAGAACATCAGTAAGTGGGGACATACACATAAAGAAATGAGCCATAGTCAAATATTTTATTTTGTGTTAGGATTTGGTCCATGTATATCCCAAAATGTGTTGTTAAGAAGAAGAAGAAACAAATCTCTTAGTAAATAATCCAAATGTTTATGGTTATGATAACCTCAAACAAATTACTTCACCTCTCTGTTTCTCAATTCTCTCTTGTGTAAAGTAAGAAGTTTGAACTATGCAATTCCTGAGATACTTGCTAGCTCTAATGGCTCATGAATCTATAATTTGGTCAGGACTCCACCTGGGTCTGGGCTACCTTTCCATGTTTCTACCCTGTTATTCTGTAATGATATGGCATAACGGAGCTTATTCAGCCTGATCCTATGGATGGGAAGCGACTTAAAAATTCACTTTATGGTCTCCTAATTTGCTACACTTTTTAAAGTAATCTCTCTTTGCACTGTCCTGCTCCACATTTGTCAAACTGTGCAATATTATTTGTCCCAGACCATTATGGTTTTAACAAAATGGTTGTGATGACAAGGCTATTCCACTGGCAGCCAAATATTCAATGCAAACAAGCCTCAGTTTGAATTTAGATATTGTCATGTTGTTTACTGGTTATATAACTTTTGACAAGCAACCTCCCTGAGACTCAGTTTTCTCATCTGTAGGTTGGGAATGAGAGTGATGTCTATCTAATAGCATGGTTGGGAGGAATGAATGACATAACACACTGAAAAAACACAGCTTATTGTCTGATACACTGTAAGCACTCTAGATATTAGCTTCTAGTATTATCACTAATACTATAAAAGATTCCATGTAAAAGGTAATAGAGGAAACATGGTAAAATGAGTTGCAACCGGGGGCTGGAGTACAATATTTACAATATTTGAAAATGGGAATGGGGCAATGAATGTGAACTATGGCATGCCCATCCTAAGCACCTGTTTGCTTTCTTCCCCAACATGTTTCCTTTCACACAGACCCAGCCCAGTGGGGCCCAAAAGGCCTGGAAAGGCTGACACAGCTTTGCAAGGAAATGGCTTCATTCTCACCGGGGGCCTGAGATGACTGGGAAGTCATTTGAATATCTCATGTGAAAGGTTTACTAATATTAAAATGGTTATGAATATTTATTAAGACAGTGTAAATCTCATTCATCTGAACCCAGACACATAGACAAAAGCTCAGAACAGTGAGCGATGGGAAGCACTATCCCCTGAGGGCTCGTGCCAGGCTCTGTCTGCTTGGGTTCAACATGGCAACCGAGGCATAGGCAGTGCTTGGGCTACCTGAGCATAAACTGGCCTTGTCCAGACATTGGACCTCAGCAGAGAGCTGACTTCTTCATTTTCTGAGGCTGCCAGGCTGAACTGAAACCAGATGGATTCAATCAGCGCCCATGGATTTATTCAAAAAATGAACTTGGCCTTCCAGAGTGAGCAGAGTTTGTATCCCAGTTCCCCAGCTTCGTATGTCACGGAGACCTAGGGGACACTGTTGGTCGATGAGTCCTCTGATTTTTCCTGCCTAAACTCCTATCGGCATTGGCAATAATTCACCATTTGCCCCTTTAAGATCTGATGAAAAATAAATTCATTTCTTGCTTCTCTCTAAGCTGCAGACTTGCACTTGGTCATAAGCCCAATTTGCCATGAATGCCCCAGTGCTGGAGAAGAAAATCTGAGCATAAAGGGGCACATCTGTTTTTTCTGGATTTCACTCAGTTAAAAAGAATAAAAGGTTAAAATTGGTCAAGTTATTTTACTTTCTGGAGTCTCAATTGTATCAGGTGGAAACGATAAGATATCTGGCATATGGGGCTATTGCAAGAATCAATCACAATTGCCCTTTTTGGTGGTGTCCAGAGGCCAAATAGAAGAGTGATTAAGTGCACATACTCTGACACCGGATGACCAGCTTCCAATCCCAGTTCCTCCTAACCTGCCATGGGGTCTTGAGCAAGTTGCTTAAATCCTTATTACCCTCAGTTTCTCACCTGTAAAGTAGGGGTGATGAGGATCATAGGTGAGTACTAGTTGGTGCTCAGTAAATGGGATTTGTTTCTTAAGAAAAAAAATCAAATCAGGCAAATACCTAGGATACTGGGTCAAAAGATGTACTGTATTTTGTAATAATTTGTTATTGAGGTTATATATATATATAATATATATATAACATCTTTTCCATATTTTAGTGTACAGTTCAGTGGCAGTATATACAATTATATTCTTTGTTCACCCTTCATCCTGCCTCCCTGCCCCCTTACCCTCTCTGGTAACCACCAACCTACTCTCTATCTTTATAAGATTCACGTTTTTACCTCCTGCATGTGAGTGAGAACATGAAATATTTGTCTTTCAGTGCCTGGATTATTTCACATAACATAATGGCCTTCAGTTCCATCCATGTTGCTGCTAAGGACAGAATTCATTCTTTATATGGCTGAATAATATTTTGTTGTATGTATACACACTCTATTTTCTCTTTTTTAACTTTTAAGTTCAGGGTACACTTGCAGGTTTGTTATACAGGTAAATTTGTGTCATGGGGTTCTTTTATACAGATTATTTCATCACTCAGCTATTAAGCCGAGTACTCATTAGTTAGTTTTCTTGGTCCTCCCACCTCCCACTCTCTACCCTCTTAAAGGCCCCAGTGTTTGTAGCTCCCCTTTATGTGTCCATGTGTTCTCAACATTTAGGTCTTACTTATAAGTGAGGAAATGTGGTATTTGGTTTTCTGTTCTTGTATTAATTTGCTAAGGATAATGGCTTCAGCTCCATCCATGTCCCTGCAAAGGACATTATCTCACTCTTTTTATGGCTGCATAGTATTTCATGATGTATATCCAGTCTATCACTGATGGGCATATAGGTTGATTCCATGTCTTTGCTATTGTGACTACTGCTGCAGTGAACATACACTTGCATGTTTCTTTAATAGAATGATTTACATTCCTTTGGGTATATATCCAGTAATAGGATTACTGGGTCAAGTGGTATTTCTGTCTTCAGGTCTTTGAGGAACTGTGACACTGTTTTCCACAATCTTTGAACTAATTTACACTTCCACCAACAGTGTATAAGTATTGTCTTCTTTCCACAACTTCACCACCATCTGTTATTTTTTACTTTAATAATAGCCACTCCAACTGTTATGAGATGGTACCTCACTGTGGTTTTGATTTGCATTTCTCTAATGATCAGTGATGTTGAGCCATTTTTCACATGATTGTTGACCACATAAATGTCTTCTTTTGAGAAGTGTCTGTTCATGTCCTTGCCTACTTTTCTATGGGATTGTTTTTTCCTTGTAAATTTGTTTAAATTCCTTACAGATGATGGATATTAGACCATTGTGGGATGCGTTATATGCAAAAATTTTCTCTCATTCTGTAGGTTGTCCGTTTACTCTGTTGATAGTTTCTTTTGTTGAATACCACATTTTCTTTTTATTTATTTATTTACTTATTTATTATTATTATACTTTAAGTTCTAGGGTACATGTGCATAACGTGCAGGTTTGTTACATATGTATATTTGTGCCATGTTGGTGTGCTGCATCCATCAACTCGTCAGCACCCATCAACTCGTCATTTACATCAGGTATAACTCCCAGTGCAATCCTTCCCCCCTCCCCATAATAGGCCCCGGTGTGTGATGTTCCTCTTCCCGAGTCCAAGTGATCTCATTGTTCAGTTCCCACCTCTGAGTGAGAACATGCGAATACCACATTTTATTTACCCATTCATCTGATGATTGGTACTCAGGTTTATTTCATTTGTTGGCTATTGTTAATAGCGTTGCCATAAACATGGGAGTGTAGATATCTCTTTAATATACTGATTAATTTCTTTTGGCTCTACCCAGTAGTGCAATTACTGGATCATGTGAACATTCTAGTTTGTATTTGTTTGAGGAACCTCCATACCGTTCTTCATAGTAGCTCTACTAACTTATATCCCCTCCAGCAATGTGTGAGTGTTCCCCTTTCTCCACATCTTTGTCAACATCTACAAGATGTACCCTCTAAGTGCTGCAGCATTTGAGACCATTACCAGGTTTCCTCCACCTAGAAAAGTATACAAAATACAACTGAGAACCCGTAGCTACCCATAAGAGCAGACAGTTCTCTGCAAAGACCTCTGTGATAGTTCAGTTGTGGCTGAGAAGCTCTAAGAAGTCACCTTGTTTTAGTGATCCTACCTATTATTTTATTATATTCTCAAGATATAAGAAATGAATGGGGGGTTGGTGGTGAATCCAGATAATAAAAGCCCCAGAAGACACTATAATAGTATCCATTAGTGTTGTGTAGACCAGCTGGTCCCCAAGTATCTTGATGGGGGAAAAACAGTTGGAAATGCATTGCAAGTCATAATATATAAAATTACACGAAGATTCTTTTGTCAGTGTATTGCTTGTTTCTCATAATTAAAAACTCAGAAATCAGCAACCAGGTTGAAAACTAGATGAAAAATTGGTCCCTTAAAGAAGAAGAGGCACTTGAAGGATGAGTTAAGTTAGGGTAATTTACTAAAGAGGAAAGAAAGTTGATAAACATTTTGATTAGAGTCATTGTAAGAAGGCCAAGGATCCAGGAAGCTCTTTCTCCCCAGAATACAGAGCAAGGGCCAAAAAGTTGGATTGAAGATGAAGGAGTCTGAGCCAGGACCTCAGACTCAGGGCTGTAAAGATGAGGGATAGGGCAAAACTCAAGGGGTCACCAAGAAACTCCCATAATTAAATAAATGATATTGTAATAAAATATTTTAAAAACTCACAATGCAAAAAAATTCTTGATGAACAAAACATCTAATTTTTTAAAATTTACTTTGTAAAGGAAGCATGCTTACATTTGCCTTTTATTGCTAGATTTTTTTATTGTAATAGATTTAGGGGGTACAAATGCAGTTTTGTTACATGGTTATATTGTTTAGTAGTGAATTTTGGGCTTTTAGTATAACCACCCCTTGAATGGTGTACATTGCACTCAATAGGTAATTTCTAGCCTCTCTTCCCCCTCCCATCCTCCCACATTTTGTAGTCTCCAATGTCTATTATTCCACATTCTATGTCCATGTGTACATATTATTTAGCTCCCATTTATAAGAGAGAACATGTAATATTTGACTTTCTGTTTCTAAAATATCCAAATTTTAAAGAAGGCAGGATCAGTATTACTGATTTCCTTTTGGCTTCAGAATCCAACTTGGCTCAGGGCAGCACTGCTCAGACCAATCAGATTTCTCAGGGGAAGAACCTTAAGTTGGCTGCTGGTCAATTACATTACAGTACATAATACTGCACATATGTAGACTCTTCAGCTGCATAGTAGTCTTTATGGTTCTCAAGCATTTCCATGTACATTTTCTTATTCAATGCTCATAACCATTTGGCAGTTTCAGTATCACTAAGTTACTAATGACATAAAAATAGTTTCAGAAGGAGAAGACACTTCCTAGTCAAGAAGCAATATGACTCATCAATGGGAAAACTTGGCTCAGACTCAGAGCTTCCAACTCCAAGCTCATCCCAAAGGCATCTGAAGCCAATCACTCAGCCCCTGGGTGGTTAGATGTTTCAAAATACCCATGGAGCTTCTGAAAGACTGCAAGTGGGTTTCTTGGCGGAGAATGAGCATGTGCATGCGCACCATGAGTCATGGTGGAGGGGATCCGCGGTCTGGTGGTAGTGCTTCTTAGAAGGAGCACAGTCAGCGGGGGGAGCTGCTCAATCTTATCCGGTAGAATCGTATTAAGCACTATGAAATGCTTAGCATCCCCTCTTCCGGGCACTGTTATAACAAGGAAGACCTCCATATTTCCAGCACCCTTAGGGGAGCTGAGGTCCACTTGGAGAGCCCCCGATGGGGACTGTCTAGAAACATCTTAATATCAGCATCAGTAACTACCCGTTGTTAGGTGCTTTTGTGCCAAGTGTTTTGTATACACTATTTCTAAGGCCTACCATAGTCCCACAAGGATCTATGTTGGTACATGGGTAATATGTAACAGTGATGGAATTATTCCCTAGTCTGTCTGCACATAAAGACTATGCTTTCCCACTAAGTCCTATTTATGATCTCATTCCGATCCTGCACTCAGTTTCCAAAGTCTCTTTCAATCAAAAACTGAATCATTGGTATGTTGTTCAGTGGCAAAGTAGCCCCAGGGTCTAAATTCAAGTTTGTTTGTTTCTACATTCTTTCTTCTGCTCCCTCTCCCAGCCAAGAGGTAGAGGGTGCTCAATGTAAACAACGAAGCCATTCCCTGTGTATTCGAATGGGACTCAGGCAGTGATGCATGTGCATTAGAAGTTGGGTGCACCAGAAGTTGAGATGATTCTGAAGGCTCAACATCCAGGGCCTATACAGTCCTCGATGTGAGTGGGAAGAAAGAAAGTGGAGGGGGACTTGTTGGTTCGATTTGAAAGTGAAAAGGGTGCTGACCAATTGGCAAGTCTTATTATGCTTTAATGGAATGAATCCAAGTCTCCTTCATTCCTTCATGCACTCTGTAATACATATACTGAATGGTTACAGTCATCTGGCCTTGTGTGTTTCCTAAAGGTTCCAAGGTTGCATTCCTGATCTGAACTCATGGTCTCAGAATGACATCTCACAGCAGTTTTCCCACCTCCAAACTCCCCAGGCATGAAATGATGGAAAAATGAATGTTACTAGGATATTTGACCTTCTTTCCTTCACAATTGTGAACACTGTCATATTTACTTTCTAATGTAGAAAACCACCCCAAATCTGTTTGTTCTTAGGGGACAGGTGCTTTTCCACTTGCCCTTGTTTCTGGGAAGGTATTCAGCTGTTTCTTGTCCCCTCATGCCTTGCAGTAATTTATTTGATGGATACGCTGAAGATAGCAGCTTCCTCAAATGTCACCAGTCACTGCTGACCTGTGGCAGCCTCTAAAGGGCTAACATTGCAAAAGCCCCCACAGCTCTGTGGTGTGATTTGGCAGTGGGAGATGAGCATTAAGCACGTTCTTTCTTCTGATTAAAACCCCAAGGCTGTAGGTGGGATATAACTCTTCAAACTATAAATAAGCCCACTCATTGAGGTTTGCCTTTGGCTTTTGCAAGAGCGTTAAAGAGTTTTTTACAAGTAGCAGGAGGTCTGTGCCTCCTTCAGTTTGATTGTCCTCAGTTATAGGAACTTGTAGCATGAAAGGGGAAGATTTCTAATGTATCCATGGTGAATATTGGTGAGGAAAGAAGGAAGGAGGCAAGCCAGGGAAATGTTAGGCTTCTTACCAGGGCCATGAGGTAACCCTGCCCCCAAAGCCCAAAGCCTATTAAGAGAAACCCAAGAAAAGGTTTAACTGTCTTCCCTTTACACCAAAACATTTCCTGAATCTTTCTGGTGATAATCAATTTTTCTTTTGAGTTTGGGAATAAGTAAAAATAAACTGAAGAGAAGGGCAGTTATTACAACCACAAAAGCAAACAATATTGAGTACTTACTAATCTGTAATGCTCTTACGTAAGCACTACTAATAGCCATATTTTGCAGATGATGAAATTGGAACTTCAGAGAGGTTAGGTGATCTGTCCAAGGTCACACAGCTGGCAAGTGACTAAACCTGGCAAGATCTCAGACCTAACTTCTCATTTAAAGCACTGTGCTGCACAGCTTATCACTGGAACTCATTTACCAAATTTGGGGGCTGCAAAATCAGACATTAATGACAGATCTCCATGAGCTATCAGTAAGCAAGCCTTCACCTGTCACTTGAGGTCTCAAAATACTTTGAAAGGACCTCATAGCCCAAAAGACAAATCCTGTTGCCACATGCTCCAATCTCACAGAAACGTAGCCAACCAAATGTTCAAAATCCCTACCCAATGCCTGCCCTAATTATTTGACAATAGTAACAGTGATGACAAAAACAACTTTGATTTTTCTTTTAATTCCAGCCCAGCAAAGGACACTGAATATTGCTTGAAATGTTTTACAAAAATTGGTCATAATCTGAGCCTGATTTAAGATAGCGATTGAAGGCATCATTTCTGCCTTGCATTGAAATGAGTGTTCATATAGAGACTTTCTGTTGGCAAACAGAATCCCAGCTCAGTTGCTACCAGTGCTGTGACCTTGGCAAGATGTGTACTCCTTTTACCCTTGTTTTTCTCCTTTGTTGGGTAATAATACGTATTTTGTAGAACTGTGAGGATGAAATGAGGTACTAGAGAAGAAGGGGTCAGACAGGCAGATAGTCATTTCCTTTCTTCCATAAGTGAGCTGGTTTTCCTATTTTGACCTAATCCAGAGCCTAAAACGCTCAAGATATGATTTCTCATTTAGTATAAAGAGCTGATAAACAGAATATATCACTGTTGTGTGCTTCTAAAAAGTTGTTGATTGATGAGGGATGAAGTTAGGAGAGTTTATAGTGTGCCTTGATTCTGGCTTCCTCGACCCACTGCCTGTTTATATGGTGTGCCATGTGTGTCAGCCAAATAGTTCTTTGAATATTTCTTTTATTCTCCCTTCTTCCTCTAACAATCTCCTTGTAAGATATACCCTACCACCTGCTCTCTAATTCTACTTCATCCAAGGCTCAGCTGCTTTCTACCCACCATCAACGTCCCCTTACAATTGCACTCAGAACCTTAAAAACTTGCCTGTTAGAAGTCATCTTTCCCACAGATTGGATGGGAGAGCAGTGGGGTCTCAGCTTAGAGATAACACAGCAGTGTACACCCCTGTGTGCCCGGTTGGCTGCCCATCAGGAAGATGTCAGCCGTTACAGGGCTCCGACAATGCCACTACAAAGGCAGGGTGGACTTCCAGGGAGGGGGCTGTACTGACCTGGAGAACAAGGTTTTATTGACAGCATATCTTTCCAGGCCAGCTGCTCCTCTGAAATTCTCACTTATAAACTCAGAAGTTAAAAAGACATAACATTCATTAGCTTGTAGATAAAAAAATCTCCTCTGATGGCTAGAAATCCAAGGGCCTAAGAATAACTTCCTCCTTCTCAGAGCAAGTCCCAGTGAAGGCAGCCAATGCTAAGCTCGCTCAATTAGTTGATTTGAAATTGTGCTGTCATCTGGGAGCATGACCTGTGTTGGCTTTTCCAAAGGTCAGTGGCAGTAAAAGAAGGCATATAGAAAGGGCATTTTAAAAACACGATGTTGCCTGTATGCTACATTCATTGTTGGATTTTCTAATAAGCATAGCTGGCTTTCTGAATGAATGCATTGCAAGTTCTGAGGCCTTTTCCTGCACTGAGGCTCTTCTGGGCTATTCATTGCTTTCCCCAGTTCTCAATAAGCCAGGAAAGCAAGTTTTGTCCCCTTCATAAGGAAGATACTATAGAGCCAAGAAGTAAAGCCCCTGGCACAAGGCCAAACTCCAACCCCCAGTTCCTGTGTCCAGAGCCTCACCTCTATAACCACCTGCCAGCTCCCCTGCCCTTTCGATATGGTTCCCAGATAATCACTCGGAACAGTGATATACGGAACCTTAAACAGCCACTGGGAATGATTAAGTGCCCATGCTTCGCTTTAGTTGTAAATCAAGCTCCAAAGCCATTTATTGTGAGTGTTCTATAAAGCAGTAGAAGTTATTGCCACTATGCTGCAAAATATAACGTCAGACAAGAAAATAAAGATAGGGTAGATTTTGCTGTGAAGGTTTTAAAGTGATGTGTTGTTTTTTCTTTGCACATTCTTTCTGTTTCTCACCATTTTTCTCTTCTCTTTGCTTCTATTTCTTCCCTGTCTCCAATACTCCCTGATAAGTATCTCCAGATCTAATTTCAAATATGGCATTCCCATAAATAACAGCAGTGCCTTTCTGGATTATAGAGTGTTAATGTTAATAATACTCCCAGGCATTGAGCACCTCCCTGAGCACATGGTTTCATTTAATCCTCACAACAATTTATGAAGGAGATGTTGTTATTCTCATTTTCAATAGAGGGTATTTAATCTTGACAAAATCACAAAGCTTGTTAGTGCTTTGATCTCTCTCTCCTTCTTCATGCTGCCTAATTATGTTTGGGGCCTGCTGTTGGGGATTGTGCCACCTAATCTCTGATGACTCACAATTTGTTGCAAAGTTCTTACTAAAGAATCTTTATGGCTTCCTAATGAAGTTCGTTCAGTCTCTTTGCCATACATTTTGGCACATAAAACCTTAATCATTCAGCACTACTTTCCTTATGCAAAGGACATCTTCCACTTGAGTCAAACAATTCTCCCCACTCTCCCCTCCTGCTCCTCCTGCATCATAGCTCTTCCTACCTTTGCATATACAGTTCCTCCCATTCAGTCTTCATTCCTATAACGTGGTGCACATGGCCCTACATGAGAAGAGGCCTCAAACCCAGCAGGGAAGCTGGGACCTCAGAGGAATCATCCTGCAGGGCTTCTCTAGCTTTAAGGAGAAGTAAGAGTGAGCAGGTGAAGGGAAGGGAGTGTGAAGGAGGCTGTTTGAGACAAAAGGGTACACCATGTAAGGGTCTTGGAAGAAAGAGCTTGCCGACCTGGGGAAACCTCAGTTGGTTCCAGTAAGCACAGAAAATAAAGGCCCACACAGTGACAGTTGAGGCTGAGGAGGTGGGCTGAGTCTGGAAATGGAGGAATTTGGGCTTTATCCTAAGGACAATCAAGTTCTGCTCATCCTTCCAAGCTCATATTCACACAAAGGATTGGAGTAGATATGAGTATGCCAGGCATTTAGGAGAGAACACAGGAGGGATCAGTGCTGCCTCAGCCATGGCAAGGGATGCTCCTCTTTACCTTACACTTTCTCGTGCTTCCTGGAAGCTCCTAGAGACAGGGAACTGTGTCTTTTCTCCTTGGTATCCATGAGTACAGTGCAGGGGGTAGTGGTGTCCTGTTGGTTGCCTGACATGTGCAGAGAAATCTGAAGCAATGAAAAGCCCAAACCAGGGAGACTCTTTCTAGACTCTTCCCAACAAGAGCATTCCTGTTGAGTTGACTGGAGTTGTGTGCAACTGAACTTGAGAATGAGGGAGGAAGAGACTAGAATGCTCCTGCCTAGTCCTTGCCTACTGATCCACAGCATGGCCTAACGAAGAGAGAGCACGTTGTCGAGGCAGTAGTGGGAGCGAGGGCACCACCTGGGAGTCATGGGCTCTGCAGGGGCTCTGTCCGCAATGTGACTTGAGCTCTGGGTGCCAACTTCCTCTTCTGAAAGTAAGGATGTGCAAACAGATGACTCATCATTTTCTCTCAACTCATAAATTTTATATTCTTTGTGTGTCATTGTGCACAAGATGGAGTTAAGAAAGGTTTTGATGTTACAGAAATCTCCACTGTTCAAGATGCTGCTTTCCATGGAGAGCTTGGGGAAGGGAAGCTTTGTGAATGGTGTTTTGTACTCAGTGTCTCCCTTTCCCTGACAGGTTCGTGTAGATTCTGGTGAATCTCATGAGTTTCTGAGGAGTTAGTCCGTCCTATAATTTTATAGCATGCATCTTGATTAGTATATCACACCACCATGGGTAGAGTATTTCAGTTTCATATTTAATTTCTAAAGTTTTCTGAAACAATACTGTAATGCCTCATTTACTTTATATCTTTGTAAGAGAAGAGGGCATTCCAGAGAAATTAAATTTCCAAGTAGTTGAGGTCTACATTTTATTTTATTTTACTTATTTATTTTTTTTGAGACGGAGTCTGGCTCTGTCGCCCGGGCTGGAGTGCAGTGGCCGGATCTCAGCTCACTGCAAGCTCCGCCTCCCGGGTTTACGCCATTCTCCTGCCTCAGCCTCCCGAGTAGCTGGGACTACAGGAACCAGCCACCTCGCCCGGCTAGCTTTTTGTATTCTTTTTTTAGTAGAGACGGGGTTTCACCGTGTTAGCCAGGATGGTCTCGAACTCCTGACCTCGTGATCCGCCCGTCTCGGCCTCCCGAAGTGCTGGGATTACAGGCTTGAGCCACCACGCCCGGCCGAGGTCTACATTTTAAAGGCCAGTTTTAAAATTTTATTTTGTTTAGGACTGGTTCAAAATGCATAAGCATACAAAAGAACTTAAGAACTTGAAAAAGCAAAAATAAAATAAAATAAAAACGAGGAAGCTAATCTTGGAATATGTTCTGTACTCTCTTCCCTTGTTAAATTAATACTTTCTTCATGATGCATGGCGACTACAGTGAATTTAAATGATTATACCCTGGGCTGTGAACCAACCATCCTGATGAAGATTCTTAGAGAATTACGAAGAGCTCCGTTCCCAGCTACAAGACCCATACTGCCATGTTTTATAAGTCTTTCTAATATCTTTTTGCTGTTGTTGTTGTTACTTCTTTCTCCTTTTAGCTGTCAATTCAAATTGCTGTTAATGAGCCTGCTTTGAAAACTCCTCTCCTTCTAATTTTCTGTAGCTTAGGAAGCCAGAAAACTGAGCTTGTTGAATTATGTGTTATAGATGAGAACCTATGGGGAATCCCAAGAAATAAAGTAAATGATCTGTAGCAGTGCATGAATTTTATAACATCTCATCGGTATGCTTGGAAATGTAGTTCTGCCCAGCGGACCAGCAGGCAAGCATGAAGTATCTTCCTCTGCAGCATCTGTTTGGAGCTATATAAAATGGAAAACCTAGGCAGTTTTTCATCCAAGGTTTCTCCAACCTTGGATTCATGTACTATGTCCATCTCTGATTTTTGTATTTTTCTTCTCTCTAATACTCTCCCCAGCCTAACAGAAAGCGACTTGCATCTTCATTTGAACTTGAACTAAAACCCAGTTTTACCAAAGTGGTGTCTGTCCTTTGAATTTTCATTTTTAGACTTTTTGAGCTATTAAAGATAAGGCTTTGTCTTTGACCAACGATGTATTGGGGAAGGGGAGAGATAAAGTAGCATATCTTTCTGTTTATCTTTTAGTACCTCCTTGTCTTCCTTCCATATTTACTCTAAGGCAGTGAAAATTCAAATATCATTGCCACCGGGCTCATTCCCTTTGGTGCCCTCATCTGAGCTATCACCTGCTTATTTTCAGGGTGGTCATTGTGATATGTATGACTATGATCCCGCTACCATGCCCACAATTTTCATATTTATAGATTTACACTTATACTGCTTTGGTCCCTCCAGTACCAGATACTCGCAGATAGGGACAGGGGCAGGGTCATTGACAAGGGTCACCAGCTCTACAACATCATAGTGGGAGAGGGAAATATGGGCCATAATTTCTTCCCTCACCTCTGCAGTGGTCTATGTGGTTAAAGCTATTGAATAAGTGGAGCCCCTTAACCTGGTTTATTCTTTATAAATATATAAATATATATACTTTATATATAAAAATATATGTACTTTATATATTTATAAATAAATATATATACTTTATATGTATATATAAATATATATATATACTTTAAGTTCTGGGATACATGTGCAGAACTTGGAGGTTTGTTACATAGGTATGTATGTGCCATGGTGGTTTGCTGCACCCATCAACCCATCATCTACATTAGGTATTTCTCCTAATGCTATCCCTCCCCTAGTCCCCAACCCCCCAACAGGCCCTGGTGTGTGATGTTCCCCTCCCTGTGTCCATGTGTTCTCATTGTTCAGCTCCCACTTATGGGTGAGAACATGCGGTGTTTGGTTTTCTGTTCCTGTGTTAGTTTGCTGAGAATGATGGTTTCCAGCTTCATTCATGTCCTTCCAAAGAACATGAACTCATCCTTTTTTATGGCTGCATAGTATTCCATGGTGTATATGTGCCACATTTTCTTTACCCAGTCTATCCATTTGACCCAGCAATCCCATTACTGGGCATACACCCAAAGGATTATAAATCATTCTACTATAAAGACACATGCACACATATGTTTATTGCAGCACTTTTCACAATAGCAAAGATTTGGAACCAACCCAAACACCTGGTTTACTCTTAACCCGAGGATACTGATCTTTGCTCTACAATTGGCTACTGTGAATACATGAATCTCTTGAAATGTAGACATGTGCTTTTGGTGGAGGAGAAGGTGCTCAGCTTCTATCAGATTCTTAAGACTGTCACAACCCAAAGAAGTTTAAGAATCACCATATTATACTCTCCTTCTACTTGTTAACTCAAGAGCATAGTTCTGTGGTGTACTGGGGAGGCAAATATCCTATTGGGATAGTATTACAGAATGACCATCAAATGAATTGATTGCTCTATCCTAACTATGAAGTGTTGCATGATTGTAAGACTAAGCATTCTCATAGAAGAAAATAATGAAAATAAAGAAAGTATAAGGACATTAAAAATTATCTCATCACTTAGATAGAACCATAGTTTACACTGAGAATTAAGATATATTTTGCTCTCTCTCACATACACACATACAATTGAACATCCACTATGTATAGCTTTCTGAGTCTAGACAGGACAGCACTGTGACGAAAGCTCAGGTACTGTGGCTAGATTGTCTGAGTGTGAGTCAGGGCTCCATCACTTTCCCATTGCCTGAGCCTAGGCTAGTTTATTTAAACATTCTGTGCCTCAATTTTCTCACCTATACAATGAGGATAATAGTATCTACCTTTAAGGGTTGTATTGAGAATTAAAGGAGCTAATACAAGTAAACGTCCATAAAAATGTCTGGCCCATCATTAGCACTCAATAAAGGTCAACTATTTTTATTACTCTGCTTTTTTCACTTAAAATTATATTGTGGACACTTTATTAGGTTACTAAATATTGTCATAGTTCACTTGTTTGCTACTATAGCAAAATACCTGGGGATGGGTAATTTATAAACAGCAGAAGTTGATTTCTCAGAGTTCTGGAGCCTGGGAAGCCTAAGATCAAGGGACTGACAAGTTCCCTTGTCTGGTGAGGGTTGTTGTCTGCTTCTAAGATGGCGCCTTGTTGCTGCTTCTTCTGGAGGGCAGGAATGCTGTGTCCTCACATGGTGGAAAGCAGATAGGCAAGTGAGTCAAATCCTGGGGAAGCCTCTTTTATAATGACCTTACTCCTGTTCCTGAGGGGAGGAGTCCTCATGATAGTTTGAAATTCAATCCTAGACATTAGGCTATTTCCAATCTTTCACCAGTATAAATATTGGTACATCTTTACATATGAATATTCTCCCATGTCTTCAATTTTTATCCCCTAGGATTTATTCCAAGAAGTGGAATTAATGAGCAATAAAAATGTTTAGGGCTCTTGGCCCATGTGGTTTTCCAGAAATGTTGTTCCATCTCTATTTCCACCAGCAGTCTACTAGAGCACCCATTTCTCTTTGCCTCACAATACAATGCATTATTATCCATACCCTATTGAGCACCACTGTTGGTCTGAACAAGTTTTATTTTTTTCTTCACTTCTCCATTTTCCTTCTGGTTTAGAAGTTACCTATTTCTGTATTTTACACGTTATTTCCAAAATTTTAATGTAGATGCTTCGCAGTATATTTTGCTTAAAATGTCCAAAATCAGTCACTATTTCTATTCTCATCCAGAATAAAAATGCTTCAGCTTGACTCTGAACTCTCTTATCTTTAAAATCACTGCCTGCTGTCTATGGTTTTAGTTGTATCATGTACTCAACACCATGGTTACTATTATTGTTTGTTATTACTTGCAGTCAAAGCCTGTGCAAATTTATCAAGTTGTTTTACCAATTTCTTTGCTCACTGTGAAACCTTGCACCCCAGTTCCGTTTGTGGGTTCATTTCCCTTCTTACTGAAGTAAGGGACTGTAGATAGTAAACTCTCTTAACAACCTGTGTTTGCTTGAAAATATTATTTCTTCTTTTTGCTTAAATTATGTCAGTGTGTATTTAGTTGTAAATTGAAATTATTTTCCCTGAACCCTCTGAAGATGTTAATTAATAGCATTCTTGTTGCTTTAAAAAGCGTGTTGTCAGTCTAACTGCTGTTTCTTTGTAGTAATCTGGTTTTTCTCTCTGGTGGCTTCAAATTTTTCACTTTGTGGTGTTCTGTAGCGGAGTTAAGATGTTTTTAATACCATTGTTTTTAAATTCTGCCTGGCACTTAATATGTTTTTGTTTCACTCATTTTATTTATTCTTTCAAAGAATACTTATTGAGCACACACTGCATGCCAGATGTTTCCCAGATACCAGGAATACAGAGCTGAACAAGGAAGAAGTTCTGTTTTCAAGGACCTTAAGTACTCATGGAAGAGTTTATAGTCTTATGCTCAGATTTTCAATCTCAGGACTCATGCATTTCTGTAGTTCTAGAAAATTCTGTTTTATCTCTTTATTGCCTCACTTTTATTATTTTTATTATCTTCATATGAAATTCCCATTTGTCTTTTGCCAGAACTTCTCATTCTATTTTCAAGACTTTTAACTTTTCTTTCATATTTTCTAAATTTTTGTCTTTCTGTACAGCATTTGGGAAAACCTCTTAATCTCTTCTTCATTCTCTGCCAGTTCTGCACTCCAGTTCCCTAATTTTCTTTTAAGCCACATCTGGTCCTTTTTGTTCATTTGTTTGTTTTAAGAGATGATGGGGGTCTGTTATGTTGCTTAGGCTGGACTTGAAGCCCTGGGCTCTAAAGATCCTTCTGATTTGGCCTCCTAAAGAGCTAGAATTACAGGCATGAGTACCTGTACCTGACCTAAGTCTTATCTGTTTTTAATTCAATGTCTATAGTTTTTATTCTAATAATTTCTATTTGAATATTTTAAATCTATTTTTTCATGTTTTATTTGTATCTAAAATATTCTATTTTTTATCTTTGAATATTTTAAACATACATATTTTAAATTTTCTTCCAGATTATTCAATTAGCTATAGTCCTGGATGTAATTTCTCTATCTCTTTTGGTTGTTGACTCTACTATGGCATTGAATTTTGTCATGTTGTTTGTGGTTTTTATCACGAGCCCATTGTGGTGGGAATGATCTTCTACGGAGTCTCTAAGTGAGTCCTCTGCTCTTAGAGCAGCCCTATTACCTTTCTGTGGCCTCACTAATTTTGTACCCATTTTTATACTGCTTCCTTATGCAAGGATTTCTATACCAGATATTGGGCATTGAACCAATTAGGGGAGGTTAAGGATTAATTTTTGGTTTTGGCTCATTATTCCCCCCATGGACCCAGATGAAAGCCCCATTCTGTGTCATACCCAAAGACAGGAAGGCAATGTTCTCTTCACTCCTGTTACAACTAGGATTCCTCACTTCCAGCTCCTCAGTTTATGTGGGGAGACCAGTTTTAGTTTCAGTTCCAAGGCCTTGACTTCCATCTCCCTCTATGGAAGTGTTAAAGCCTTAACCCCTGAGAGGTAGATCTAGTTAATTTGCTCCATGAGGCTTCAAGATCCTCATTCCTCTGATGAGTCCTGCTTATTTATGACTCCTGGAGATTTCTTAGTTTTGACTCCAGTTATAAATTAACCCATTTAAATATATATTTATTCTACATTTCTGTTTGGTTGAGGAAAGATTAATGCTTTATTGTATTAGCTTATCCTGCCACCTTAAGCAGGATTTCTAATATATAAAGATAAATATATTTTTGCATATTTACCTTATATTTGTTCATCTTATATCTCTCATTTTCTTGAGTCTCAAACATACAATCACATTGTCTGAAATGTTGATAAATTTGTTCTCTATCTTAATCAAAAAGTTATGCCTTTAATTATTTTTGTATATGGTCTGTCATAAGCTGATAACAGTGTGTCAAATTCTTTTAATGTAATTGCATTTTTATCAATCTCTCTGTAGGTTTGCTTCCTTAAGTACTATATTATTCTTTATGTATTCAGCATTTATTATAGTTTCTATCCATATAAAATTATACCATTTATCCTTCTAATGATTATGACTTATCAGATATTAAAATTCTGTCTCTACATACAGCTCTTTTTTTTAGAGTTATCTACTCTGCCTTTGATCACCTTAATTGTTTTAAGCTTTTCTGTATTTTGTTTTATACACATTTCTTATAAGTTATAGTTGTTGTGGATGATGTTACTATTTAAAGATTTTTTTCTTTTTGCTATTTATGTGCTTTTTCGTTTGTTCATTTTTGCTGTATACATTTTATTTTTATTTGCTATTTTTCTGGCAATATTCTAAAAGATAAGTTTTTTAAAAAATAAAAGATAAGCTTTGTGCTTTCAGTGGCAATACTGGTTGACTTAGATTTTTCAAAGACAATCCTAGATCTGTACTAAATTAACTCTTACAGTAAATAAAAAGTTAGTAGTTTTAAAACCATTTGTCTTAGCTCATTTGGGCTTCTATTACAAAATACCATAAACTAGCATCTAAACAACAGAAATGTATTTCTCACAGTTCTGGCGGCTGGGAAGTCCAAGATCAAGGTACTGACAGATTCAGTGTCTGGCGAGAGCCTGTCTCCTCATTCATAGATGGTACCTTCTAACTGTGTCTTTATATGATAGTAGGAGAAAACAAGCTCTCTAGGGCTTCTTTTATAAGGGCACTGATCGCCCTAGAGCCCTCATGAGCTAATCTCTTTCCAAAGCCTCCATCTCTTAATTCCATCACCTTGGGGGTTAGAATTTCAACTTTTGAATTTGGGGGTTGGGGAACACAAACCTCAGAGCATAGCCCCATCTCTTGTAGAATATAGGAAGTGTGAGACTGTTTCCCTTTATACTAGTTTTTCCTTTACTCACTCTGTGTTATTGACACCATCATTTGTTTTCTGTTGACTTAAAAATAAAGTGATCGTTTCATTCACTTAAAAAAACCTATTGTAATCAATTTTATAACCATCTAAAACATGCTTAAAGCAAACATTTAAACTCATCTCTGCATGTGATTCATTTTTCTGCTTGATGTCTGTTTTTCCACCAAGATTTTCCCATTCTGGAAATGTTTTGATGTGTTTTTCATTGTCCCGGTGCAGATTTTTCAGTGACTTATTGAGGAAGCTTGCCTTGGCAGGAGAATTCTGCGTGCTTCAGTAGCTGAGGACCTGCCTGTGTTGTTTTCCCACGTGAGCTCTCAGGCTTTATCCATAGAAGTTCTGTGGTGGTTTGCTACCTTGCCTCCCAGCACTTTCACTTGCTGAAAAGGCTGAGAACAACCTGATTTTGATGTGGATTTTTTTTTTTTTTCTGGGTGACCTGATTTTTTTTCTTCTGGATGCCTGTAAGATTCTCTCCTATTCTTCTTGTTCCTCTTTTTCTTTTCAGATCCTGAAAAATTCCCACTGCATATGCGTGGGAATGGTTGTTATTCTGACATTTTGTTTTCTTGGAACATAATGCAAACTCTACATTCTCTACCTAAAGCATTTCTTTGTTTCAGGGAACATTTCCCATATTGCTTCGGTTGATGACTCTCTTATTACTGTTGTTCAGCGGTAGTGCTATACAGGTCCATGCAGTTCCTCCTACCAGGGTGACCCTCTTCACATCAGCTTCTTAAAGTTCCAGAGATGCCATATCCTCTGGGATTATATAAAAAGTGACAAATGATAAAATTTCATTTTGTTTTCAAATATTTTCTCTTGTTTCTTATAAGAAATCTACTTTAGGGGGAGAAATATCTTCAATCCTCTCTCCTTCACGTTTTTGCTCTGCTGTCATATTCTCAATGAGACTTACCTTGGCCACTCAAGTTAGCATTGCAATCCCTCTTCCTACTCGTACTCCAGATTCCCTGATTTTATTTTTTCTTTTCCATACATCTATCAGTTTCTAAAACATTATATATTTAGTTGTTTGTTTAACCTATTTTTTATGGTTGTCTTTCTTTCACCTGTACCCTAGCTCCACTAGAATATAAATTCCCAGAAGAATAGAGTTCTTTGTATGTTCTGTTCCCTGATATATCCAAGTACCCTAAACATCCCCTGGCACATAGTAGGTGCTCATTAAATATGTTTTGGATGAATGATTAAATTATTCAGTATGAGTAAATATCTAGGGATTTATGTTCTGTTTGCCCATATTTACAGAAATAGATGTGTTCTTCTCTAGTATTCATTACAGGCATGTAGAATGGAAACATGGTAGATCCCTTTGGAGACTGACGTGGATCCTTGGCAAGTTCCTTCAAGTCCTGATAGACGTAAGAAAGGGAAAGTGCACATTGGCTATAAGTTGGTGTCATCCTTCCAAAGATTCTGAGCCTTACATGAGGGGTGAGAGATGGAATAATGAGTAACTGGAATGTCATCTCTGTCCTGCACAATTGCCTCTGTGTGTTTGCTTTGGGTGCCTAGAGTTTGCTTAAGTAGTATACCTTAGGGATTTCCAGTGCCATCGGTGGTGTCAAAATTCTAGCAGCTCACCCAAAGAGCGTTTTACTCACTTTCTCTTATTAAGTAATGAATATAGAGAAGTTTACTGTTAACTGAAATGGAAAGATAGGGCAGCTCTTACTTTCTGGAAACAGGAATGGACTATTGGTAGGTTAGAATGATTCTTCGCATCTTCCTCAGCCTCCTCTTGCTGTTTTTGGAAGTAGTACTTTTCTCATCTCAATTAATCAATTAATTAATAAATTACTCCAAGAAAACTGAAGATTTCTGCTTGTTCTTCCTTTAACTAAAACACTTTTCAAGATTCAGTTAAAAATTATCTTCAATATAGATATTCACCAGTCTTTCCAAAAAAATTGAGTCTCCCTTACTTTTTACCTCCCAAATTTTACTGCTATGTCTCTTGTGATACTCAGCACAATCATCCTTAAATGTATCCTTAAGAAAGTGTGTGTGTTTTCTCTCTCCTAATACTTTATAGGCACCTAAGGAACAAATTGTCTCAGTTATGCATTGCTACATATTATTTCTTGCCTTTCCTATTTCTTATGATTCTGTGTGTTGACTAGGTGGCTTTTTCTGGAAGCCCACTCATGTGATGCATTTATTTGTGGGCAGGGAGAGTGTCATTTAAGTACTGAGTTCAGCTGGAATAGGTGGGATGGCCAGGCTTCTCTTTCAGCTCAGGTTTCCTTAGGGTTGGATTCTCAGGGCAGTTCTTCAAGAGGACAAAAGCAGAAGCTTTGAGGCCTCTTGAGGTCACAGGTCCTGTAGTGTCACTCCTCCATCCTGTTGACCAAAGCACATCACAAGACCTGTCCAGATACAAGGGGTAAGAAAGTCCATTCCACCTCTTGAGGGAGGAATTGCAAAGTAACATTGAAAAGGAACATATAGGTTGAAAGAAATTGCTGGGTGTTTTATTGTTGTTTCAAGATCTATCCTGTGCCCCATAATTCACACTTCTCTTATATGCAAAATATAGTCACATTCCACCAAAACTCTCACCTCAATTTTCAGTGTCAAGATAAAAGGCCATGTTTTGCCTCAGATCCAGAAGCGGACAAGGCTTCTCTGGTGCAGTGTCTTGAGAGTAGTACTCTTTTTTTTCAACTTTTATGTTAAGTTCAGGGTTACAAGTCCAGATGTGTTACAAAGGTAAGCTTGTGTCATGGGGGTTTGTTGTACAGATTATTTCATCACCCATGCATTAAGCCTCATACCCGTTAGTTATTTTTCCTGGCCCTCTCCCACCTTCTGCACTCCACTCTCCAACAGGCCATAGTGTGTGTTGTTCCCTCTGTGTATCTATGTGTTCTCATAATTTAGCTCCCACTTATAAGTCAGAACATGCAGTATTTGGTTTTCTGTCCTTGTGTTAGTTTGCTAAGGATAATGACCTCCAGCTCTATGTGTGTCCCTGCAAAGCACATGATCTCATTCTTTTTTTTTTATGGCTGCATAGTATTCCACAGTGTAAATATACCACATTTTCTTCATCCGGTCTATCACTGATTGGCATTTAGGTTGATTCTATTTCTTTGCTATTCTGAATAGCACTGCAATGAACATATATGTGCATGTTTCTTTATAATATAATGATTTATATTCCTTTGGGTATTGATGTGGTTTGACTCTGTGTCCCCACCCAAATCTTTTCTTGAATTGTGCTGCCATAATTCCCATATTTTGTGGGAGGGACCTGGTGGGAGACAATTTGAATCATGGGGGCAGTTTCCCCTATAATTTTCTCATAGTAGTGAATAAGTCTCATGAGATTGGATGGTTTTATCAGGGGTTTCTGCTTTTGCATCCTTCTCATTTTCTCTTGCTGCCACACTGTAAGAAGTGCCTTTCACCTCCCACCATGGTTCTGAGGCCTCCCCAGACATGTGGAACTGTAAGTCCAATTAAACCTCTTTTTCTTCTCAGTCTTGGATATGTCTTTGTTAGCAGCATGAAAATGAACTAATACAGTAAATTGGTACCAGGAGCTGGGTGTTGCTAAAAAGATACCAAAAAATGTGAAAGTGACTTTGGAACTGAATAACACGCAGAGGTTGGAACAGTTTGGAGGGCTCAGAAGAATACAGGAAAATGTGAGAAAGTTTGGAACCTCCTAGAGATTTGTTGAATGGCTTTGACAAAAATGTTGATAGTGATATGAACAATAAGTTCCAGACTGAGGTGGTCTCAGATGGAGATGAGGAACAGGTATTGCTGGGTTCAATGGTATTTCTGCCTCTAGGTCTTCAAGAAATTGCCACCCTGTCTTCCGTGATGGCTGAATTAATTTACACTCCCACCAACAGTGTATAAGCAGAGAACAGTAATTCTTGATCTAGAGATCTTGACATTTTAGTCAAGGCATCTACCCATACACCCAGCATATCATGGCATGGATAATTGCAATAGGCCTTTCTGCTAAAAATAAGGAAGAACAGGAAGCACATAGCAGCTCCTAGCTCTCAACAATTTTGAAGTCCAGCTGGGCCATATTGCCTACTTTAGGGACAAAAAATGTTCTTTGATAAGAGCTTATTTCTGCATTTTTGAAGTGGTTTCCTGGTTTATTATTCTCCTTGGCAATTTGCTCTGCCTTCTGGGCTCCTGGTTCTCCCCTCTGAGACATCTTTTCTTTTCTTTAAGAAATAACCTTTGCACACACACACACACACACACACAGTAACTATGTGAGGATGTGGATGTGTTAGGTAACTTGGTTGTGGTAATCATTTCACAATGTATACATATATAAAATTATCATCTGTATACCTTTAATATTTACAACTTTATTTGTCAATTATACCTCAATAAGCTTTAAGAGAAATAACCTATGTTTCCAGCTGAGTAGTGTTCTATAGAACATTGAAGGTCCAGAAGGCTCTTTGCTTTTTGGACTAGCAGTCTGTTTTGGTCTAAGCTATTAGTGTTTTTGTCATTGTGACTCTCTTAAAAACATTGTAAATTTCCTGAGTCTTCTCATTGTTTATGCCATGCACCATAAACCACATCTATTCTTGTTTTGAGATAGACTTCTCTGTATTTTAGGCAGATAGCTGCTGTGTGAAAACACCTTGAGTTTCTCAGATGTTCTTTTATCTAGCTGATAGCATCGACTGGGCACCATCTAAAACCTTTCTGAAGTTTTAACAAAGTCCAGAAACCATAGCTGTGATTTGATGTTTATGTTAAGACCCTCTCGTACATCAATAATTGTTTGCTAGCAGGAGAAACTGAGTATATGAAAGAGTTTTATTTTCCAACCCAACAAATCCTGGCCTTATATCCCTCCTCTAAAGTATACTAACAAACTGAAGAATTTCTTCTTTATAGTTCATCTCTCCCTGATACGTAGAAAAATGTGCCAAATAATGTTTTCCACTTTCTGCTAGATCCACAAGTTTATTAGCTCCACCGTCCATGCTCTACACTCTCAATTATCTCAGAAAAAACTCTTGCAAATGTACCACCATTTCATAACACGAGCTGCCTTTCCCCAACCTTAGAGATTTCCCCAGCCCATAGAGATTTCCTTACTGCTTTTCTAGCTTTTACTAATAGTCGTTTCACTGCCTTTCAGCCTTCATCTGCAACACAGAACTAAAACCAATGTCATATGTTTTAAGTCTTTGTTACAACAAAGGTACCAATTTGGGTCCATTGTATACTTTTAAATAGCAAGCTATATCAAAACTTAGTGGCTTAATATAACAGCGATTTATTATTTCTCATGATTATGTGACTTGAGTGCCTGGTTCTTTCCTGATTTTGGGTGGGTTCACTCATTCAACTGCATTCAGGTGTAGGGTCAGCTGTTAGTTGAGCTTAGGTGCAAGAGATGGAGAGCTTCAGGTAGTCTTTGATCTTGGACTTCTATACAGTATAGTGGCCACAGAGTTCTAAGAGAGAAAGGGCAAAAGTTGTGAAGTCTCTTTTTTTTTTTTGAGACAGAGTCTTGCTCTGTCACCCGGGCTGGAGTGCAGTAGCCGGATCTCAGCTCTCTGCAAGCTCCGCCTCCCGGGTTTATGCCATTCTCCTGCCTCAGCCTCCTGAGTAGCTGGGACTACAGGCGCCCACCACCTCGCCCGGCTAGTTTTTTGTATTTTTTAGTAGAGACGGGGTTTCACAGTGTTAGCCAGGATGGTCTCGATCTCCTGACCTCGTGATCCGCCCGTCTCGGCCTCCGAAAGTGCTGGGATTACAGGCTTGAGCCACCGCGCCCGGGCAAGTTGTGAAGTCTCTTGAAGTGGACTTTGGAACTCACAGATTCCTTGTACCACATTCTATTTGTCAAAGAAAGCTACATAACCAGCTTGGTTTGAAGAGGTGCAAGAAGCTTCTACCTCTGGGTAGGAGGTGCAGCATAATCACAGTACAGAGGAAGATGTCACCTGAGATGGGAGGAATTTGTGACCATTAAACAATGTACCACAGAAACCAAATCCTCTTAGTTTTTGTATACTTTATGGCATGAAGCAGATCATCTGACATAAATAAGTACTATAATCTATATTTATTGAAGTGAAGGAGAACAAAAGAAGAATTGAGGTCAATAATTCCAAATCTGATGTTCTATATAAAATAGACTTAACATTCAGATACTTTCAAAGGCATTTTCTTCTGATGATTTAGGAGGATTTCACTCCACATTATAAATGTAGCCAGAAAAATGCTTATTTTATCTTTTAGTTCTCGAAGACCCTAAAAACATGGCTCAGTTCAGTTAAAGCACTTTTGATTTGACAGCTCTCATGATACAATATTCAGGCTATCGTTAAGAGTGAGCTAAAGTAGATCTCTTTATGCTGGAAGCAAAGAAAATTCACACATGTGAATATATCTGGCCATATATGTCTGCATACATGAAACCATTAAGAAATGTAGACTGCATGAGATAATTCAAAGTGAATCCTTTAAGAATAGGCCAAATGTTCTCTCTTTAGTGAAAAAAAAGTGTTGTTTACATATATATTGCTGTACATTTTATCTTGAAGTAATCTAAATGATTTTAAATTCTAGTAATTTAAAGTGTCTTTGGTGCTGAGCGTAAACACCTATAGATATTGACACATTAGTGTTCTAATTGTCATGATAATGCTCTATTGTTTACAATCCAGAATCTCATTTTATATTTCTACTTATTATGGATAAAACAGTGAACAAGAAATTTCAAATTACTTTAGTACTGTTATTTGAATATAAATATTTTCTCTTCTAAATAGGTGCTTTAAAGACAAAGTCTACATATTATCTACTTTCCCATGACTAGCTCAGATCATTACATTTAGTTGGCCCTCAACATTTGCTGAATTAAATCAGAGATTCTAGTTCAAATGTCAACTATGACTTAAAAGTTTCAACTTTTTCATATGATTTGATTCCTGTGTGCACATTGAAAGTAAATGTTTTTCAGATATGTTCAAATGCATTTTGCTTACCCCCACCTATCAACATTTAGGACCTCTTACATTGTTAGTAGCATGGATTTCTCCTTCTCTGTGAAACAGATTGTGCAGTGGCCTTCTCTGGCTTGATCAATCTATATAGATTCAATAATATCCACCATGTGCCTGGAATCAGGACACTGAGGAGGGAAAAAGTAAACATCCCTACTCTAAAGACAGGCATTGTTTAATTAAAGAAATATTCACATAAATAATATTTGTAATCACAGCAACTACCATGTTTTCGCATGCCTACTCTTTGCCAAGTGCATTTTATGTGTTATCTTTCTTTCATCCAAGCACACTGTAAGTTAGGCAATTGTTATGCCTAATTCGTAAGTTGGGGAAAGGCTCTGGGAATTTCATGAACTTGCCTGAGACCATAGCTGTAGTAAATGGGTGAAGCAGGGATTCCAACTCAAATTCATTGTCACAGGCCATGCTTTTGCTGCCTTCTGGTCCAGGGAATAGCTGGATAGGGACACAAGGCAGAAAATTTAGAAAGAACCCAAAATAAGAGTGTGGGATCCTAGCTAAAGGAAAAGAGGAAAGAGGAATTATTGTTGTATTTTCTAATGGGGTATGTTTTGTGGCTAGGTGGAACTTGAACTTGAATTGAAAGGTAAGGATCAACCTGGACACACAGAATTGGCAGGATTCACATGGGCCAGCTACAGCTGGGTTAAGGTGGGCAGACTGCCCTAGACCCTTAGCCTGCATTGCCAGCTGTCCCCTTTCACCTTGCCTTGGCCAGTGGTTTTGTTTTTTTGTTTTTTTAAATCACTTGTCTTATCCTTATCAAAGCACTGTCATTTGTTTCTTCATTTAAAGCATCATACAAATCAATGACTTCCATAAAGTCTGCTCCAGACAGAAAATTCCCAGATGCCTTAGAAGCTCTCTAGCATGCATGTTCATTTCTCCTCTGCCTTAGATAGATTTCTCTCATCTGTGTTTTCATGTTTTCCCACTTATGTTGGTTGTCTCTCAGCAGGAGGGAAGTCTCCTGGAAACAAAGATTTGTCTTTTGTTATTAACTCCCCTCTATCTTCATCCTGCACTCTATTTACATTGGACATTTGAAAAATGTTACCAACAGACTAACTCAGAAGGATGTTGTGGAGAATAAATTAAGGCAATAAAATTATGAAAGACAACCCGCAGAAACTCGGTGGAATGGCACACTGTCTAGAATGGAATTTTTATTATTGTGTTTGCAAGTTAGACCTCTGCATTCTTGTACTTTTATCTTATCTTTATTTGCATTTAGTTTCTTCCTCTCTTTAACATTTCTATATTTTCTGTTTTTTTTCTCACTTTCCCTAATAATATTCTTTCTTTTAATTTGATTTTTATCAAGATAATAATGTAAATCATTTTGAAAGTCAAATAATATAAAAACCTTTAGAGAGAAGGCAGCATCTTTCTACCCCTCCTCATCTCTCTCTCTCTCTCATCTCCTTGCTCACGGGCAAATAATTTTAACTGGCCTAACTGTATCTTCTAGCATTTACTTGTGTATTTTGAAATAGCATGCACATACTGCTATTTATTGATTATTTTAGTTTTAGCTATTACTTAGTAATCCTACTATGAAAGTTTGATCCCACCTTGAACATGAATTTCCCCTCTTTCCAGCCTTTCCAAAGGGTTAAATCAACCTGGTGTTCAATAGATCAGTAGAGTGTCTACAGCTGACGTTAATCAATTGGACATTTCTATTATTATTATTATTACTATTATTATTATTATTATTATTATACTTTAAGTTCTAGGGTTCATGTTCACAATGTGCAGGTTTGTTACATACGTATGCATGTGCCATGTTGGTGTGCTGCACCCATTAACTCGTCATTTATGTTAGGTATATCTCCTAATGCTATCCCTCCCCTCTCCCCTCTCCCCACAATAGGCCCCGGTGTGTGATATTCCCCTTCCTGTGTCCAAATGATCTCATTGTTCAATTCCCACCTATGAGTGAGAACATGCGGTGTCTGGTTTTCTGTTCTTGCGATAGTTTGCTGAGAATGATGGTTTCCAGCTGCATCCATGTCCCTAAAAAGGACACAAACTCATCCTTTTCTATGGCTGCATAGTATTCCATGGTGTATATGTGCCACATTTTCTTAATCCAGTCTGTCACTGATGGACTTTTGGGTTGATTCCAAGTCTTTGCTATTGGAAATAGTGCCACAATGAACATACGAGTGCATGTGTCTTTATAGCAGCATGACTTATAATCCTTTGGGTATATACCCAGTAATGGGATGGCTGGGTCAAATGGTATTTCTAGTTCTAGATCCTTGAGGAATCGCCACACTGTTTTCCACAATGGTTGAACTAGTTTACAGTCCCACCAACAGTGTAAAAGTGTTCCTATTTCTCCACATCCTCTCCAACACCTGTTGTTTCCTGATTTGTTAATGATTGCCATTCTAACTAGTGTGAGATGGTATCTCATTGTGGTTTTGATTTGCATTTCTCTAATGGGCAATGATGATGAGTATTTTTTCCTGTGTCTGTTGGCTGTATGAATGTCTTCTTTTGAGAAGTGTCTGTTCATATCCTTTGCCCACTTTTTGATGGAGTTGTTTGTTTTTTTCTTGTAAATTTGTTTGAGTTCTTTCTAGGTTCTGGATATTAGCCCTTTGTCAGATGAGTAGATTGCAAAAATTTTCTCCCATTCTGTAGGTTGCTTGTTCGCTCTGATTGTAGTTTATTTTACTGTACAGAAGCTCTTTAGTTTAATTAGATACCATTTGTCAATTTTGACTTTTGTCGCTGTTGCTTTTGGTGTTTTAGACATGAAGTCCTTGCCCATGCCTATGTCCTGAATGGCATTACCTAGGTTTTCTTCTGGGGTTTTTGTGGTTTTAGGTCTAACATTTAAGTCTCAAATCTATCTTGAGTTAATTTTCATATAAGGAGTAAGGAAAGGATCCAGTTTCAGCTTTCTACTTATGGCTAGCCAATTTTCCCAGCACCATTTATTAAATAGGGAATCCTTTCCCCATTTCTTGTTTTTGTCAGGTTTGTCAAAGATCAGATGGCTGTAGATGTGTGGTATTATTTCTGAGGGCTCTGTTCTGTCCCATTGGTCTACATCTCTGTTTTGGTACCAGTACCATGCTGTTTTGGTTACTGTAGCCTTGTAGTATAGTTTCAAGTCAGGCAGCATTATGCCTCCAGCTTTGTTCTTTTGACTTGGAATTGTCTTGGCAATGAGGGCTCTTTTTTGGTTCCATATGAACTTTAAAGCAGTTTTTTCCAATTCTGTGAAAAAACTCATTGGTAGCTTGATGGGGATGGCATTGAATCTATAAATTACCCTGGGCAGTATGGCCATTTTCACAATATTGATTCTTCCTGTCCATGAGCATGGTATATTCTTCCATTTGTTTGTGTCCTCTTTTATTTCACTGAGCAGTGGTTTGTAGTTCTCCTTGAAGAGGTCCTTTACATCCCTTGTAAGTTGGATTCCTAGGTATTTTATTCTCTTTGAGGCTATTGTGAATGGGAGTTCATTCATGATTTGGCTCTCTGTTTGTCTGCTACTAGTGTATAAGAATGCTTATGATTTTTGCACATTAATTTTGTATCCTGAGACTTTGCAGAAGTTGCTTATCAGTTGAAGGAGATTTTGGGCTGAGATGATGGGATTTTCTAAATATACAATAATGTCATCATCTGCAAACAGGGACAATTTGACTTTTTCTTTTCCTAACTGAATACCCTTTATTTCTTTTTCTTGCCTGAATGCCCTAGCCAGAACTTCCAACACTATGTTAAATAGGAGTGGTGAGAGAGGACATCCCTGTCTTGTGCCAGTTTTCAAAGGGAATGCTTCCAGTTTTGCCCATTCAGTATATATTGGCTGTGGGTTTGTCATAAATAGCTCTTATTATTTTGAGATACGTTCCATCAAAACCAAATTTATTGAGAGTTTTTAGCATGAAGGGCTGTTGAGTTTTGTCAAAGGCCTTTTCTGCATCTATTGAGATAATCATGTGGTTTTTGTCTTTGGTTCTGTTTATATGCTGGATTACATTTATTGATTTGCATATGTTGAACCAGCCTTGCATCCCAGTGATGAAACCCACTTGATCATGGTGGATAAGCTTTTTGATGTGCTCCTGGATTCGGTTTGCCAGTATTTTATTGAGGATTTTTGCATCGATGCTCATCAGGGATATCGGTCTAAAATTCTCTTTTTTTGTTGTGTCTCTCCCAGACTTTGGTATCAGGATGATGATGGCCTGACAAAATGAGTTAGGGAGGATTCTCCCTTTTTCTACTGATTGGAATAGTTTCAGAAGGAATGGTACCAACTCCTCTTTGTACCTCTGGTACAATTCGGCTGTGAATCCATCTGGTCCTGGACTTTTGGTTAGTAGGCTATTAATTATTGCCTCAATTTCAGAGCCTGCTATTGGTCTATTCAGGGATTCAACTTCTTCCTGGTTTAGTCTTGGGAGAGTGTAAATGTCCAGGAAATTATCCATTTCTTCTAGGTTTTCTAGTTTCTTTGCGTAGAGGTGTTTATAGTATTCTCTGATGGTAGTTTGTATTTCTATGGGGTCAGTGGTGATATCCCCTTTATCATTTTTTGTTGAGTCTATTTGATTCTTCTCTCTTTTCTTCTTTATTAGTCTTGATAGCGGTCTATCAATTTTGTTGATCTTTTCAAAAAACCAGCTCCTGGATTCATTGATTTTTTGAAGGGTTTTTTTTTTATGTCTCTATCTCCTTCAGTTCTGCTCTTATCTTAGTCATTTCTTGCCTTCTGCTAGCTTTCAAATGTGTTTGCTCTTGCTTCTCTAGTTCTTTTAATTGTGATGCTAGGGTGTCAATTTTAGATCTTTCCTGCTTTCTTTTGTGGGCATTTAGTGCTATAAATTTCCCTCTACACACTGCTTTAAATGTGTCCCAGAGATTCTGGTATGTTGTATCTTTGTTCTCATTGGTTTCAAAGAACATCTTTATTTCTGTCTTGATTTTGTTATGTACCCAGTAGTCATTCAGGAGCAGATTGTTCAGTTTCCATGTAGTTGAGTGGTTTTGATTGAATTTCTTAGTCGTGAGTTCTAGTTTGATTGCACTGTGGTCTGAGAGAAAGTTAGTTATAATTTCTGTTCTTTTACATTTACTGAGGAGTGCTTTACTTCCAACTATGTGGTCAATTTTGGAATAAGTGCAATGTGGTGCTGAGAAGAATGTATATTCTGTTGATTTGGGGTGGAGAGTTCTGTAGCTGTCTATTAGGTCTGCTTGGTGTAGAGATGAGTTCAATTCCTGGATATACTTGTTAACTTTATGTCTCATTGATCTGTCTACTGTTGACAGTGGGGTGTTAAAGTCTCCCATTATTTTTGTATGGGAGTCTGAGTCTCTTTGTAAGTCTCTAAGGACTTGCTTTATGAATCTGGGTGCTCCTGTATTGGGTGAATATATATTTAGGATAGTTAGCTCTTCCTGACGAATTGATCCCTTTACCATTATGTAATGGCCTTCTTTATCTCTTTTGATCTTTGATGGTTTAAAGTCTGTTTTATCAGAGACTAGGATTGCAACCCCTGCTCTTTTTTGTTTTCCATTTGCATAGTAGATCTTCCTCCATTCCTTTATTTTGAACCTCTGCATGTCTCTGCATGTGAGATGGGTCTGCTGAATACAGCAAACTGATGGGTCTTGACTCTTTATCCAATTTGCCAGTCTGTGTCTTTTAATTGGAGCATTTAGTCCATTTACATTTAAGGTTAATATTGTTATGTGTGAACTTGATCCTGTCATTATTATATTAGTTGGTTATTTTGCTCGTTAGTTGATGCAGTTTCTTCCTAGCATTGATGGACTTTACATTTTGGCATGTTTTTGCAATGGCTGGTACCTGTTGTTCCTTTCCATGTTTAGTGTTTCCTTCAGAATCTCTTGTAGGGCAGGCCTGGTGGTGACAAAATCTCTAAGCATTTGCGTGTCTGTAAAGGGTTTTATTTCTCCTTCACTTATGAAACTTAGTTTGGCTGGATATGAAATTCTGGGTTGAAAATTCTTTTCTTTAAGAATGTTGAATATTGGCCCCCACTCTCTTCTGGCTTCTAGAGTTTCCGCCGAGGGATCTACTGTTAATCTGATGGGCTTCCCTTTGTGGGTAACCCGACCTTTGTCTCTGGCTGCCCTTAACATTTTTTCCTTCATTTCAAACTTTGGTGAATCTGACAGTTATGTGTCTTGGAGTTGCTCTTCTCGAGGAATACCTTTGTGACATTCTCTGTATTTCCTGAATTTGAATGTTGGCCTGCCTTACTAGGTTGGGGAAGTTCTCCTGGATGATATCCTGCAGAGTGTTTTCCAACTTGGTTCCATTTTCCCCGTCACTTTAGGGCACACTGATCAGACGTAGATTTGGTCTTTTCACATAATCCCATATTTCTTGGAGGCTTTGTTCATTTCTTTTTACTCTTTTTTCTCTACACTTCTCTTCTTGCTTCATTTCATTCATTTGATCTTCAATCAGTGATACTCTTTCTTCCAGTTGATCAAGTTGGTTACTGAAGCTTGTGCATTTGTCATGTAGTTCTCATGTCATAGTTTTCATCTCTATCAGTTCTTTTAAGGTCTTCTCTGCATTGATTATTCTAGTTATCCATTCATCCATTCTTTTTTCAAGGTTTTTAGTTTCTTTGCACCAGTTACGTGGTTCCTCTAGCTCTGAGAAGTTTGATCGATTGAAACCTTCTTCTCTCAACTCGTCAAAGTCATTCTCCATCCAGCTTTGTTCCATTTCTGGTGATGAGCTGCATTCCTTTGGAGGGGAAGGTGAGCTTTGATTTTTTGAATTTCCAGCTTTTCTGCACTGCTTTTTCCCCATCTTTGTGGTTTTATCTGCCTTTGGTCTTTGATGATGGTGACTTACTGATGGGGTTTTGGTGTGGGTGTCCTTTCTGTTTGTTAATTTTCCTTCTAACAGTCAGGACCCTCAGCTGCAGGTCTGTTGGAGTTTTCTTGAGGTCCACTCCAGACCATTTGCCTGAGTATCAGCTGCAGAGGCTTCAGAAGATAGAATATTGCTGAACAGCAAGTGTTGCTGTCTGATTCTTGCTCTGGATGCTTCATCTCAGGGGTGTACCCAGCCATGTGAGGTGTGAGGTGTCGGTCTGCATCTAGTGGGGGATGTCTCCCAGTTAGGCTACTCAGGGGTCAGGGACCCACTTGAGCAGGCAGTCTGTCTGTGTGCATTTGAGCAGGCAGTCTGTCCGTTCTCAGATCTCAACCTCCATGCTGGGAGAACCACTGCTCTCTTCAAAGCTCAGTTGAAAATGCAGAAATCACAGGCTGGAGCTATTCCTATTCGGCCATCTCAATTGGACATTTTGGAATAGCTGGAAGATAATAACCCAAATCTTCCTAGCATAAAGGAAAGAGAGATATTTAAGGTGATAGATGCCCCAATTACCTTGATTTTATTATACAAATATATCAAATTAGCATATGTGCTTTAAAAAAGTACATCTATTGTGTATCAATAAAACAAACAAAAACAAATAGTTGAATCACAATTTGAAGCTAAATCAATATTTGTCATTTATATTATGATCACTATATGAATATTATTTATAGTTAGTCATATTAAAAAGCTGATCACAGTTTGAATATTCCTTTAAGTAAAAACCTATGATGACTTTCCCTTCCCTATATAACATTTTGCCATCCCTTCAGTTAGTAATTGCTTTAACAAGAATTTCTTGAATGTTCTATGCATCCAGTACTGCCTATTGATCTGAGGGACAAAGACCCCTTGTCCTTGCCATGAGCATTAGACTCTAAAGTTTAGAGGGTTCCCTTTAGCTTTCCCCTAGCCTCAGCTTTCTCCATGCAGCAAGAAACCCATGGTGGGGAGGGAGGGAGATGTGCCCACCTGCAGCTTGTACCGCTCTAACTTTCTAAACATTGCTTTTGAAACCCAGGACCCCAGAATTCCCTGCCCAGGTGATCCCAATTCCCCTTCCTGGTTCCTTCTTGCAAAGCCAGATGGTGCTTCTGTGTGTACCATCTCCAAGATTGGACTCCAAGGCTGAAGACTGACCAAGGAGCAGCTATTGTTACAATGTCCACGGACTTGTGCAAGAACCTTCATGGTAAAGAAAGGCGCTTTACCATGAGGGTTCTTGTGCAAGTCCAGGAAATAGTTGGGAAGGGACACTTGGCAGAAAATTTAGAAAGAACCCCAAATAAGAGTGTGGGACCCCAGCTAAAAGAAAAGAGGAGAAAGAAATTATTGTTGTATTTTCTGATGGGGGACGTTAGAAAATACATGCCCCTTCTGGATAGCGTGGGCTGCAGGCTGGAGGTCTTCTTAGTCTTTACCCGGCCTTCCAATGTAAGGGACCAGTGTGTGTGCACTTAAGATTAACTCACCTTCAGCAGTGATGGGACTAAATTTCCTCTCAGTTTGTTCACACACATTGACTAATATCTTCAGTTAGAGAAGTCTCTACTTTTACAGTCATCCAAATCCACCAGCCCTGCTATACAGATATACATCACTTCTCTTCTTCATCCTTTTTGGAATCCCTTTTGGTTTGTTTCTCCTCTGTGTTGTTTCTGCTATTTTCTGGATCCCATGACATCTTCTTTCTTGATTTGTCTTGAGATACACCGCAGGTTGAAAAATATTGTATGGTGTGGACTGGGCCTGGTGTCTTGTGCCTGTAATCCCAGCACTGTGGGGTGCTGAGCCAGGAGGATTGCTTGAGCCTGGGAGTTCAAGACCAGCCTGGGCAACCCTATCTCTAAAAAAAAAAAAAAAAATTTGCTAGGCATGGTGGCAAGTTCCTGTAGCTACTCAAGAGGTTGAAGTGGGAGGATCACTTGAGCCCAGGAGTTGGAGGCTTCAGTGAGATATAATTATGCTGCTGAACTCCAGCCAGGATCCAGAACAAGATCCTGTCTCAAAAAAAGAAAAAGGAAAACATTGTATGGTGTCCTCACACTAAGTTTGGTATCAAATTTGTAGGTTGGAAATTGCTTTCTTTCAGAATTTTGGAGGCATTTCTTCATTTTTGTTAAGCTTCCAATATTGTCATTAAGTCCAATGATATTTTAATCCTTGGTCCTTCACAGGGAATGTTAATCTGTTTTTTTCTGGAGCCTTTCCCAGGAAACATTTCCTGGTGTTCTGTAATTCCTATTGCTGTGTTTGGTCTGGATCTTTTTTATTTACTCAGTTGAGCACTCTATGAGCCCATTCAGTCTGAAAAATCATGTTCTTCCATCCAGAGGTTTTTCTTACTTTATTTCTTTGTTAAATTTCCTCCTCCATTTTCTCTGGGCTTTATTATTATTATTATTTTTAACTTTTGTTATTTGAATGTTTGATTTTCTGGAATTGCCTTCCCAATTGAAAACAAAAAACAAAAAACTATTTTCTTACCAATTTTGATTTGTCTTTTTGTTCTATTTTCAGGAGATTTCCTCAACATGATTGTCCTGTCCTTCTCTGCACTTTTCACATAGGGCATAACACTTCCTCTCTAAGTGTACTCTTTTGGCTATGGTTGTCAATAATATCCTATCCTGCTTTTCCCCCATAGATGCAGTGTCTTTTATTATATCTCTGAGGATTTTAATTATAATTACTTTTTCTATGTTTTCTCATTTCCTCCAGCTGCTTCTTCTTCTTCTTCTTCTTCTTCTTCTTCTTCTTCTTCTTCTTCTTCTTCTTCTTCTTCTTCTTCT